>NC_054382.1:130610442-130917942 GCF_017654675.1 Xenopus laevis | reverse complement strand
GCAGTGAGTCTGGTGTCCTGCATGTCGCTGTGTATGGGCATGGCCCAAGGTGTTTGCTTATTTTACCCTAATTTATTAAAGGTTAAGTTTTATTATCACCATGAGCCAGTAGTCTAGTTACCATCACCTGAACGGGTTTGCACTGGAGTCGAGGACTACACCCCAGATCCTTAAGGGTTACAGTCCAAAGCTCGATATTTTTTTGTGATGCATTTATTACTAACCTGCGGGTGTCATAACTGTGGTGCTACAGTTGCTCAATTAGCACCATTGAGGTTGTTCTTGAATAAATAAAAAAAAATAAAGCTGAGCCCATTACTAGGGATGAGTGAAATTTTTCACCCGGTTTCCCCACAAAAAAGACGCCCATAGACTTCAAGATTCCCACAGACTCCAATGGGTGAAAAAAATTGTTGTGCATCTAAAAAAAAATTGTCAGCAAAGTGAAACAGGTTAGATTCACCTATCACTACTCATCACTGATAGGGGCATCCCTAATATTTGATGGGCAGCCAATAAGACTATAAATGAACCCAACATTTTTCTTATTGATATCTTCGTCAAAAGGTGCTCCTTGCTTTTTCATAAAGATGGACTAAGAGTTACCACTGCCTTATTGTGTCCGTCCTGCCTCTTCTGCTAAGAAATCTCTGAAACAACCTGGAACCAAATTCGCAGCTGCAATGACACGAGAATTCTGGGGAAAAATGCAGCATTTTTGTCATTTGTGTCCAAAAATTGCATTTTGGGACTTTTGTAGTAATTAGAGTACTGTAAGTTCCTGCAGTTAAGACAAAAATAATTACAGTATCATTTTTTCTTGTTCCACTTGAAATTTAGATCAGATTTTTTTAATAATGAAAATACATGTAAAAACATGTGAATTATTGATAAATGCATGTGAATTAATAATTAATAAACCATTTGTATGTTTTCCTCCTTTGATGGGAACTGCAAATATTTTGTATATGGGACGACAGCTGGTTGAATATAAATAAATAAAAATGTAGGATTAACAGAAGCATTGCTAACCAGTTCAGGAAAAATCTGATTGGGTCTCCAGCAAACCTTATAAACTGGGGGATTCTAACCTTGATAACAACTATCTATTATTCTCTAATGGGGGGGTCCAAAAGTCCTCAGTTTAGATCCCATTGAAACTGTGCCAGTGGAATCTTGAATCAGCACTTCCATGACTGGAGGGTGTAATACATATTTATCCCATCTAAAATTCAAGCTGATCAAGAGGAAAAATGGGGCTTATACTAATAGAACACTATTTAAACCTCAATATTGATTTTTTTCCATATTAATGTCTTTATATGAGTATTATTTAAAGGGTAAATAAACCTTTAAATTAAGTGAATGTAAAATTAATGAGGGGGCTATTCTAAGCATTTTTGTAATGTACATTTATTTATTTTTCTTTAATTCTAATGTACTGTTAACATGAATGAAGTGTGTTACAACAGCACCACCTGCTGGTCAGTTTCCCACCAGTCTGACCAGCAAGTAGTCAAGGAAGTTGTCAGGAGAAAGAAAGAGGCTGATGTTCTGCTTAGGAAAGATGTGAGAAAGGTTTCTAATTTTATTCCTAAGTAGAAGAACATCAGAGCAGCCTCTTTCTTTCTCCTGACAACTTCCTTGACTACTTGGTGGTCAGACTGGTGGGAAACTGACCAGCAGGTGGTGCTGTTGTAACAAAATTCATTCATATTAACAGTACATGTATCCCTTAATATCTTGGAATGAAAACAAAATAAATAATGAATGTACATTGCAAAAGTGCTTAGAATAGCCCCCTCATCTATTTTGCATTCACTTATGTTAAAGAGTTACTTATCCTTTAAATTAATTCTTCATAGAATGATGTGAAACCTCCTGACTACCAGCCTCAACTGTCCTATATGTCCCCCGTGCCTCGTTTTTAACCATTTATTTTGCATTAATAACTGATGGTTTGTTCTAGCCTAGATAGTATATGTTCTCATGGAAGTTGTATGGCTTATTTAACAACACAATACTGTGCAGTCACTGTAGCAATTTCTTCTCTCCCTGACTTTAGTATTAGTAGAAAACTCCAACTTACTTCATTTTTCACAGCTCACATCAGCAAGTGTCTTGATTAAAGAGACCTATGAGAACATATCCATTAGTTACACTGATTTCAGACATGCCAGTAATTCATCAAATACATTCATTCTACTTTATACTAAAGTTACAGAGATGAAACATCATTTGTATCCTGTCACCATTAGGATATATTAATGGTCTTGAGTATATATTAGGCACAATCTTTTGTATGAAGATAAACATATGATTCTCTATCAGTTGAAACAAATTCATTATTCAAACTATTCACGCAGGAAATCAGAACAATGCACAGTCAATGAGTGTGTTTTCTTTTTGTGAATCATCTCTTCCTCACAGTATGCTTTTCATTGTGTCTGAAGATCAGGAGAATGAAATAAAAAACTAACTGAATACGATCATATTTGCATTTTTCCTATTTAAAAATGCATTGCTAAATGATCACAAGCTGACTGCAGTACTCAATCAGTCTTCTAGTAAATTCCCTGATTGTGAACAAGTCCTACTTTATTAACTGGACTTAGTCTGCAAAGTGATACAACTGTTAAAAAAAATAGCAATCATCAGTAGTGTATACCTAGAAACATGACAATTGGTGGTATCGCCCTCTGCTCATTCCCAGACCTGCCATCCATCCTCTATGCCCTAAGTATGTTACAGCACAAAACTTCTCCTTGAACTCCTGTTACAAAGCTCATCCACTACCTTTATTATATGAATGTCCATGACCATATTCTATCCCTTTAAAGGACAAGGAAAGTTCCACGACAGTTTATTGCCAACAGATTAGTGCAAGCTAGAATGCTTTATTTATTCTGCAGAATGTTTTACCATACCTGAGTAAACAGCTCTAGACACTGTCTCTGCTTGTTTAGGATAGCAGCTGCCATATTAGCTTGGTGTGACATCACTTCCTGCCTGAATCTCTTCCTGCTCACAGATTACAGCAGGGAGGGGAGGAGGAGAGGAGCAAACTGAGCATGCTCAAGCCCTGCCCTAGAGGTTTATGCTGAAAACAGGAAGTCTGATACAGAAGCCCATGAGTACACAATAGAAGGAAAGAAATTAGGTTTCTTTTGACAGAGGACTCAGAGCAGCATTACTTTTAGGGTTTACTGGTATATTTATATAGACCTTTCTGATAAAGCTTACTTAATTTTAGCCTTACCTTCTCCTTTAACCTACATGCACACTGCATATCTACAATACCTTCCAGTGGTGGTGGTGGGGTGTCTTTCGTGGGAGGAGAATGGCTAAATGCGGGTATGCAGTAAACTAAAGACAACACACACTTCGATCAGGTCTACAATCAGGCCCAGATTCATAAAACAAGTGCCCTTATGCTGGCACTGCTCATCAGACCACCTTCCCAGTCCCCAACCCCATCCACTGGCCCCCATGTGCAACTACTATCTTGTCTGGCCCAGAGAGCTATATACTGTAGATATGACTTGGCAGCATTCCACCCCTAAAATTGTGTTGGCCTAGGCTTAGGCCTTTGTCTAGACATGGAACAGTCTACAATATGGGTCCATGGGGACACTGTAATAATGTCATTGACTGCAAAGCTGCCTATTTGTGCCTAGTTTGCTCATTCTAATTTGCATTTGTTTCAATATCTTATCCTAAATTCTGTCTTACTGAAATGCTGTGAAGTACCAACAATTTTTCTTTTACATCTTGAACTATTTTACCATTTGCCACCTTTTAATGTAGCAAGAACAGAGCACACGTCTTGGCTAAGCCAATTTGGTCATGGGTTTAATTGAGCAAAGTTAGTTCTGGCTGATCCACTGTAATCTGTGTTAATTATGATACAGAGTAAGGAGCATTATTAACAAGGGAGGTTTTATTGTCCATGGTAGCTAAAATGTATTGTTTGTGACAAATTCATCCCATGTGCCATTGCCCTAAGACTAGAAACCAACTCTTTATTTTTGATTGACTTGACCTTTTTTTAGTATTGTATTAAGCTATTAAATCTACTTGTATGATATGGTGATGGCTTGTCTCTTTTTCATCTTACATGACGGGGCTGATAAATCTTGGAACTAAGTTTAAAATGATGCCACCAGGTGGTTAATAAATTACCTAAAATCTTTGCAAAGCCAATAAACATTCAACAAACCATTCAATAAGCTCTGATATGATTTGCCAGTAGATCCTTGCAGAGGACTCAAGGGCTTCTCCTGAGATTAGAAGAAAGGAAGTTCCATCATAAGGCGGAAAAAGGGTTTTTACATTATGGGCTGTGACCTTCTCGACCTGAAATGGTTGTAATGGCAGCTACATTATATTGGTTCTTGAGGAAAAAAATCAAGGTTGCTGGAGTTAATCTGTGGACTTTTGTCACAAAATGCTTCCACCACATTTCCTCCACCTATGAACGAGGCAGGTTTCATGTGTAGAAAAGTTTTTACGTTGAAAAATAAATTTTTTATTCTCCTCCGTACTATATAATAATGTGCTCATTTATAACTGCGCAGAGTATTAATTAAACAAATTGGAATTTTTCTAAAAATAACCAGTTTCATTCAAGTCATTTATAAGCAATGTAACATACTGAGCAAAACACGTTTTTTTTTTTAAATTTACATAAAAACCTTTATACTAAATAGAGAAAAATACTTTGGTTTCACTAATTATTGATTCTGCAAATGGACGGATAGATGGATACATAGCTAAATGTTCGATATTTGTATTTTGATTATTTTACATTCTTTAATATAATAGTCAGAAACTCTTTATGCAACATTATTTTTTTTGTCCTTTGTTGTTTTTATTCTTCCAGCAACAGACAACAGGATTCAACTGGCTGTGCCCCATCAAGCTTTTTTACATAAGGAAAAGCCTTTCTTTCTATCCCCTCTGGCCAAAACATTACTGCTTGACTTACTGCCTAATTACTTGTAAATATTTCTGGAGCAAGTTCCTGCACTGAAGAGAATTAGCTCCAGAGATCCTGCAATGAGAGCAGAATGGAAATAGCTGAATGCAAAGTAAGTTGGTTTGGGGTTTCTGTGAGGCCGATAGTCTTTCACTCTCACACCTAAACCACTGAGAAGAAGCCGAGTGATCGATTGGAACTCATCAACACCACATATTCCAATTACAAACCAGTTGTCTTGTATATGAAAACAAATGTAGTTCATTGATTAATGCTTTAGGTCTGCCGAAAGTGGGAATGCTCAGACCAGAATGTCATTATAAGGGAGGAAAAGAGCTGATGTCTTTGAGATGTTACTCTCTATTTGACGGTAACTTATTAACTTATGATAATTGGTGACTTGATTTAGCAGTTTCCACATAAGCTGAATGTGTGGCACAATGAATACAATTAAACTTTATGTACACCTGAGGAATGTTTAAATATAGATGGGGAAGATTTTGTTTTGGGACAGAACTCACGGCACAGTAACAAAAGTAATGGAAAAACGTCTCATAATCATCTATGTAAATGAAGCTGCAAAATCAATAAAACGAATGCTATGTCAGATGAATGTGACCTTATCTGGGAGGCAAATGGGATTCCCACCACCTTCTTTCTTTGTGCGCTGCTTCTCCTTGACACGCTGCTTACTGGCGAATTCTTTTATATTTGGAGTGCAGTGCGAAGTTCAAATATTTGAAGGCGCCAAGACCTAATTCCCATTGCCCAATGTAGGTCAATTATTAGATGGTTCGTGGGTGTGCTTCTTGTCTAGTTATCTGTAATTGCCTCTTGCCTATCCCTGACCTCTGCTAATTCACTGCCAGTATTGACCTTGCCATTCTTCTGGATCCTGACTTTGTACTGCGTTATTGATTGGTTTTGACTAGCGATGGGCAAATAAATTTGCCTCGCACAAATTTGCTGTGAATTTCCATGTTTCGCCACCAATGAATAAATTTGCGAGTCTCCCGCAAAAATTTGCTTGTGAAATTTCGCCAGCGACAACATTTTTTGGATGTGAGTCTCAAAATCCGCGCGTGTCAAAATCCACACACGTCAACACTATTCGGATGCCCATTGACTTTAACACCAGCATCAGCTTGAATGCGGGTGTCAAGTTCCAATTTTACAACAAATTTTGTGAAAATGCAGATTTTCACGATTTTTCGTGAAAATTTTAGAATTTCAAATTGTTTTTGTGAAAATGTCAGAATTTCACGTTTTTTTTTTGAAAATGTGTGAATTTCGATTTTTTTTTCGTGAAACTTTCCGATTTTACTATTTTCCCAAAAAATGTTTGCTGTTTTGCGAATTTAATGAATTTTGTAGGAAATTTGCAAATTTTTTGGCAAAGCAAAAACGGGAGATATTTGCCCATCACTAGTTTGACCCTGGCCTGTCCAACAACTATGCTTATTTTCTCTTAGTCTTTCCTGCCACATGTTCCGGTTCTCGTTTGCCCAAGTCTCTCAACTTGGTTCTCTCATTTTAAGACCTGGTGGCATCTGAGAAATGGAGGGTTCCTCTCAAAGCAAAAGACTACTGTTACAGGCAGAAGCGTGAGCTGTGAAAAAAACCTTTGTGTTTTTCTGGGTTTTGGGTTACTATAAATTACACTAGATTACATAAGAGGTATTATCCCATTATTAGGATTATTGCAGGTTCAAATGCATTTGACCTTGGTGGCATACAAATACAAATGATAAAGAGGCTAAGCGAAAGGAGACTATAGAGCTGCGAAAAAAAAAAATCACTTATTGCTTCTCAGTATTACTCTAGTCTTGCCCTTGCATTTGTAAATGTGCCTTCAAATGGGGCAATGGTGGATTTCCTCTAGGCTCAAGAAAATTTACCTGCAAGCAATTCAGTGTTCCATTTTTATACCTTGTGCTGGGCATTAGCAAATGTGATCCCATCCTGGGAAATACCAAATGTTATCAAAATAAATTTACATAGTCAAATGTTGTTTGTCCCTCTTTTAAAAATATATTTTAACTTATCATTACTTCATTCTATTTCTTTAGGAATTCAACAGAATTTTTGAAGACAGATTAAAAGAGAGCATGTCTCCACTCCTAAGCCTCCACAAGCCTTTATTTCCTATGGGTTTTGGGGAAAAAATGAGGGAGAAAACTTTATCCAAATTGTCCTTACTCTTTGGAAATGTTTTAAAAGCGAATACCTTTTAAAAATTATTTTGATGCGCGTGAATTTCGACACCCGTGACAATTTTTATTGTTCCAAAATGCATTAAAGTCAATGGGCATCTGAATAATTTTAAAGCACGACAATTTTTATGTGCGTGACTATTCTGACGCGCGACAATTCACACCTGGTGAATTTATTCACCCATAACTATTCAATACCAATTTTTGATATCTACTTCACTTTATTTTGGATGGGACACTTTTTGATGAAATTTCAATGTCCTTTCAAACAAGATATAGTTCTACATCTTATAATAGGGTATCCTCTATCAACTCCCCCCAAAGAACCCCTTTGATGGCCCAGGCCAAGAGACATGAAGTCAACTCTGATAAATATTGTGACAGGCAGAGGGTTAGATTTTACATCAGTAGATTGGCTAAAACCAGTGGCTATGTGTATGTGGCTTTGAGATATGCCTGGAACAGCTTGATTAAATGGCAGGTGTAACCTATCTTCAGTGGATCCCCAGTACATGGGGGAGAGTAGACCCTTGGCAAGCAGGATCATTCATCAGTGCACAAATCAAGCATTGCAGCAAGGAGATAGAAAGTGATCAGGTATGAGCCAAGGTTTACATAAATTGTTAGCGAGTACCCTGCATGCACCCATTGTTTTGTATTTTACTAAATGGGTAGTGGATTTGATTCCATAAGCTACTTACCTACAGCACATTCGAGGTTGAATTTATTTACAGATATCTAAAGTTATATTGTCCTTACGCACAAGCTTTCCGCTTCACAGAATGAGTAAACATGTCTATTCCGAGAGACAAGTATCACACAATAAAATGTAAAAGATAAGAGTGATTTCCTGCACCACAGGGGCCACATCTTGAGTGGAATCCCTGCTCGCAAAGGCTTGCTGTTTAAATGGGGCTTTACAAGTGACAATGATTGTGGATCATTTCAGCTTTATGAATTGAAATTGCTGTCATTTTTACAGCGTTTTGTGAGGATGTGAGAAAAGGAAACGCAAAGGGGCCCAATAACAAATCAATGGCAAACTGGAAAGTATGGGCACAAACTGCATTTTTTTACACACAATGCTGCCCTCATCACTGCGCAGTGCAATTTTCGCAGGATCCACCGATGTGAATGTAAATGAGCCCCCGCTTAGGTAAATAAAGAGCAAGTTCCCGCATTCTTCTTACAGTGTTATTGAGCGAAGGCTTAGCATGTATTGTCAGTAGCCAGTGTTGGCACCACTTGCTAAAGGAACCCTGGAATAGCCATCAAGATTCAAACACTGTTGTTTCCATGATTAACTAGAAATCCAGAGGTCACAGAGTAACTAATTCAACTAATGCTAGTTGCTTTCACAGTTCTAGATAGAATAATTGCTTTCATCCATACAGGCAACAAACTGATGGAATACCCTCCAGACCATTACAATACAAGGCCCCTAAAAAATGCTTCCAAAACAAAAACATGAAAAGCAGCAATATGCACTTTACAGAGCACAGGAGTCTTGTTGTGTACATAAAAAAATATTTACCCTTTAAAATACATGGATAGGCATGGAGTACAGCAGAACCCATACTTGACGTGTTTTGTTGCATCTCAGAAGTTGGTTCCATAACTCACAACAATACTCATGCCCCAAACTCCTTGCCCCTAAAAAGATTAACGTTGGTGCAAACATAAATAAAATGAACAATATGCCACTACACCCACATACATCATATCTACAATAAACTTAATAATAACCACAGAACTCAAGCTCTTTATACATTACAACATATGTTTGAATAGTTTTTAATTGGTACTTCCAACACTTCCATCGGAGATAATCAACACTAAAATAGCCCTTGAAAGCTATGTTTGTCAATTATGTGAAATAATTTGACTTTATTTCCTTTTTCAGTCTCTATTAAATGTGACTATTGCAAAAACATCCAAGTGTTGACTCATCCCTGTCCCACCCTTAAAGTCATCTCTGTGCCTCTATAAATCAATGGAAAGCTCTTTGTTCCTTTTCCAAAAATTCTTAGCCACCTTATGAATTTTCCTGTGGTACAGTGACCTTGCAAAATAGCTCATAGTTACTGTAAGTCATTATATTTTTTACCAACTATGAAGATTTTACCCTAGCATTGCGAGATGCATCACTTTGTGCCTTCTGTTTAAGCGCAAAGGATGGTGTCTGAAAAAGTAATAAGCTCAGTTAGGTGAAACCTGTCATTAAAGGTTCTGTGGTTCTCCTCATGAACTTACCTTGACATGCAGGAACTGGAGAGCCTTCCTGTGTGAATAAATGTAATTAAAGCACTACATGTTTCAGAGTATGGGTGGGTCCTTCCTCTAGTGGCCAGAGGAGCAGTTACATCAGCAAATTAGAATCAACAATTGGATACTACTATCTGTAACGCTCATGTTCTCTGGAACCTTGAACGGTGATGGGTTCACTCACATGCACAGGAGCTCCCTGCGGATTCCGGTGATCACCGACACCCTTTTGGGGAGCCGGGCTTTCTGCTGCAGAAAACCAACAACTACTGTAAGTGCATAACAACAAAGTCTGTAAATGAGGTACTGGCAAGGATTTAGAGGAGGCGTAGTCAAGAATCAGACGAGGGGGTTCAAGGCAGGCGGCAAGTATCGGAGTCAAAGTCAAGCAGAAGTTGAAAACCAGGAATTCAAATCAGAATCAAATGCTGTATAACTGGAACCAGCTTGGGCATTTACAAAATGGATAATTGGCCTTTTGAAGTGTTATGGTGCCAAGAAATTTGGCACCTTTAAGTGACATCACGACGCTCAGCAGTAGTGATGGGCGAATTTGCGCCGTATATATTCGAAATTCGCGAAACGGCAAAAAATTCGCGAAACGGCGCCGGCGTCTTGTTTTTGACGTTTTTGACGCCAGCGCCCGTTTTTGACGCCGGCGCCCATTTTTTCGACGCCGGCGCCCATTTTTCGACGCCGGCGTCCGTTTTTGACGCCGGCGCCCGTTTTTCGGAAAATTTTTTTTGACGCCGGCGAATTTTTTCCGCGAATTTTCGCAGGCGTTTCGCGAATTTATTCGCTGGCGGCGAATCGCGCAAATTCGCTGCGAATTCGCGCCTGGCGAATAAATTCGCCCATCCCTACTCAGCAGCAGACGCCGATGTCACTTGGGCCCGGAATGCGGAAGAGAGCGCCTGCGCACCAGCAGCCTGGAGGAGATGCCCTGGGCGATAAGAGATCCTGGCGCGTCTTACACTATCATACAATCTATCCAAAAAACAAACCAGGAGTCACTTTTAGTAGTGACTCAAGTCTGCAGTATAATGCATTTCTCACCAATCCAAATAAGTTACAACGTCCATACAGTAGTTCTCAGATTGGTCCATTGTTTCCAGCTGTATGGAGATATATATATATAGTTAACAGAAAAAGTAATGAATGCCTATAAGAGGGGGCATTGTATTTAATAGGAATCATCAATGTAAATAAATATACTTATTATAGATAATGCAGTGTTTTACAGATAATAAATCATACAGTTTTATGATGTTCTACAGCTAAAATTACATTGTTAGTGAATTAAAGGAGAAGGAAAGTCATTTTTACTTGGTGGTGCCAAAAGTTAGGCACCCCCAAGTAATTGTATCTACTTAACTGGCACCCCGGGCCAGTAAACCTATGAGGAGAAAACTGCACGGGCCCGGGGTTTATTCCAGCGAGCATCACAGAGCATCTTCCTGCTTCAGATTTTCCCAAGGCAGACGCATCTGCGGTAGAACAAAATAGCTGGCTTTAAAGTTCGACTTTTCGCTCTACTGAGCATGCACAGCCACAAGAAGAATAAACCCAGGCCAGTGCAGTTTTCTGCCGATAGGAAGACCGGCCTGGGGTTTCAGGTAAGTAAATACAATTTCTTGGGGGTGCCTAACTTTTGGTACCCCCAAGTATAACATTGCCTTTAAACATGTAGGGACCCATAAGGGTTAATTTCCCCTTTAGTCAGAGCCTCATGGTATATACAGGGTTTCCTAAGGGGCAGAGCCCTTGTGATTGGTGCAGTATGGCTGATCCCAAAGGCAGCCACAAGGTGTTGCTGTGCAACAGTATAAAAGGAGATGCCACGTGCTCAGTCAGCCATTACAGGAGTACAGTTTTACAGTTTTGCTGCAGAACCTTGTTTCACTGTGGAGATCCAGTGATCTCCTGCTTGGACGTTTGTGTGCCTGCATGTGGGAGCAAATACTTTCCATCGGGAAAGGTAATTGGTCAGGTAGCGCTAACAAGGACTGGTACTCTTTTGGGGACAAGGTATTGAGACTAGTGATGGGCGAATTCGCAGCGAATTTGCGCGATTCGCCGCCAGCGAATAAATTCGCAAAACGCCAGCGAAAATTCACCCGTAAAGAAACGAGACGCCGGAGCCGTTTTGTGAATTTTTTGCCGTTTCGCGAATTTTGCGCGAAATTCGCCCATCACTAATTGAGACTCTTGGGCTGCCAAATGGAATTGCAAGACTTTTCCTGGCAGGGAATTACCAAAACTGGACTGCTGCAGGTTCCTAGGGTAGTGGGTCATGCTTTGAATGCATTTATGTGAATATGTTAGAGTTTACTTCCCCTTTAAAATTGCACTTTATATTTTTATATAATAAAGTGTGTGATTGATTTGTTTCCTGATGGGACTATCCTCAGGTGTATTCCGGGACCTCATTAGGTGGAGGCACTGCCAGAGAGGAGTTTCCCAGTACCTTTCACTTAGCAAAGGGGACTCAGGACCTGCATCGGTAACAATTATGTGATGTATCACCTTGGCACCAGGGGGGCGGCCAAAAATGGGTTACAAACATGTATTACATACCGGCACACACACAGAAATTATACACAGACACATATACACAGCAATGTCTCAAACTAAAACCCTTGAAAGCTGTTTTTGTAGCCAGATTCTCTTGGAAAGATTTTACTGTAAATCTCTGCTGACTATAAAATATGGTTTACAGTAATTGGAATTCCATTCTCATATAATATTTATTTGGCAGTTGGCCTGAAAACGACAGATTTATACAGACTGGCCAGAGAGCACTGGGCGCAGGTTCAGCGTTGCTTTAGGGTGATCTCTGAACACAAGCACATAACTTCCAGAAAAGGCAAGAGAGCACATTTTATACAGAAATAGAGAGAAAACCAAATAATAAATAATTTAATATAGTGGAAAATGTGGGAACACTAGATATGAGTTATTGAGATATCACCTAAAGTAATATGACATGCTTGACAGTTTTCAACTATGCTAATTAATATGCTAATTACAATTTAAATATGCTAATTAAACACTGCAAAATAAATGAAAATGAGATGGGTTTTTTCATACTAAAGACACATTTGGGTTAAAAAAATGTTTCTAGAATTTTTACATTTGCTTGGAATTCATGTCATAGTAGATCGGTCTCATGGTGTAAGTGAACTTTTACCTTGATTTGATGGTGCTAAAAATATTTTATATAGATCAGGAAGAATCAGATGCACTCTGTTCCACCACCAACCCCATAACCTGCAACTATAAATGGGATGCTAGACAATGCAATTGAGCAACATCTTGAGGACAGCATGACATGGAGCAACTGGACGTCTGATGACCAGAAAGAACCCTCCAAAGAATTTTGTGTCTGCCATGTTCATAGTCATGACAGGTATGTCATAGTCATGCTTGTACAGGTATGGAACCAGTTATCCCGAATGCTCAGGACATGGGGTTTTCCAGATAACAGATCTTTCCATAATTTAGATCTTCCTTACTGTAAGGGACAGATTTATCAAGGGTCCAAGTGAAAAGTATTTTTTGTGTACTTCGACTAGGGAATTGTCCAAATTCGATTCAAATTTGAAAAAAAATAAGAAAATTCGAATATCAAAAATTTATCATGTACTGTCTCTTTAAAAATTTGACTTCGACCATTCGCCATCTAAAACCTGCCGAATTGCTATTTTAGCGAATGGGGGACCTCCTAGAACCTATTTGGAGTCATTTGGTGGACTTTGAAAATGTGAAGGTTTTTTTTTTTTTTTTAAAAAAAAACCTTTGAATCGAGTTTGATCGAATACGATGGTTACTTCAATTCAAATGAATACCGCCTATTCACCCACAGAGAAAAACTTCACATTTTTTAATAAATTTTGGTTGATCTTTTTTTATTCGAATTTCGACGTTATGGGCGTTCAAAAAAAAAACTCCCATTACTTCAAAATTCAACCCTTGATAAATCTGCCCCTAAGTCTACTAGAAAATCATGTAAACATTAAATAAACCGAATAGGCTGGTTTTGCCTCCAATAAGGATTAATTATATCTTAGTTGGGATCAAGTACAAGTGACTGTTTTATTATTACACAGAAAAAGGAAATCATTTTTAAAAGTTTATATTATTTCGATGGGAATTTGAATTTTTCCAGATAACAGATTTCTGGATAATGGATCCCATACCTGTACTTAGTTCATCCAAGCATAGCATATTAATTGAGGCCAGAAGGAGAAAAAAAATTGAATAGTCCCTGAAAAACCAAAGGAGGCAGTCGTTTTAGTTAGTAAATCTATGCAAAAAAACAAGGGCTATACAAAATGTAATGAATGACAAGGTTGCTGTTCATGTGTTTTGACCTCAAAGATTGTAGTATCCACCGCTGAATTGAGAAGAATTTGGATTTTAAACAAGTGTCTATGATTAAGCAGGAAGGTGGAATCCAAAACATCCAATTATTTTTACTCTACCCCCAATAAATGATTTAATTTAGGATTGTTAAAGGAATTTGCAGGAATTATAATTCTGATTGATGGAAAGCTCATTTCTTAGCAGAGAGACAAAATGAAGAACAATTTAAGTAATTAAGAGTAATTGAAGGCAGGAGTGTTTTACTGTTATGAGCAGACTAATAGAAAAATCTGCCATTAAAACTGCAAAATTTCCATACTGGTTCTGCCTGGCTGTCAGGATTCTGTGGTAAATGACGCGTGGAACATATGTGACATAAATGCTGCTTAGGATAACTGAGATTTTGTTTTATTTATTTATTTTGTAGTAATATTGCAAAAACATAATACAATACCAGGTGTCACTTCAGTAAAATATGAGCAGATGTGCAAAATGGATTCCGGGCCAAATATAAAAATTATCCAGACTTGTAGGGGGATTATTTATCAAAGGCTGAATTCATCTCAATATTTTCTGAGAAAAACTCAGACCAAATCCGCACGGGTTTTTTCACCTTATTTATTAATATACTTTCCCAAAAAATGTGTTTGCGGGAAAAAATAAATTGTGAAAAATATAAAACGCATGAATTTTTCAGATTTTCCACTCAGATTTTTTGTGTTTTTAGCCGAAAACCCAGAAATCATCGGATTATTGCGCGAAGCCCATTGCAGATCAAAAAATCGTTCGTTCGACCGAAGTATTTGCGCAAAATGCTTCAACTTCGATATTTGAAGTCGAAGGATTTTCATTCCCAGTCAAATATCGAGGGTTAATTAACCCTCGATATTTGACCCTTGATGAATTTGCCCCTCAGAGTTTAGTAAATAACCCCCTTAGACTGCTATAAATAATTATTATTTGTCTTTCATTTTGTATATTTACAAGGTCTATTTTATTGATTAGAGTAGGAGATTTAAGGTCATTTTGGTATTTTGATTTTGGTATAATTATCAAAAGCACAAAAATATCCTTAAAACTTTTTCTTCTTTTCATTTTAGAAGGGTCACTGACTGACTCCTTTTCTCCCTTTACAGAAAATAAAATTTAAAAATAATACACTTTTTTTTCTTTTAAGAAATGAAGGTTGTTGCATGTTTTGTGTTGGGTTTTCAAAAGCTGCCCTTAGCTTTGGTCTTTATAGCATCCCCATACATTCAAGTTTCTGTCCTTCCATTACAACGTTGTACAGTTTTCAGAGGTGCACTGGAAGAGAGTTGGACTCCCTAGGACATAACCGTATTCTATAGACATGTCTACACAGGCCTGATAGCAGGACAGGAAGTCCAGTAGGAAGGGCTAAATAGGAAATTGAACTTCCTGCTCAGAAGCTCAAATCAAGCCCTGAACAGTTGCAAAGAGAAGGCTTATAAAGACCCTTTAGGGGTTGATCACAAGCACATGTTGTAAATTATTTGAGTGCAGCAGGTAGAGAAGCTGGATGCATCTCATGAATACTGATGAGCTCAAGCTCTTAAAGTATAAAGTTCAGTGTTCAATTCCAGGCAGTTCCTGTCAGTTCAAGCAGTTGGGTGGGCAAAAGTTTGCTAGTAGCAGCATATAAATAAGGTAATGTAGCAACAAAGGTCTGTAAGCCAACCTCAAGCCAAGGAAGCATTATTGCACAGGTGGATTTTTACAGGGGTCTGTAACTCAAACATTAGCCTCACCAGAAGATCAATGCTTACATAAGTAGGGTCAGTTCAGAAGCATTGAGTACATTTAAAAAAATGCAGTACAGGTATCCAGAATGCTGGGGACCTGTCAAGTTTTTGGTTGATTTGAGGGTTTCGGGACAAAACCCAATCAATTCTATCAATTCAGGTTTTTTCAGGACATAAACTTGATCATTAGAGTTTTTACCCGACCTTTTTCATTTGCGTTTTTGACATTTGGATTTTTTCATAAATACCCAAACATTCGAAATACGAGTTTATCCGAGGTAGAAAAACCCTCATACAATTCACAAATTTGAGTCTTGATAATTCTTCCCCCAAATCTAGGGAATTAGCCCCATCAAAACATATACTTTTGTTTTTCAAAAAAAGTATATTTTCCAGTATGTAACATCACCTCTGTTTGTGAAGATGCCCCTGTGACTGCTGCAGGTACCCCTGCTATGGCAAGAGGCAGAAGCGGAGTTGTGATGTTGCGATGTTACCTGGTCTTTATCCCTCTATATTATATACTCTAATAAAATGATTAAGATTAGTGATGGGTGAATAAATTCGCCTGGCACGAATTTGCGGGGAATTTCTGTGTTTTGTTGCTGGCGAAAAAATTTGGAAATCTCCGGCGAAAATTCCCCAGCGTCAATTACCGATTTTCACGATTCTTTCGCAAATGTCACAATTTTTTCAGGAACTTTCTGATTTCACAATTTTTCAAAATTTTTTTGCCGTTTCGCTTATACCGCAGGAAATTCACGAATTTTTCGACGAAGCGAAACAGGAGAAATTCACCCATCATTAATTAAGATTTTAAGTGGGTTATTTATCAAAATCAGAATTGATCTCATTATTTTCTGAAATAAAATATACTCCAAATCTACACAAGTTATTTCTCCTTATTTATCAATACATCTTCCCGAAAAAATCCAGTGAGGGAAAAAACGAAAAAAAAAAACCTTGAAAATCGTAGGAATATTTGAATCGTACAAATTTTCAGGATTTTCCACCCGAAAACTCAGATTTTTTTGCCCAAAATCTACATATATATATATATATATATATATATAATTTTAGTTTCGTTTGTTTGTTTTCACCAGCCATCCACAGGAAAATGAAGAGTAAAGCAAACGGAAGCTTCATGGGTTTTAGAATCAATAAGTGAAGGGCTTTGGATGTGACAGCTATAGATAGCAATCTTTCATCTACCAACACCTCTAATATGACAGAAGGCAACTTACGAAAAAAACCATCATTTACAGGCAGTGTTATTTAAAAGCCCTTCCTGGTTTGAACATCCTACTGAATCTTGAAGCTGATCAGTAACCATGGTTTCTTGGCCTGAGACTTCCATCGCATGCAAAATCTTTATGTTTCCTTTCTCTCCCAGCTATAAAGAATGGAGAATAATGAGCTTCAGTAGCAACGAGCGTTCATGCTTGAAGACAACAATAAATATCTCCTTAACTAACAGTTTCTGACCTTTTTATCTTACATGGTTTTACATTATACTGGCAATTTATTTTAAACACGTCCTTTCTACACCAGTTTGCTATGAATTCAATTTTTTTTCTCCTCCTTTCTCTATAATAAATATAGTTAAGGTGCATGCGAAGGTACTAAATTTAATTGTCTTGCCTTCACTTTCCTGTCCACAGTCAGAGAATGTCACATGAGAAATGTTAGGGGTCTCGCATTCATTGTGTTTTTAACATTTAGCCCCTATAAATATCACAGCAGAGATGGCATATATTAAACCAGACAGTCAGAGCTGATTTCAAGATACTTATCAGATCGTTTTAACAAAGGGTGAAGATTTTTTTTTTTAAATTTTGCTTAACGTATTGTTCCACTTTCTTTATCTTCAGAAAAAGGGAGAAATTCAGATTTTAGTTATTTTATTTAGTGATGGATGAATTTATTCGCCAGGCGCAAATTCGCGGCAAATTTGCACAATTCGTCGCCAGCAAATAAATTCGAGAAACGCCCGAGAAAATTCACCCTAAAAAATTCATCGGCGTCAAGAAATTTTTTCGCCAAAACGGGCGCCGGCGTCAAAAAAACGAGACACCGGTGCGGTTTAGCGAATTTTACGCTGTTTCGCAAATTTCACAGGAAATTCGCAAATTTTTCAGCGAATTGAAACGGCGCAAATTCGCTCATCACTAATTTTATTGATTCACATGTAGTGGAAACAATTCCTCTCTAGGCCAAATCTTAGAAGAAAACTTTTAAACCAAAAATGTATACTCAGCTAATTAGAAATGTTTACATGGCGATCAGATGGTGGTGTGTTTTGTATTTGGCAGCCATATTGTAACATAACATGTTATATGGGCCCCTTAATGTGGCACTCACCTGTCAACATGGGACAAACATGAGTTACTCGGTGGTGGGATGGAAAGAGACTGGGTACCTGGTAATCATCAATGTAATGTCTCCACCTAGAGGGATCTGGACATGCCCCTATGGGTATCTTCATGAGGAACAATAATGATAATAATGCAAATATAGTCTCTGATAAACTTAATAACATTTTATCTAAAATGAAAGTGGTAACTAAAAAAGTAAACTCTCCTAGCAAAGTGGCAAAGCCAAGCCCTGTTGATAAGCCCTTTCAGCTCCACCTTCTGTTGCTCCTTTGTGGCTGAATGACGTGCAAGTTAGGGGACAGGTGGGTGAAACACCTACAGCTCTGAATAATGCAGTCAGCTAACTCAAGATTCCTCAGAGGCTAGCACTCTTTTCAGACACAAGAGAGACCATTCCTGTACCAATCTGCCAGTTCTCTGTGCCAACTTTCAGTTCCTTTCTCTAACATTCTTTCTCCTCCTATTGACTTGCTCTGCCAGGCTTTCCAGCTCCAATTTCTTTCTTGTGGCTTCCAGGTTCCATTGCAACTTCCTGCAGCCATGAGACTTGTATTCAGCAGTTTGCTAGGCAGAAGCTGACTACAAATATTTTGGCTAGAGATGTCGCGAACTGTTCGCCGGCGAACTTGTTCGCGCGAACATCGGGTGTTCGCGCTCGCCGGAAGTTCGCGAACGTCGCGCGACGTTCGCCATTTTGGGTTCGCCATTGTTGGCGCTTTTTTTTGCCCTCTCACCCCAGACCAGCAGGTACATGGCAGCCAATCAGGAAGCTCTCCCCTGGACCACTCCCCTTCCCTATAAAAACCGAAGCCCTGCAGCGTTTTTTCACTCTGCCTGTGTGTGCTGAAGAGATAGTGTAGGGAGAGAGCTGCTGCCTGTTAGTGATTTCAGGGACAGTTGAAAGTTTGCTGGCTAGTAATCGTTTTGATACTGCTCTGTTATTGGAGGGACAGAAGTCTGCAGGGGTTTGAGGGACATTTTAGCTTAGGTAGCTTTGCTGGCTAGTAATCTACCTTCTACTGCAGTGCTCTGTATGTAGCTGCAGTGGGCAGCTGTCCTGCTTCTGATCTCATCTGCTGACTGCTGCAATAACAGTAGTCCTTGTAAGGACTGCTTTTATTTATTTTTTTGTTGTTTTACTACTACTACTACTACTACTATAAGAGCCCAGTGCTATTAGTCTAGCAGTGTTGGGGAGTGGGACTGGTGTGCTAATCTGCTGCTCCTAGTAGTTCAGCAGCACCAACTTTAATTTTTTTTTTTAATATTCATTTTTTTTTTATTTTACTTTTTTTTATTTTACTACCGCTGTAGTAGTGTATAAGTTGACCTTTTAGGCATTATTTGCCCTGTAGGCATTATTTGCACACTGTTTTCTTCAACCCGCCATCTAGCTGTGTGACCTTGTTCACATTCTGTCTAAATATCCATAATATTACCGTCTCCAGAAAAAACACCGGAGTGACTTTTTTCAAGCAGCATTCATATATTTTACGTAATCCGTATCCACCGCTGTAGTAGTGTATACGTTGACCTTGTAGGCATTATTTGCACAGTGTTTTCTTCAACCCGCCATCTAGCTGTGTGACCTTGTTCACATTCTGTCTAAATATCCATAATATTACCGTCTCCAGAAAAAACACCGGAGTGACTTTTTTCAAGCAGCCATAATATATTTTACGTAATCCGTATCCACCGCTGTAGTAGTGTATACGTTGACCTTGTAGGCATTATTTGCACAGTGTTTTCTTCAACCCGCCATCTAGCTGTGTGACCTTGTTCACATTCTGTCTAAATATCCATAATATTACCGTCTCCAGAAAAAACACCGGAGTGACTTTTTTCAAGCAGCCATAATATATTTTACGTAATCCGTATCCACCGCTGTAGTAGTGTATACGTTGACCTTGTAGGCATTATTTGCACACTGTTTTCTTCAACCCGCCATCTAGCTGTGTGACCTTGTTCACATTCTGTCTAAATATCCAAAATATTACCGTCTCCAGAAAAAACACCGGAGTGACTTTTTTCAAGCAGCCATAATATATTTTACGTAATCCGTATCCACCGCTGTAGTAGTGTATACGTTGACCTTGTAGGCATTATTTGCACACTGTTTTCTTCAACCCGCCATCTAGCTGTGTGACCTTGTTCACATTCTGTCTAAATATCCATAATATTACCGTCTCCAGAAAAAACACCGGAGTGACTTTTTTCAAGCAGCCATAATATATTTTACGTAATCCGTATCCACCGCTGTAGTAGTGTATACGTTGACCTTGTAGGCATTATTTGCACAGTGTTTTCTTCAACCCGCCATCTAGCTGTGTGACCTTGTTCACATTCTGTCTAAATATCCATAATATTACCGTCTCCAGAAAAAACACCGGAGTGACTTTTTTCAAGCAGCCATAATATATTTTACGTAATCCGTATCCACCGCTGTAGTAGTGTATACGTTGACCTTGTAGGCATTATTTGCACAGTGTTTTCTTCAACCCGCCATCTAGCTGTGTGACCTTGTTCACATTCTGTCTAAATATCCATAATATTACCGTCTCCAGAAAAAACACCGGAGTGACTTTTTTCAAGCAGCCATAATATATTTTACGTAATCCGTATCCACCGCTGTAGTAGTGTATACGTTGACCTTGTAGGCATTATTTGCACACTGTTTTCTTCAACCTGCCATCTAGCTGTGTGACCTTGTTCACATTCTGTCTAAATATCCATAATATTACCGTCTCCAGAAAAAACACCGGAGTGACTTTTTTCAAGCAGCCATAATATATTTTACGTAATCCGTATCCACCGCTGTAGTAGTGTATACGTTGACCTTGTAGGCATTATTTGCACACTGTTTTCTTCAAACCCGCCATCTAGCTGTGTGTATTATCGTTTCCAGAAAAACCAACTGAGTTTTTGTTGTTGTTGTTGTTTTTTAAAAAATAATGCCAGGCAAAGGCAGGCCGCCACGCAGAGGCCGTGCTAGGGGCCGTGCTGCTATGCAATCCTGTGGCCCTAGCAAATTGCCCAGTTTTAAAAAGCCAATGACCCTGAACTCCCAAAATGCTGAAGAGGTAGTTGACTGGCTTACACAGCACACCCCATCCTCTACCGTTTCTAACTTTACCACAACATCCTCCTCATCCTCCACTGCTATGGCCACCCCACGTAACACTTCCTCCACCACCGGTGCCCCTTCTTCACTGGGGTCAGAGGAGTTATTTTCCCATGAGTTTCTTGAACTGAGTAATGCGCAACCATTATTGCCAGAAGAAGATGAAGGAGATGAGGACCTTACACCAGATTTAATTCTGGCAGAGAACACGACAGAGATGGACATAATGAGTGATGAGGAGGAGGTCCCCGCTGCTGCTTCCTTCTGTGATGTGTCAGAAGAAATTGATGCATCTGAGGAGAATGATGATGAGGAGATTGATGTTTTGTGGGTGCCTAGTAGAAGAGAGCAAGAGGAGGGTAGTTCAGATGGAGAGACGGAGAGTCAGAGAGGCAGTAGGAGAATAAGACTTAGAAGAAGCAGGGAGGACAGCCCGCAGGGATCAGTAGGGCAACAACATGTATCGGCACCTGTGTTCAGCCGGCCAACGCACCCGCCATTGCCGCCAATGCCGCCAACTTCTACTGTTACCGCCAGATCGCACACTTCCAAAAAGTCAGCAGTGTGGGATTTTTTTAATGTGTGTGCCTCTGACAAAAGCATTGTAATTTGCAATGAGTGCAGTCAGAAACTGAGCCTTGGTAAGCCCAACAGCCACATAGGTACAACTTCTATGCGAAGGCACATGAGCGGCAAGCACAAAGCACTTTGGGAGCAACACCTCAAAGGCAACAGGCAAACTAAAAGCCACACTCCTTCTGGTCCAGCATCTTACTGCTCTACCTCTGCTCTCCTTGACCCGTCTGAACCACCCTCCACTCCGCCTTCCACCTTGACCACCTGTTCCCATTCCCAGTCATCTGCCACCAGCCAAGTTTCTGTGAAGGCCATGTTTGAGCGTAAGAAGCCAATGTCTGACTGTCACCCCCTTGCCCGGCGTCTGACAGCTGGCTTGTCTGCACTCTTAGCCCGCCAGCTTTTACCATACCAGCTGGTGGACTCTGAGGCCTTCCGCAAATTTGTAGCAATTGGGACACCGCAGTGGAAGGTACCCAGCCGCAATTTTTTTTCTAAAAAGGGAATACCACACCTGTACCAACATGTGCAGAGCCAAGTTACCGCATCTCTGTCACTTAGTGTTGGGCCAAAGGTCCATATGACTACTGACGCATGGTCCTCCAAGCATGGTCAGGGCAGGTATGTCACCTACACTGCCCACTGGGTGAACTTGTTAATGGCTGGGAAGCAGGGAATGGGTAGCTCAACAACAACAGTGGAGTTGGTGTCACCGCCACGGATTGCACGCGGTTCTGCCACCACCTCTACTCCTCCATCGCTCTCTACCTCGTCTTCTTCTTCTTCTTACTCTGCTGCTGGGTCCTCCTTCTCCTCCTCCACACCTGTGCACCCCCAGCTCCCCCTAGGCTATTCGACGTGCCAGGTACGCCGTTGTCACGCTGTCTTGGGGATGACGTGCCTGGAAAGCAAAAACCATACCGGATCTGTACTCCTGTCATCTCTGCAGTCACAGGCCGATCGGTGGCTGACCCCACACCAACTGCAGATCGGAAAAGTGGTGTGTGACAATGGAAGCAATCTGTTGGCAGCGTTGAGACTAGGCAATTTAACACATGTGCCCTGCATGGCACATGTGTTAAATTTAATAGTCCAACGTTTTGTCTCCAAGTACCCAGGATTCCAGGACGTTCTCACCCAGTCCAGAAAGGTGTCGGCCCATTTCAGACGTTCCTACACAGCCATGGCACGCCTTGCTGACATTCAGCAGCGCTACAACATGCCAGTCAGGCGTTTGATTTCTGACAGCCAGACTCGCTGGAATTCAACGCTCCTTATGTTGGAACGTCTGCTGCAACAACAAAGGGCCGTCAACGAGTACCTTTTTGAACTGGGTGGTAGGACTGGATCTGCACAGCTGGGGATTTTTTTCCCCCGTTACTGGGTGCTTATGCGCGATGCCTGCAGGCTCATGCGACCTTTTGAAGAGGTGACAAATATGGTCAGTCGCACCGAAGGCACCATCAGCGACCTAATACCCTTCGCTTTATTCCTGGAGCGTGCCGTGCGACGAGTGACAGATGAGGCTGTAGACCAGCGTGACGAGGAGCTGGAAGCGCACGATTTCTGGTCGGAATCACCAGAACGAACCCAGGCACCTGCTGCAACGCAGGGAGAGGTGCCAGAAGTGGAGTCAGAGGAGGAAGGTGGCTTTGTGGAGGAGGAGGAGGAGGACCAACAGGAGCAGGCTTCCCAGGGGGCTAGTGGTGACCTTTTGGGGACCCCTGGTCTTGTACGTGGCTGGGGGGAGGAGACCGTGGATGATGCAGTCCTTGATAATGAGGAAGCGGAGATGGATAGCTCTGCATCCAACCTTGTGAGAATGGGGTCTTTCATGCTGTCATGCCTGTTGAAGGACCCCCGTATCAAGAGGCTTAAGGAGAAGGACCTGTACTGGGTCGCAACGCTACTAGACCCTCGGTACAAGCATAAAGTGTCAGAAATGTTACCAACATACCACAAGTCCGAAAAGATGCGGCATTTACAAACCAGCCTGCAAAACATGTTGTACAATGCTTTTAAGGGTGATGTCACTTCAGGAACTCATCAACATTCCAGGGGCAGAGGTGCCAGTAATCCTGCCACGAGCACACCTGCAAGGACAAAGCCCTTTGGCCAGTCTGTAACGTCAGACATGCAAATGTTTTTCTGTCCAAGGCAGCGCCACAACCCTTCTGGATCCACCCTCAAAGAACGCCTCGACCGGCAGGTAGCGGACTACCTGGCATTAACTGCAGATATCGACACTCTGAGGAGCGATGAACCCCTGGACTACTGGGTGCGCAGGCTTGATCTGTGGCCAGAGCTGTCACAATTTGCCATGAACCTCTTGTCTTGCCCAGCCTCAAGTGTGCTCTCAGAAAGGACCTTCAGTGCAGCAGGAGGGATTGTAACTGAGAAGAGAACTCGCCTAGGTCACAAAAGTGTCGATTACCTGACCTTTATTAAAATGAATGAGGGGTGGATCTCGGAGGGTTACTGCACGCCGGAAGACTTGTTCTGACTTCTATGCAGCTGTCCTTCTCTTCAAGCCTCATGACTCCACACACAGCTGTCCTTTAGCGTCCTCCTCCTCCCTCCGCCACCGTTACAAACTAGGGTGCAAACCCTACTGGTTTAATTTTTTCTGGCCTCTGTGCTTCAGTGGCTGCAACCAAAAAAACTGGGCAAACAATGTCTACAAGGTCAACGTATGGCAAAAAATGACTATTTTCAGCATTTATATGGCATATTTTTTCTGGCAACTGTGCTTCAGTGGCTGCGTCCAAAAAAATGCATATTTTCTGCATTTATATGGCATAATTTTTCTGGCCTCTGTGCTTCAGTGGCTGCAACCAAAAAAATGCATATTTTCAGCATTTATATGGCATAATTTTTCTGGCCTCTGTGCTTCAGTGGCTGCAACCAAAAAAATTTATATTTTCAGCATTTATATGGCATAATTTTTCTGGCCTCTGTGCTTCAGTGGCTGCAACCAAAAAAATGCATATTTTCAGCATTTATATGGCATAATTTTTCTGGCCTCTGTGCTTCAGTGGCTGCAACCAAAAAAATGCATATTTTCAGCATTTATATGGCATAATTTTTCTGGCAACTGTGCTTCAGTGGCTGCGACCAAAAAAATGACTATTTTCAGCATTTATATGGCATATTTTTTCTGGCCTCTGTGCTTCAGTGGCTGCGGCCAAAAAAACTGGGCAAACAATGCCTACAAGGTCAACGATGTTGACCTTGTAGGCATTGTTTGCCCAGTTTTTTTGGCCGCAGCCACTGAAGCACAGAGGCCAGAAAAAATATGCCATATAAATGCTGAAAATAGTCATTTTTTGCCATACGTTGACTCAACGTATATGGCAAAAAATGACTATTTTCAGCATTTATATGGCATATTTTTTCTGGCAACTGTGCTTCAGTGGCTGCAACCAAAAAAACTGGGCAAACAATGTCTACAAGGTCAACGTATGGCGAAAAATGACTATTTTCAGCATTTATATGGCATATTTTTTCTGGCAACTGTGCTTCAGTGGCTGCAACCAAAAAAACTGGGCAAACAATGTCTACAAGGTCAACGTATGGCGAAAAATGACTATTTTCAGCATTTATATGGCATATTTTTTCTGGCAACTGTGCTTCAGTGGCTGCGTCCAAAAAAACTGGGCAAACAATGCCTACAAGGTCAACGTATGGCAGTTGTTTAAAGAGAACAGTAGATTACTAGCCAGCAAAGCTACCTAAGCTAAAATGTCCCTCAAATCCCTGCAGACTTCTGTCCCTCCAATACAGAGCAGTATCAAGCAGATTACTAGCCAGCAAACTTACTATCATCTGTCCCTGAAATCACTAACAGCTCTCCCCCTACACTATCTCTTCCAAGCACACACAGGCAGATTTTTCAGATACATTTTTGCCCTTGATCCCCCTCTGGCATGCCACTGTCCAGGTCGTTGCACCCTTTAAACAACTTTAAAATCATTTTTCTGGCCAGAAATTTTTTTTTTAGATGTTAAAGTTCGCCTTCCCATTGAAGTCTATGGGGTTCGCGAACCGTTCGCGAACCGCTCGCGTTTTTGCGCAAGTTCGCGAATATGTTCGCGAACTTTTTTTCCGACGTTCGCTACATCCCTAATTTTGGCCCCTATAAGAAGACACAGGCTCATTGCCCGCTCTGCTACAGGAAAACCACTGCATTAAGGGGCTGATTTATCAAAAGTCGAGGTGAATTCAAAAATTCAAATTTCTAGCTATTTTTTGTGTACTTCGACTAGGGAATATTCCAAATTCGATTTGAATTTTAAAAAACTAAAAAAAATTTGAATATCAGAATTTATCATTTACGGTCTCTTTAAAAATTCTACTTCGGCTGCCGAATTGCTGTTTTAGCCTATGGGGCACCTCCTAGAACCTATTTGGAGTCAATTGGTGGAATGGTCAATTCTAATTCGATCGAATGCGTTATTACTTTGATTTGTACGATTCAAATTTGGCCGAATACAGACCTATTTGATTCGGCCAAAAAAAAACCCTTAAACTTAATTTTGGTTGGTCTTTTTGAATTCAAATTTTTTAGTTTTTCAAATTTGAAATTCAACCCATGATAAATATGCCCCTAAGAGTGTGGGCTCAGCACTACCTCCCTACATAATCATGCAATATAAAGTCACCAGATTAAAAACCAGCTACTTCTTTTTCTAAGCAAATTTTTAAAAGCAAGGATTGAAGTCAGTGATGTGCCTACAGAGAAAGCAGACCCTACGCTGCAGGGGGGCCCAGGAGGTATAGGGGACCCCATAAGGCCCTAAATAATGAGCAATTTCAACATATTTTGGTAAAAAAAGGACAAACTCTGGATATGTTGGGGGCCATAAAAATAATTTGTTGTGGGGCCCAGTAACATCTAGTTGTGCTACTGATTGAAGTGATGTGAGTGGGATTGCAATCTGCTTTCAACAGTCATGCCAATGGAAAAGCCTTAGCACAAATGGACATGGAAAAGAGCCAAGGTTCTCTACTTAATGATTATTACAAGGGCCTTTTAATACAAGTGCCAATGCCCACTGTACAAATGACTATTAAGAGCCCAATTAGAAAAGCTAAGCCATCTATTAAAGAATCACAAAACAATTGTATCCAAGTGTTTAAGTGTTCCTTACTGTTATTCTATAGATAGTAGCTTGTCAAATAGTGTTGAACTACAGTTTACAAAATGCCACAAAATAACAGCCGTCTTTTGAGGGCTGCAAGAGCCTAAAGGTCAACAGGCTATCATAGGAGATAATGTAATTTCTTTATAACAAGCTTTAGATTGATTGATGTATCCGAAAAAAAATTAGAGCCTCACAATGTTTCAATAGGAAAATAAGAGCGACGTATTTCTTTGCTCACTTAGGTCGATTGATATGAGCTGGAGCTATCTTCTGACCAGATGTTTATGAAAAATGGTGGAAGCATTGTCAGTACCTTCACAAGGACTAAGAACAATTGAGGCACAAACATAAGGCCAGACTAAGCTATCTGGGAAGACCTAAGCAACCCAACGAGCTTTACCTTGATCCGCACATCAATGAATGACTGCAATAGAGTGTTCTTGCTAGCGCTACTGAAGGGGAGTAGGGGATTGCTTAAAATATGTGGGAGCAAGGTCCCGGGCTAGGGGTAGGCTACGGAGAGGTAATTGCCTCTTCTGTCTACCCCTAGTTCTGGCCCTGCAAAAGGCCTTCAAAATATATTTCAGTTTGGTTTGAAAATCCAGAACTGGTCAATTCAATGTCCCTCCGAATAAGACATACCTTTGCCTCCCTTCACTTTCAGAGAGAAAATAAGGAGCAGATGTACACACAGCCACAAATAACAAAGCCTCCCTTTTTCTCCCTCAGTCTTTCTATTGTGTTATATTGTGGAAAACTGTGGGTGTGGCTAGCATAACATCTCTGGAAGTGGAATGTTCCCAAGGATTTCTCATCCTAATCTGTAAAGAGATACTTTAATAAAATTTTATTAGCACAGCTATACACCTTTACGGAGGATAGTTTTGCAGAAAACAATTATTGAAAAAGATAATCGAAATTTCTGAAATGCTACAACATTCAACTAGACTGTAGCTGGCACATACTGTATAGCAAGTTGGTGCAATTGACACTCAACAACAAAGACTGGCACATAAAGGGGCCTATTTAATAACCTTCAAATTTCTATTATTTCTATTAATTTTATATTTTTTAATTTCTCTAAAACTCTAAAAATCAGAAGAGGACGAGAGTAGTGGGCGTCCCCATCTTGGGTGCAATGGGCGTCCCTTTGCACCCCTGCTAGACCACCAGGTACTTTCTTTACAATAAGAATATTGATAAATGGGCCTCCCCATGTAGTATTCAGCCATACTAGAAATATACCATATTTTTCCTGGGTGCTGCGACAATGAAGGAGTTGAGAAACTTGGCTCAGGTGGAAGCACCCACTGGTTACCAACGGGCGGCAAAAATGTCATTGCTGGTAACTTTAACAGCCAAATTTCCTGTCTTCAAACCAGCAATTTGTTGTTTCTAGTCATCTCTCGCCAGCATTCTGGACCCCCTCTGGTGGCATTTTGGACCCCCCAGACCCCCTCCAGCACGAAAAGGTGAGCATGGGGGGTTGTGGCAGCAGCAAGCTGCCTCAGGGGGCAGAGGGACCAGGATCACACTCCCCTGATATTTCTTGAAACAATTTTTAAAGCAATCGAAATACTACAAAAATGTTAAGCAGTTCCATGGGGCAAGCACATGTTTGTTTTCTCCATTCTGTTCACAATCTCATCTTCAGCTATATAAAAGTATATGGATAGCCAACACCCTGCCTAATTTCAAGTGCTATTCAATGTTTATGTAGGCAAGTTGTCACAATATTGACTGTGGTAATTAGCCCTTACGAAACAGAAGCAAATTGGCCTCACAAATCATTGTTAGTGTGAAAATCTAGCCTACAACATTGTGGCCTCACAACTTAATTACATGACCATAGGGGACTTCCATTAATCTGATGGAAACAGATTAAGATAAATACTGGTAATTAACAGGGTGTGTTTCCTCATTGATAGATATTAGGGCTCAGGTATGAGCTCAAAAATGAACACAACTTGTTCCAAGCATTGATACCATTCATGAAAGTTTCTTCTACCATTTCACCTGTCCTGCTTCCTCTGCTGAATCACGAGAAATGCATGTACATGCAGGGCAACCCTGGAGATACCACCTCTAATTTCATGGGTAAAATGGCGGCAACCATGGCTGCACACCAACATGCATTGTGACCCAGCAGCGCATTACATCACCATGTCATATTTTGGCATGAAAATTTTAAATACAAAGACACCAGAGACCAGGGCTCAATGCCTGAATATAGATATTTCTTGGTAACGTTCCTGGCGGCTCCTAAATTGCTGTATTATTTGATCCTCTGGTTAATATCTTCCTGCCTTGTTCCTGACTTTGCTACTCGCTGCCTGCCCTGATATTTTGCCTGGAACTTAACCCCTTGGATACTGTAAATTGGAATTTTCTGTATACAGCTTCTTCCTTGGTCCTGACTCCAACCTACTAGACCCACTAGGCCCGACAGGCAATCAGTTAAGGGTTCACTCTGTGGGCTGCGTCAATAGTGAATTACATGCAATCAACATTAAGCACAGGCAATCATGTAATTCCCACTCTGACAAACGTTTTGACCCAATTGCATCTGGTTCTTCAAGACATACACATGCCATTGTGTTTCTTTTGACGCATCACGCCCAATAACCACACCCAAAATGAAACATCAAATGAAATAGCACATTGGGTACATTTTGTAGATGTATAAATAAAAAGACACATTTTACAACAAAACATTGTATTTTAAATTTAAAATGTAAAATAAAATACTAAATGTAATCATTTTTAAAAAAAATATTATTGACACTTTCAACTCTTTGGCAAACTTACAGGTCAAATATCAGAGGAGTCGTTTGAGCTAAGTAACTGATAGAAAGTCAGAAAACATTAATATAGAATAACGATAAATCATTCATGCCTCAGTAATAGCACATCTATAACATTGACATTGGAATTGCCATATAAGAAAAAAAAGCTCTATTCTCCCATCTGACCTTAATTACTACAATGTGAATGACCTGTAAAGTATAAGTCAATTATTTTTACATATTGTATAATATACTGGTGTCAAAGATAATTCATCTTGAAAGACGTTACTAAAAGGAAGCTTATCTAACAGCTTCTTCTCTGTGCTATCTAGCAGATTTAGAAATAAAGTCCATTTTTCATTAAAAAATATCCAATTTTTTTCTGCTTTCAAGGTTCAGTCTTATAGCCTCATGCATTCAAAGGTCCTTTAGGTATTAAAACATTTTCAAAAAACTGTTGGGGATCACTCTTTAACTAATATAAATGATAGCTTCCTAGCTTCCATTATTAAATGTTGATAGAACTTTCATCACTGTTCAGGTCCACCACAAAAGAGAGTGAAGAGAGAGAGAGTTGGCTGAAAGTTTTGGGATAGAGGATCTCCCAATGATTCTACTATTTGTTTCACCAGAGAAAGATTATATCGGATCAGCAGGAGGTTGACTTCCTCTTCAAAGTTTTTTCTATCCTTGGTGGAAGAAACTAGAAAATTAGAAGCAATAATTTCTTACATTCTCTTTTACAAGTTGTTTACAAGATTTGTGTGGTTCTTTTCCTGAATTGAATTTATTTTTCACTTTAATTTCATATTACTGGTCTTATATTATACTTCCACAGTCCAAGATGAACTCTCATCTCCTTTTTACTAATGTCTTATTGTCATTGTCAGATCTTGCGTTGATGGTAATCTTCATTATGATATGAATCCTAATTTTCATCTCCCCCCCCACCCTTTTTTGTTTCTGTACCCCTCAACTGGGCCAAATTTACCAAATCACGAAGTGGCCGTCGCTAGCGAAAATTTGGTAGAAATACCAATACCACTAACAGGCATAGAGGACAAATCGCTAGTGAAAGAGTACATCACTAACAAAGTTTTACCCCCTTTTGCCAGGCAAATTTTTGCTCAGGTGAACGATTGTTACTCCACAAATTCACTAAAGTGTGAATTTCCCATTATGTTACCCCTTTCGCCAGAGTTTCTTTCGCCAGGTTATACCTGGTGAACCAATAAGATGACGCTACATCCTCCTCAATCTTATGTCAGTGAAATCATATCCTGTATGCTGAAAAGTTATTAAAATGAAAAAAAAAACAAGTTTTTTTCATAAAGTGGGATAGTGTTTTTAAAGTTGTAACTGTTCATTCTGTGCTTTTCATTTTAATATTATTTTTTAATTATTTGAGGGGCATGCTACATTTGTTTTAGGGTGGACATTAGGGATGTAGCGAACGTCGGAAAAAAAGTTCGCGAACATATTCGTGAACTTGCGCAAAAACGCGAGCGGTTCGCGAACGGTTCGCAAACCCCATAGACTTCAATGGGAAGGCGAACTTTAACATCTAAAAAAGACATTTCTGGCCAGAAAAATGATTTTAAAGTTGTTTAAAGGGTGCAACGACCTGGACAGTGGCATGCCAGAGGGGGATCAAGGGCAAAAATGTATCTGAAAAATCTGCCTGTGTGTGCTTGGAAGAGATAGTGTAGGGGGAGAGCTGTTAGTGATTTCAGGGACAGATGATAGTAAGTTTGCTGGCTAGTAATCTGCTTGATACTGCTCTGTATTGGACAGAGTCTGCAGGGATTTGAAGGACATTTTTAGCTTAGGTAGCTTTGCTGGCTAGTAATCAACGTCGTTGACCTTGTAGGCATTGTTTGCCCAGTTTTTTTGGCCGCAGCCACTGAAGCACAGAGGCCAGAAAAAATATGCCATATAAATGCTGAAAATAGTCATTTTTTTGGTCGCAGCCACTGAAGCACAGTTGCCAGAAAAATTATGCCATATAAATGCTGAAAATATAAATTTTTTTGGTTGCAGCCACTGAAGCACAGAGGCCAGAAAAATTATGCCATATAAATGCTGAAAATATAATTTTTTTTGGTTGCAGCCACTGAAGCACAGAGGCCAGAAAAATTATGCCATATAAATGCAGAAAATATGCATTTTTTTGGTTGCAGCCACTGAAGCACAGTTGCCAGAAAAATTATGCCATATAAATGCTGAAAATATAAATTTTTTTGGTTGCAGCCACTGAAGCACAGAGGCCAGAAAAATTATGCCATATAAATGCTGAAAATATGCATTTTTTTGGTTGCAGCCACTGAAGCACAGAGGCCAGAAAAATTATGCCATATAAATGCAGAAAATATGCATTTTTTTGGACGCAGCCACTGAAGCACAGTTGCCAGAAAAAATATGCCATATAAATGCTGAAAATAGTCATTTTTTGCCATACGTTGACCTTGTAGACATTGTTTGCCCAGTTTTTTTGGTTGCAGCCACTGAAGCACAGAGGCCAGAAAAAATTAAACCAGTAGGGTTTGCACCCTAGTTTGTAACGGTGGCGGAGGGAGGAGGAGGACGCTAAAGGACAGCTGTGTGTGGAGTCATGAGGCTTGAAGAGAAGGACAGCTGCATAGAAGTCAGAACAAGTCTTCCGGCGTGCAGTAACCCTCCGAGATCCACCCCTCATTCATTTTAATAAAGGTCAGGTAATCGACACTTTTGTGACCTAGGCGAGTTCTCTTCTCAGTTACAATCCCTCCTGCTGCACTGAAGGTCCTTTCTGAGAGCACACTTGAGGCTGGGCAAGACAAGAGGTTCATGGCAAATTGTGACAGCTCTGGCCACAGATCAAGCCTGCGCACCCAGTAGTCCAGGGGTTCATCGCTCCTCAGAGTGTCGATATCTGCAGTTAATGCCAGGTAGTCCGCTACCTGCCGGTCGAGGCGTTCTTTGAGGGTGGATCCAGAAGGGTTGTGGCGCTGCCTTGGACAGAAAAACATTTGCATGTCTGACGTTACAGACTGGCCAAAGGGCTTTGTCCTTGCAGGTGCGCTCGTGGCAGGATTACTGGCACCTCTGCCCCTGGAATGTTGATGAGTTCCTGAAGTGACATCACCCTTAAAAGCATTGTACAACATGTTTTGCAGGCTGGTTTGTAAATGCCGCATCTTTTCGGACTTGTGGTATGTTGGTAACATTTCTGACACTTTATGCTTGTACCGAGGGTCTAGTAGCGTTGCGACCCAGTACAGGTCCTTCTCCTTAAGCCTCTTGATACGGGGGTCCTTCAACAGGCATGACAGCATGAAAGACCCCATTCTCACAAGGTTGGATGCAGAGCTATCCATCTCCGCTTCCTCATTATCAAGGACTGCATCATCCACGGTCTCCTCCCCCCAGCCACGTACAAGACCAGGGGTCCCCAAAAGGTCACCACTAGCCCCCTGGGAAGCCTGCTCCTGTTGGTCCTCCTCCTCCTCCTCCACAAAGCCACCTTCCTCCTCTGACTCCACTTCTGGCACCTCTCCCTGCGTTGCAGCAGGTGCCTGGGTTCGTTCTGGTGATTCCGACCAGAAATCGCGCGCTTCCAGCTCCTCGTCACGCTGGTCTACAGCCTCATCTGTCACTCGTCGCACGGCACGCTCCAGGAAGAAAGCGAAGGGTATTAGGTCGCTGATGGTGCCTTCGGTGCGACTGACCATATTTGTCACCTCTTCAAAAGGTCACATGAGCCTGCATGCATCGCGCATAAGCACCCAGTAACGGGGGAAAAAAATCCCCAGCTCTGCAGATCCAGTCCTACCACCCAGTTCAAAAAGGTACTCGTTGACGGCCCTTTGTTGTTGCAGCAGACGTTCCAACATAAGGAGCGTTGAATTCCAGCGAGTCTGGCTGTCAGAAATCAAACGCCTGACTGGCATGTTGTAGCGCTGCTGAATGTCAGCAAGGCGTGCCATGGCTGTGTAGGAACGTCTGAAATGGGCCGACACCTTTCTGGACTGGGTGAGAACGTCCTGGAATCCTGGGTACTTGGAGACAAAACGTTGGACTATTAAATTTAACACATGTGCCATGCAGGGCACATGTGTTAAATTGCCCAGTCTCAACGCTGCCAACAGATTGCTTCCATTGTCACACACCACTTTTCCGATCTGCAGTTGGTGTGGGGTCAGCCACCGATCGGCCTGTGACTGCAGAGATGACAGGAGTACAGATCCGGTATGGTTTTTGCTTTCCAGGCACGTCATCCCCAAGACAGCGTGACAACGGCGTACCTGGCACGTCGAATAGCCTAGGGGGAGCTGGGGGTGCACAGGTGTGGAGGAGGAGAAGGAGGACCCAGCAGCAGAGTAAGAAGAAGAAGAGGAAGAAGACGAGGTAGAGAGCGATGGAGGAGTAGAGGTGTTGGCAGAACCACGTGCAATCCGTGGCGGTGACACCAACTCCACTGTTGTTGTTGAGCTACCCATTCCCTGCTTCCCAGCCATTACCAAGTTCACCCAGTGGGCAGTGTAGGTGACATACCTGCCCTGACCATGCTTGGAGGACCATGCGTCAGTAGTCATATGGACCTTTGGCCCAACACTAAGTGACAGAGATGCGGTAACTTGGCTCTGCACATGTTGGTACAGGTGTGGTATTCCCTTTTTAGAAAAAAAATTGCGGCTGGGTACCTTCCACTGCGGTGTCCCAATTGCTACAAATTTGCGGAAGGCCTCAGAGTCCACCAGCTGGTATGGTAAAAGCTGGCGGGCTAAGAGTGCAGACAAGCCAGCTGTCAGACGCCGGGCAAGGGGGTGACAGTCAGACATTGGCTTCTTACGCTCAAACATGGCCTTCACAGAAACTTGGCTGGTGGCAGATGACTGGGAATGGGAACAGGTGGTCAAGGTGGAAGGCGGAGTGGAGGGTGGTTCAGACGGGTCAAGGAGAGCAGAGGTAGAGCAGTAAGATGCTGGACCAGAAGGAGTGTGGCTTTTAGTTTGCCTGTTGCCTTTGAGGTGTTGCTCCCAAAGTGCTTTGTGCTTGCCGCTCATGTGCCTTCGCATAGAAGTTGTACCTATGTGGCTGTTGGGCTTACCAAGGCTCAGTTTCTGACTGCACTCATTGCAAATTACAATGCTTTTGTCAGAGGCACACACATTAAAAAAATCCCACACTGCTGACTTTTTGGAAGTGTGCGATCTGGCGGTAACAGTAGAAGTTGGCGGCATTGGCGGCAATGGCGGGTGCGTTGGCCGGCTGAACACAGGTGCCGATACATGTTGTTGCCCTACTGATCCCTGCGGGCTGTCCTCCCTGCTTCTTCTAAGTCTTATTCTCCTACTGCCTCTCTGACTCTCCGTCTCTCCATCTGAACTACCCTCCTCTTGCTCTCTTCTACTAGGCACCCACAAAACATCAATCTCCTCATCATCATTCTCCTCAGATGCATCAATTTCTTCTGACACATCACAGAAGGAAGCAGCAGCGGGGACCTCCTCCTAATCACTCATTATGTCCATCTCTATCGTGTTCTCTGCCAGAATTAAATCTGGTGTAAGGTCCTCATCTCCTTCATCTTCTTCTGGCAATAATGGTTGCGCATTACTCAGTTCAAGAAACTCATGGGAAAATAACTCCTCTGACTCCAGTGAAGAAGGGGCACCGGTGGTGGAGGAAGTGTTACGTGGGGTGGCCATAGCAGTGGAGGATGAGGAGGATGTTGTGGTAAAGTTAGAAACGGTAGAGGATGGGGTGTGCTGTGTAAGCCAGTCAACTACCTCTTCAGCATTTTGGGAGTTCAGGGTCATTGGCTTTTTAAAACTGGGCAATTTGCTAGGGCCACAGGATTGCATAGCAGCACGGCCTCTGCGTGGCGGCCTGCCTTTGCCTGGCATTATTTTTAAAAAAACAACAACAACAAAAACTCAGTTGGTTTTTCTGGAAACGATAATACACACAGCTAGATGGCAGTTTGAAGAAAACAGTGTGCAAATAATGCCTACAAGATCAACGTATACACTACTACAGCGGTGGATACGGATTACGTAAAATATATGAATGCTGCTTGAAAAAAAGTAACTCAAGTGGTTTTTCTAGAGACGATAATATTATCAATATTTAGACAAAATGTGAACAAGCTCACACAGCTAGATGGCGGGTTGAAGAAAACACTGTGCAAATAATGCCTACAAGGTCAACGTATACACTACTACAGCGGTGGATACGGATTACGTAAAATATATGAATGCTGCTTGAAAAAAAGTAACTCAAGTGGTTTTTCTAGAGACGATAATATTATCAATATTTAGACAAAATGTGAACAAGCTCACACAGCTAGATGGCGGGTTGAAGAAAACACTGTGCAAATAATGCCTACAAGGTCAACGTATACACTACTACAGCGGTGGATACGGATTACGTAAAATATATGAATGCTGCTTGAAAAAAAGTAACTCAAGTGGTTTTTCTAGAGACGATAATATTATCAATATTTAGACAAAATGTGAACAAGCTCACACAGCTAGATGGCGGGTTGAAGAAAACACTGTGCAAATACTGCCCACAAGATCAACGTATACACTACTACAGCGGTGGATACGGATCTCGTAAAATTTATTATGGCTGCTTGAAAAAAGTCACTCCGGTGTTTTTTCTGGAGACGGTAATATTATGGATATTTAGACAGAATGTGAACAAGGTCACACAGCTAGATGGCAGTTGGTTGAATAACACACTGGGCAAAAAATGCCTACAGGGCAAATAATGCCTAAAAGGTCAACTTATACACTACTACAGCGATGGATACGGATTACGTAAAATATATTATGGCTGCTTGAAAAAAGTCACTCCGGTGTTTTTTCTGGAGAAGGTAATATTATGGATATTTAGACAGAATGTGAACAAGGTCACACAGCTAGATGGCAGTTGGTTGAATAACACACTGGGCAAAAAATGCCTACAGGGCAAATAATGCATAAAAGGTCAACTTATACACTACTACAGCGGTAGTAAAAAAAAAAAAAGTAAAATAAAAAAAAAATGAATATTAAAAAAAAAAATTAAAGTTGGTGCTGCTGAACTACTAGGAGCAGCAGATTAGCACACCAGTCCCACTCCCCAACACTGCTAGACTAATAGCACTGGGCTCTTATAGTAGTAGTAGTAGTAGTAGTAGTAAAACAACAAAAAAATAAATAAAAGCAGTCCTTACAAGGACTACTGTTATTGCAGCAGTCAGCAGATGAGATCAGAAGCAGGACAGCTGCCCACTGCAGCTACATACAGAGCACTGCAGTAGAAGGTAGATTACTAGCCAGCAAAGCTACCTAAGCTTAAATGTCCCTCAAACCCCTGCAGACTTCTGTCCCTCCAATAACAGAGCAGTATCAAAACGATTACTAGCCAGCAAACTTTCAACTGTCCCTGAAATCACTAACAGGCAGCAGCTCTCTCCCTACACTATCTCTTCAGCACACACAGGCAGAGTGAAAAAACGCTGCAGGGCTTCGGTTTTTATAGGGAAGGGGAGTGGTCCAGGGGAGAGCTTCCTGATTGGCTGCCATGTACCTGCTGGTCTGGGGTGAGAGGGCAAAAAAAAGCGCCAACAATGGCGAACCCAAAATGGCGAACGTCGCGCGACGTTCGCGAACTTCCGGCGAGCGCGAACACCCGATGTTCGCGCGAACAAGTTCGCCGGCGAACAGTTCGCGACATCTCTAGTGGACATTAGAGGATCTATTTTGTCTTTATTTTGCTTCCCTGGATATTTGTAATAATAAGTGGCCACTTCAAGCATTTGCACCAACATCTCTAATAAAGACGTATATATATGACCTATATGTACCCGCCCTATTCAAATTGACCTAAGTGTAAATGTATTAACGAGGCTTCGCTAGGCAGAAATGAACGTTGGCGAAAGTTTGCTATGAACTGCTCACAATGATGAATTTACAATGTCGAAACTTTACATTTTGATGATTTAGAGTATGCGCTGCAAATTAATGTCTGACGAAATGGCGTAAAGTGTGGCAAAGCCTTCCTAGGAAAATTTGACCTTTAGTGAATTTGCCACACTGTTTCTATAATTCTGATTATTGTGCTTACATACTGACCCAAACTATTGATCTATTCTCACTCATTCCGACTGTTATTCTTTCTATTTAATTATAATTTGCACATGGAAAACTAATTGCACTTTTCTTTAAAAATTTTTTAGACTGGTTGAAGACCTAAAAAAAAGCATCTGATATGAATATTCTCTATCTTTATGTTTCTTTCTGAATTGAATCAGTTTCAATTGCACTCCGGTACTGATGAAACTCTTTGGTTTGTTTGTTGACAAAATTCTAAATGTCCATATTCCTTGAAAAATATGGAAAAAAGTAAAATGACATAGATTCTGTATCATTCTTATCTATTTTATTAGAATATTAGGCTATAGTAGAATATAGAATATTTATTATATTTTTTTAATATTTCATATTGTATCAAACATTTATAAAATATATAGCTCTTTGATATGATTGAGTCTATCAGTTCACAGAAACGTCTTGATCCAGTTCTAGACTTTAAAACCGGGATTATGAGAAGACTTTTCTGTTTTCTCTATCTTGAAGTCTTTGTGGTCCTCTTATTATTTCCTTGGGTGCCTTCTTGCTATCAGTACTATTATTTATTATTATTTTTTTTTTTAGATAATTGTATTTTGGAAAAGCTATCAAAGTAACTGAAAAGAGTCCTCAACTGTCAGAATGACATAGAACATCATCAGCTGTTGAAATGTCAGCCATATCTCAGAAGGTTGTAATGTGCTCCAGACACCTGCCTGCCATTGTTAAAGAAGCAGGGACACAAACAGATTATACCCATAGATTAAATATTGATTTCCAAATGATTGCAATAAATCTATAAAAGTTTGTGAAAATTCTAACTCATGTATAACTGTATATTTGTATTTAAAATCAGGTTTGACCTGGTTACCCGATTATTTTTTTTTCTCTGAACTTTTCCTCTCATAAACATTTAGTTGAAATCTCTTTTTGTTACAAACCTTGTGTAATCTATTATTTCCCCATGCTATGAATCCAACAGTACTCAAGGCATCCCAAATTTCTCCCTAACTGGCCTTTAGACTGCCCCCACTTAGCTCATAACAAGGTTAAAGTTATATAGAAACATTGGGGTAACAGTCACCCTGCTATAGTTCCAGGGGTACCCAGGGTACAAATAAGCACTCACCCAAATCTCCCCCTAACTGACCTTCAGACTGGGCCCCCTTAGCTCATAACAAGGTTACAGATATATATAAACATTGGGGTAACAGTCACCCTGCTATATTTCCAGGGGTACCCAGGACACAAATAAGCACTCACCCCAAATCTCCACCTAACTGGCCTTCAGACTTGGCCCCCTTAGCTCATAGCAAGGTTACAGATATATAGAGACATATAGAGACATTGGGGTGTCACCCTGCTATAGTTCCAGGGGTACCCAGGGTACAAATAATCACTCACCCCAAATCTCCCCCTAACTGACCTTCAGACTGGGCCCCCTTAGCTCATAACAAGGTTACAGATACAGTATATAGAAACATTGGGGTAACAGTCACCCTGCTATATTTCCAGGGGTACCCAGGACACAAATAAGCACTCACCCCAAATCTCCACCTAACTGGCCTTCAGACTTGGCCCCCTTAGCTCATAACAAGGTTACTGATATATAGACACATTGGGGTAACAATCATCATGCTACAGTTCCAGGGGTATCCATGGCAGAAAATGTGCAATAACCCCATATCTTCCCCTAACTAAACCTACTTTCTGATGCTCTTTTGAGCATATAGAGCCTGCTTATATTTTCACCCAGGAGCCCATTAACAGTGGATGTAAACATAAAATCCAAAAACAAAAGAATGTGGGTATTACTAGCAGTGTCGAACTGGGATGCCAGGGTCCCACCAGAAAACCTTAGACTGTGGGCCCACTTTCCAAACTATTATTCCTCTTCTCCTCACTCAACCTCTTTATTCTCCTAGTCTTTTATCTGCACATACTAAACTCTATTCTTCCATTATTAAACCTCTTTGTTCCCATTAAGAAATAGGAAATGACCATGAAATAGGCCAAATGATTAGAAGCCCACTGACACATGCTGAAGCATGCTGATTGAGACCACGACTAACTGCCTTAAAGGGCATGTAAAGTCTAAAATAGAATAAGGCTAGAAATGCTGTATTTTGTATACTAAATATAAACACAAACTTACTGCACCACAAGCCTAATAAAACAAATAATTTATGCTTTCAAAGTTGGCCACAGGGGGTCACCATCTTGTAACTTTGTTATACATCTTTGCAAGACTAAGACTGTGCACATGCTCAGTGTGGTCTGGGCTGCTTAGGGATTGTCAATAACAAAGCTGCTTGAGTTCTGCATTGCTGGGAAGTAAGGCGGGGGCTCCCCCTGCTGGTCATAAGTATGATTGTTTCCCTGCTCAGCAGTTAGGGACCGTCTGACAATTCCTATCCACAGCAGTAAATGAAGAGAGAATTTCACTGCATACAGTCAAGTTTCTTATAAAAACATTTTTTAATTAAAGAATATTGGAGATAGGTTTCTTTTTCATTAAAGAAAGTAAAAATGGGATTTTATTTTTTTGCCTTTACATGCCCTTTAAGGGAAAGAAATGCGTCGGGCCTTTGGGAAATGTTCACTTTTTAAAAAGTAAACCAATAAATGGAGATTTATTTTACTAGTTTTGAGGCCCAGTGATTTATTTCAGAATGTCTTAAATCCCCCAAACAATGACATTGACTTCAAAGCATGCTTCTCTTTCACCCAAATGATAGAAAACTCCCTAAGTGTTAATTGTCCAATGTAATAATATACTTTTCCTGATGAAGCCGTTGGTGTTACTCCAGCCTGCATTATGCGGTGCATTCTCATCTCTCCGTCAGTATCTTTTAAAATGATAAAACCTGGCAAAATCTCTCCAAATTTGCAAAACTGTGAATATAATCGAAATACAAAAGAACAATATGATGATACTTAACATGACTCGCGGCATTTCTTTCATGTCAGATACAAGTGATCAGTGTAGGGGAAAATTAGGAAACGAAGGCAGAGAAATAAAAAAGGGAATTCGCTGAGTGCAGGAAAATAGATGAAGTACTAAAATGTATATTTACGAGTGGTTTGACATATGAAAAGACTCTATCTCAAAAGATCTTGTTATTCACCCAGAACCTCAATTAAATAATTCAGACTATGAGTTTCACAGCAAAATAAAATAAAGCAATTCTGAAAATTTCAGTGACACGTATTGAATGTCTCTGCTCAAATTGAACTTATTCAGTTATAGGTTGGTAGAATCCTACAGAATACAGTGGATAATAGTCTCTGGGAAGGGAGTGTGACTGTGGGATAGCAGGTATAGTAGGGAGAGATGGTGTCTATAGTAACAGTGGATAATAGTCTCTGGGAAGGGAGTGTGACTGTGGGATAGCAGGTATAGTAGGGAGAGATGGTGTCTATAGTAACAGTGGGATAATAGTCTCTGGGAAGGGAGTGTGACTGTGGGATAGCAGGTATAGTAGGGAGAGATGGTGTCTATAGTAACAGTGGATAATAGTCTCTGGGAAGGGAGTGTGACTGTGGGATAGCAGGTATAGTAGGGAGAGATGGTGCCTATAGTAACAGTGGATAATAGTCTCTGGGAAGGGAGTGTGACTGTGGGATAGCAGGTATAGTAGGGAGAGATGGTGCCTATAGTAACAGTTGGATAATAGTCTCTGGGAAGGGAGTGTGACTGTGGGATAGCAGGTATACTAGGGAGAGATGGTGCCTATAGTAACAGTGGGATAATAGTCTCGGGGAAGGGAGTGTGACTGTGGGATAGCAGGTATAGTAGGGATAGATGGTGCCTATAGTAACAGTGGATTAATAGTCTCTGGGAAGGGAGTGTGACTGTGGGATAGCAGGTATAGTAGGGAGAGATGGTGTCTATAGTAACAGTGGATAATAGTCTCTGGGAAGGGAGTGTGACTGTGGGATAGCAGGTATACTAGGGAGAGATGGTGCCTATAGTAACAGTGGGATAATAGTCTCTGGGAAGGGAGTGTGACTGTGGGATAGCAGGTATACTAGGGAGAGATGGTGCCTATAGTAACAGTGGGATAATAGTCTCTGGGAAGGGAGTGTGACTGTGGGATAGCAGGTATAGTAGGGAGAGATGGTGCCTATTGTAACAGTGGATAATAGTCTCTGGGAAGGGAGTGTGACTATGGGATAGCAGGTATAGTAGGGAGAGATGGTGCCTATAGTAACAGTTGATAATAGTCTCTGGGAAGGGAGTATGACTGTGGGATAGCAGGTATAGTAGGGAGAGATGGTGCCTATAGTAACAGTGGATAATAGTCTCTGGGAAGGGAGTGTGACTGTGGGATAGCAGGTATAGTAGGGAGAGATGGTGCCTATAGTAACAGTGGATAATAGTCTCTGGGAAGGGAGTGTGACTATGGGATAGCAGGTATAGTAGGGAGAGATGGTGCCTATAGTAACAGTTGATAATAGTCTCTGGGAAGGGAGTGTGACTGTGGGATAGCAGGTATAGTAGGGAGAGATGGTGTCTATAGTAACAGTGGATAATAGTCTCTGGGAAGGGAGTGTGACTGTGGGATATCAGGTATAGTAGGGAGAGATGGTGCCTATAGTAACAGTGGATAATAGTCTCTGGGAAGGGAGTGTGACTGTGGGATAGCAGGTATAGTAGGGAGAGATGGTGTCTATAGTAACAGTGGATAATAGTCTCTGGGAAGGGAGTGTGACTGTGGGATAGCAGGTATAGTAGGGAGAGATGGTGTCTATAGTAACAGTGGGGATAATAGTCTGTAGGAAGGGAGTGTGACTGTGGGATAGCAGGTATAGTAGGGAGAGATGGTGCCTATAGTAACAGTGGATAATAGTCTCTGGGAAGGGAGTGTGTCTGTGGGATAGCAGGTATAGTAGGGAGAGATGGTGTCTATAGTAACAGTGGATAATAGTCTCTGGGAAGGGAGTGTGACTGTGGGATAGCAGGTATAATAGGGAGAGATGGTGCCTATAGTAACAGTGGGATAATAGTCTCTGGGAAGGGAGTGTGACTGTGGGATAGCAGGTATAATAGGGAGAGATGGTGCCTATAGTAACAGTGGATAATAGTCTCTGGGAAGGGAGTGTGACTGTGGGATAGCAGGTATAGTAGGGAGAGATGGTGTCTATAGTAACAGTGGATAATAGTCTCTGGGAAGGGAGTGTGACTGTGGGATAGCAGGTATAGTAGGGAGAGATGGTGCCTATAGTAACAGTAGATAATAGTCTCTGGGAAGGGAGTGTGACTGTGGGATAGCAGGTATAGTAGGGAGAGATGGTGTCTATAGTAACAGTGGATAATAGTCTCTGGGAAGGGAGTGTGACTGTGGGATAGCAGGTATAGTAGGGAGAGATGGTGCCTATAGTAACAGTGGGATAATAGTCTCTGGGAAGGGAGTGTGACTGTGGGATAGCAGGTATAGTAGGGAGAGATGGTGCCTATAGTAACAGTGGATAATAGTCTCTGGGAAGGGAGTGTGGCTGTCTAGACAAAATGGAGTCTATGGGAGATGGCCTTACCCTAATTTGGAGCTTTCTGGATAATGGGCTTGTGGATCATTGATCCCATTCCTGTAGTAGATTTCATCAACTATCTAATATGCTATGCAAGGGGAACACCCCCACCTCTCTACTCAAGGAGAAAATATCTTGTAGGAATTGGAGCATAAAAGATGCAATGACACAAATAAGCTCCGTTTCCATTAACGCGGAATCCTGTTTTAGGAGCAAATGGATAAACCTTGGCACAATGGTCTCTGGGAATGATGTTCATTCTCCTCATTTATTAACAGTATGACATCACAAGCTGCAGAAGTCTAACAATGACAGCGAGGACAATCACATTCCTTTCATATTGAGCAGCACGTAGGAGAGAAGAATGGCAATGCATTAGCAGGTGAAAGAATTCAGGGGCAAGACAGATGAAAAGAATAACAAGGCACTGCCTAGAGAGATCGGGAGGGAGGGATTCCAGACTTTGTCTCTTTGCTCTATGAATGTCTTGCAGACAAGGTACAAAGGGAAGGAGAGATTTATTTATATACACGATAATGTCAGACATCCGGAGACTCTAACAACATATTAACAAGGAAAGTACATACTGAGAAAACTATTTAGCCATGAGAATGTATAGTAAATCAGGGACAAAAATATTAACGATTTCATTTGAGGAACTTTTTCTCATGGGGAATGCTGGGATGACAAAGGTTGGATGTATCTGTTGAAGAATTGATATTTTCTGTAGGGAAATGAGAGAGAGCAGGTCTGTAATCTGAACTCTCTGCATGACCAGCGCTAGCCCAAGACCAGGAGGCTCTGTGGAGCCAGCTTCAGTACTCCAGGCTCAGGCTTTTGGGCCCAGCCTGGAGGAAAGTTTGCATTGCAGTTCTGACTCCAAGAAATTGGAGTTTGGATCAGTTGGAGAAGGTGTGGCGAGACATGCACAGGTGGAGCTGAGTGGAGGCCATTGTGTTGCAGTGGAAGTGGAGGCAGGTGAGATGGAGGCCCAGGCCCCTGCCAAACAAACTGCAGAGAAAAAGACTTCTGGAGGCAGAAAGTCTGAGCCATCAGAAACCAGAAGGAGTGTAAGAAACACCCAGAGGCAAAAGAAAGTGGCTGAACTTACCCCAGGAGCAGCTGAGGAGGAAACACGTACCTTGCGTTCTGGTGCGGTGAGAACTAAATCCCCTCTTCCCAAAAGCAGAAAACACCAGCGCTCTGCATCTCTGGGGGCTTCACCTACTGGATGCTAAAGGCACATGTCATGGGGAACCACAGGGTGGAGGCGTGTCTGTACATGAACTACAACTCCCATCATCCCCTGTAGGCATCTCTTCTGTCAGCCAAATAAGTCAGACTGGGGTTGATGAATATGTGGTGCCAGAAACACCCATTGAAGACTGTGCTGCAGGGAAAAGTCCAGCTGGAAAGGGAGAAGCTGCTATTTTGTCCCAAACTGTCAGATCTGGGGCTGCTGAGGCCTGGGAATCCACTGCTCAGGATCCTGCAGGTAACGAGACACCTGAACCCAACTCTCAGCTTAACCCTCCACCTGCCCAACTGACTGCAGCCACTAGAGGGAATCAAGGACATTCAGCTGTTGCTGCTGGGAATGTGATGCCTGATACAGACAATGAGGCTGAAGAGCAGAAATCCCGGGACTCCAGTGATTTAAGTGCAACGTATGAACCAACTGCACAAAGGAGAATGGGAGCACCCACTGATGTAAACCCCCAGCTACCCAGTCATAAGGATATTGCCCCTATCCTACAGCAGCTGTCTGAGGCCTATAAGCAGAAGGGAAAAAAGAGGCAGAAATTGTTGCACAGCAGAAGCTGATCAGAGCTGCTTATAAGAGAAATAAAGGCAGACTGGAACTGGACCTCATTACACTTAAAGGGGAAATCTTTGAAACCGAGGTCTCCATAGAGAAACTGTTGAGCAAAGCAGGGCCCTGGAGAGAGACTTTTGAAAACAGGGAGCGGTTTGAGAAGCTGCAGAAATCTCTCAGGGAGGAGGTGCCATACCGCAGCCGCAAGCTCAGCACCACCAGCTACTCTGCCTCTTCTGATACAGAGGGGGATTTCAAGAAGCCACAAGCTCCAGCCAAGAAAGCACCAACAAAGAGCAAGAAGAAGGACGGGATCCACTGGCAGGGACTGGCATTTGATGTACAGGAGGTGACAGAACAAGAGAAGAAGAAGCAGCAAAGGGAAGAATTTAACATCATTCAGGAAGATTTCCCTCCTTTGTCACCTGCCGCCCAACCAACCAAGTCACCTCAAGCCCAAGCCCTGGTGTCGCAGGAAGATTCAGTTGCCCCAATGGAAGTATCGTCCAACCATTCAGCTGCGAGTGGCATGTCTGGTGTGGTGCATGGAGATGCTGTTGTCATGAATGATGGTGCGGCTGATGCTGTGCCCTTCTCTATAACGATAGGAAGATTCTCGCAAGGGTACTTTTTGATAGACTTATTCAGTTCTCAGGCACGTTATTGTAAGGCTTTCAATTTGGCACTGTGAAATGGCGGAGCATCTTTGGGGCTCTTCTTACTATCAGGGAGACCTTAGAAGTATGCAAAGCTCAGAGCAAGGGCTGCTACATTGTCTCTTTGAACCAGGCCAAGGCTTTTGACCGGGTGAATCAGTAGTACCTCTGGTCTACTTTGGCAATGTACGGCATCCCAGGCAAATTTATCCAATGGCTGGCAGTTTTGTATGAAGGGGCCGTAAGCTTCCCACTTGTCAATGGTTGGAGGGGAGATGATTTCAATGTGGAGTCTGGAGTGCAACAGGGTTGCCCCTTAAGCCCACTCTTGTACGTATTTGCCATAGACCCATTCTTGCGCAGTCTGGAGAGCTGTGGCTTGAGGGGTACATCAATTGACATCCCTTGCCTAAGCGGACAATGTTACAGTTGTGGTATCCAGTCTGAAGGACAGGAGGCTGCTTAACAAAACCATTTAAAGTTACTCTGAGGCCTCTGTGTCAATGATTAACCGTGACAAGTCGGAGGCTTTTTGGAAGTTGAATGGTGAGCCAGATTTCCAGCTCCCCAAATTTTCAACTGCCCCATCCCACATAAAGATCCTGGGGATAAAGTTTGGGAGGGAAGACAATTGCAGGCTAAATTGGGATGAGAAAGTGGATGTCGGAACAGCAAAGGTCCAGCGATGGAAGGGATGGAGGCTGGCCTGCAGAGAAAGGGTGAAGCTCATCAAGGCCTATCTGGTCCCTCTGTTTTTGTTTGTAGCGTATGTTTATCCATTGCCAGAATCTCTCTACGCCAGGGTCCACAGTCTGTTTTTCCAGTTGCTCTGGGGACACAGGCTGAATCCAGTCAAAAGGGGGATAACGTACCTGCAGCAGAAGGAGGGTGGTTTGGGCACGTTGTGCCCAGTGGCTTTCTTTGGGTCACTTTTCCTGAAGTTTAATTTTGAGGGCTTGGCCCAAGGAAATGATTCCCTGCGGGAAGTCTGTATCAGGAACTGGGTATCGCCTTTTGTAGGGACATGGTTTCAAAGCGGCAGAATGAAGAGATTTCGGATAGTACAGGGATCCCTCCCATCTTACCTAGTTCTCGCCCTGAGGATTCTGAAGAGGTGGGATGTCAGAGTGGGTGAGCTGGCCACATTTTCCCGAAGGCAGTTGTACCACAGGGTGATCAGGGACTATTTTGCTGCTCCTCTTGCTCTGAGAGACTGTGTAGGGAACATCCTTCAGAAAAGCCTTCGCTTTCTTAATGACAAGAGACTCCCCCCTAAGTTTTTTGACAACTGTTGGCTTTCACTCCAAGGGAAACTCTATGTCCGAGGCAACTTTACTTATCTTACCATTGGCAGCAATGAGCACTTTCTTGTCAGTTGCCCAGTGACTAGAGATGTCTATAGTCAGATGGCAGCAGCTCTTCTCCTGAACAGTCTGAACTATGCAGACTCAGCCTATGGGATTCCCGCTATACACCACCCACTGGACCGTGAGACAATTTACATCATACTTGCATGCACACGGTACCAGATCTGGCAGCATAGGTGCAGGAGATCTTTTGGCCAGTTGGGCGCTACCCCAGATAGTATAGTGAAGGCAGCTCAGGCTCAGTGGAGTTTCCTGAAGGGAATTGAGATAAAGAGGTCATCATCATTAATTCAGAACCTATGGCGAGGGGTGAACCTTACTCTTTCATCTTCATGAACATGCCCTCATCTCAAGGTATGTACTTGGCTCTCTTGGCACTGATACTGCTCGTCTCTCTTTCTGTAGGCTGGAGGTGCAGCTTTCTGTAGCCTGGATTCAGATATGAAAGAAAGTGTTATGTTTTTGTTGGGTGATGGAAACTGGAGGAGTTTGGTCCAGGAAAGACTTTTCTGGAATGCTCATTTGGGTTGGTGGTGGGGGAAGGAAGGCCGTATGGACAATCCAAGACTTTGCAAACTGGCCTTTGATTTGGAGTGTTTGATGGAAAAGTTGCCAATGGACAGAGGGATGGACTCTGCGGGCTGGAAGGTGTATGGGTGGGTTTGTGGGATTTTTGGTTATTTTTGTTTTGATTATGATTTGTGAACTGCTTAAGAAATGATGATTATTAAAAAAAAAATCTATATATTAGGTACATATCTAGTGTTACCAATCCCTATTTCTGCAGACATGTTGGATGGGATTGTGCATTAGTCAGTTCCCTGTTTATACATATTTTTGAAAATGAAAACATACTTTCTAAACATTTTTGTTTCCATAAAATCCTGGATAAATCAAAGTGATTTCCACTCCAGGTATGTTGAAAGAATTGAAGGAGAAGCTGGAGATGAAAGGGGCTGTTTTTGACACATTTGGTTAAAGCAACGACATATTTCACTCTCTGTTTATGATGCTGTCAAATATAATTATCTTGTTTCTTTTTTTTTTATCCCTTCCAGCCGACTATCAGCAAACGTGGCACTTTCACTCGCACAGATTTCCACTCACAGTGACAGATTGTCACACGGGGTCAGTAAGTGCTCGGGACGCCCAGTACAATAAACAGTCTGGAGGTAACCAGGCAATATTTTATTCTATTTATATAATTACCACCTCTCGAAGGGGACAGCGAAGGTTCTGAGCGTCCAGGATGTTCTTGATGGATTAAAAAAAAAAATGAAGGCAAAATACTAAGATTTCTCTTTTTAGAACGATGATTAGTGAAAAGTTTTAGCTGAAATGAAAGGGCCTGGTACATGGAGCACACAGATCTGTCTGGCCCGTTTATTTCTTAAGATGTCGCTGATTTTCATTACTGTAAGTTTGATTTATATGTCTGAAAATATGCTGAAGTGGCTAACGCTGGCGAAAACTCGCCAGCGTGACGTAATTTCGTCACTTCACCGATTTACTAATGGTTGCTGGCATAATTACGCTAGCAAAGGAGATAAACTGTAGTGCTACTTTGCACGCCAGGCGCATTTTGGGTTTTTTTGGGTTTTTTTTACTAGGGATGCACCGAATCCAGGATTCAGTTCGGGATTCGGCCAAGATTCTGCCTTTTTCAGCAGGATTCGGATTCGGCCGAATCCTACTGCCCCAACGAACCGAATCCGAAACCTAATTTGTATATGCAAATTAGGAGAGGGGAGGGAAATCATGCACCTTTTTTATCACAAAACAAGGAAGTAAAAAATGTTTTCCTGTCCCTAATATGCATATGCAAATTAGGGTTCAGGTTCGGTATTCAGCCGAATCCTTCCCTAGTTTTTACTGAACGTTACCTCTATCGCCAGACTTGCCTTCACCACCTCAGACCAGGCGAAGTGCAATAGAGTAGATAGGACTTGGTCCAAAAAAAGTTGAAATTTTTTTTTGTCCCAAAAAACGCTGGCGTCTTTTCCTTTTTACAGGTTGTTTCCCTTACAGTGTTATGGCACATTTTACACAGTTCACACACACACTTCCCAAGCATTCCAAAGATACAGATTCTATCACAGCAGCTCTTTATATTCCCAAACCTTGGATAATATCTTGTGACAGAGACCCCAGAGACTTAGATTTAAGGACCCCTAAATCGATGCACAAATGGACACATTGGATAACGCAGACAGAAGCAACATGGAAACGTTAAAGAGGGAACATATTTTACTGCAGTAAAATTAAAAAGTTTGGTGAAAAATAAATGTAGAAGTTAGCAAGGGGCTCTGGTGGAGTATTGCTTGCTCAGGTTCTAGATTTGGGGGGTTCCTTGTCCTTTTATTGAGCCATAGGCTGGATTTTAACATGTGAGGAATGTTCCAGGTTTTACTCAAGATATTATCTCCTCAGATATCTGACTAGGCATTGCCACATGCATTTAAGGCGTTTGGTCCGTCTGTGGTCTATCAAAATTAACAAGTAGGTGCTTAAGTGGTAGGTGCCATTCCTGTGGTCACTCAAAGTGTCATCTTTGACTAGGCATGACCATGTAACATTATCTTAGTATCTGAGTATAAAGATGGCACTCATACAGTGTTGGTCTGGGGTGTCTGGGGTCCACTGGGGCTACCGCCTGGGCATCCAGACACCCAATTACAAACTCCAGTGAGCTCCTTCAAATACTGACATCCCCTTGTCACATAGCACTTACTACTTCCCCTCTTGGAGCCACAATCGGGGGCTTGAAGTTCTAGCTGGGAGGAGTGGGCCTGGCTCAGCTACTGTAGGGACAGCACCCAACGTTTTTTTTTACCGGTGTCCTGCTGGCCGAGTCCGACCCTGCACTGACTTGCCTTTAAGACTTTTTATTGAGTCACAGACTAACTGAGGCAAAAAAATAAGTTAAAAGTATGCGCAGCAGAGAGGAGGGTTGTGACGGCAGGGAACTCTGAAGGGATGTCGGGGCCCCTGATTTGGCAGCTCAGGTGGACCTGGACCCCAGTCTGATCCTGTGTTTCAGTCATTCCTCCCACACATTACATAAAATCACACTGCGAGTGCATAGTTATTCATCTGGTTTCTTCTAAGGACATTTTAACCAAATGAGGAGGCTAAGCAAGGGCAAACTAGGCCAACTCTCATGCAACGTGTACATAGAAAACTGTCAGTTACACAAAGCAAGAAGGAAATAATTATACCTATGCCTCAATAAAACAGACACAAAGGGGGTCATTTAATCAAATTTAATAGAATTTCAACTTTTTTCCATGACTTTTTAAAAATGTGTGGTTTTCTCAATTTTTTGAAAAAGCTCTTAAAATTCAAGAGTGTAGAAACCACGAAAACCTCGAATACAAAACTTTGCCAGGTAAAAGTTGTCTATTGGACCGCTCTAAAACAATTCAGACTTTTAGAAGAATTTCGGGGGTTTTCTCCTGGTGGGAATTGTCCTAAAAAGGTTTTTTAACCTAAGAAGGTTTTCAAAGTATTTCGCACCGTCTAAAGCCCCCCTTTTTGGATTTCTTTGGGGACAATTTAGATTAAAGGTCTGATTTTAGGGGTTTTTGAAACCCGACTTAACTCACAAACTCTAGGGGGCCCATTTACTTAGCTTGAGTGAAGGAATAGAAGTAAAAATACTTCAAATTGAAATTTTGCATTTTGCACCATCTTTGACATTTAACAATAACCTCATTGATGTGAAAGTTTCACAAATCATTGTTTACTTGAATTATGTTCAAATACCATGGGAAACTCCAGCTAATTATGTTTCCTCTTTAGTTTGCATTTATTGGCCTCCGCACAAATGTCCCTTTAATATTATTCATATCAGTGAAACTTAAATTCAGCACCACAAGAGCAATAATTAAAGCCATGGCTTTCCATTCCTCTGCTCGGCTATTATGTAAATACTGGCCAATTAGACATCAGACAAATAATATCCCACAGAAACATTATTCTCCTTTCTGTCTAATGGGACTATTAAGAGGGGAGGGGAGATTTTTTTTACATGCGCCTTTATGTTCTAGATCTAAAGGACTTTATTAGCTCAGCTTGTACTTTTAGCTATGCCTTTTATATCCTATGGGGCAACCCATGACAAGAAGCCAGAAATAAGAATGGTCTAGCAGCTCAGTGGTCATTGGCTGACATTATGGGGTGTAGCCAATGAGTAGAGCCATACCAACAACCCTACATATCTCACACGTAAAAAAAATTGTCGCGAGGAAATCAAAATGTTGACGTCTGTTGACTTGAATGTGTTTTGCAGTTGAGCAAATTTTTCGGTGAAGCAAAAAGTGACAGATTCGATCATCACTAATTATTTAACATTTCTGTATGAAGAGCTGACATATTCTGCATTGCTTTAAACATATTATACACCATTCAGTCTCCATGTGGAGCTTGCAATCTGGAGTAATGTTATAGTATCTTTATATATGTTTATATATATATATATATATATATATATATATATATATATATATATATATATATATATATATATATATATATATATATTTATATATACAAACTGTACCTGCCCAGATGGTTTGTTTCATAAAACAGCGAAAAATTCCCAAAACTCATTGAAGTCAATGGGCATCAAAATAATTTTGCCACCCGCGACAATTGTTATACGCACACCTATTTTGGCCAAATGCATTAAAGTCAACGTGCGTCCAATAATAATGTTTATGCGCGACTATTCTGACACCCACCCAAATTTTCCTGACGCGGTGGATTTTTCTTATGTGATTTTTCATGGCAGTTTTGGGGAATTTATTTGCCGGCAGCGAAATGCAAAAATTCGCAGCGATTACGCGCCTGCCGAATTTCTTCGCCCATTACTATAGGTTACGCCCATAGACTTCAATTGTTGCGCGCCAAAAAAAAAAAATTGGTCGGCTATAGACTTCAATGCATTTGCCAAATTTTTAACTGTTTCACGAATTTTCGGTGAAGCTAAAGGGGTCAGATTCGATCATCACTAACAGCTACTTTATTTTCCCATATATTAATCCAATAAAATAGAAAGATAACACATTATATTAGAAAAGCTTTCCAGCCTATTGAGGTCCTGCCGTACAATGGGACACACAATGGGCTCTTGACCTCATTTTTTAAGTCACATCCATTCATTTTTGAACTTGGCAAATATCACATGGCAAACAGCCCAGGGCAGTTTAAAGTCAGAAAAGATTCAGGAGCCTTTTGATCACTTGAAATAATAGTATTAGGTTTCTGTGACATTGATACTTATTACTACCTTTATTCTGACCGAAGGCATTTGATATTTAGCAGCTTAAGGTCTCGCTGCTATATAAAAGGATCGACAAGTTTAATAGTTGTTCCTGAAGGGAACCAAATTTATTAAAGAAATAAGGAAAAGTAAGAAAGACAGAAAGAAACAATGAACTCTTCATTTCAGTGTAAAGGGCAGCTATACTTTTATATTTACCTGCTGAAATGGTTTAATGGCCCTCTGTGCAAGATATGAAATAAATAATGAGTCTGTTCACCCTGAAATGTATTTAGTGTAAAGCAGGCGTCCCCCAACCTTTTTTACCATGAGCCAAGTTTAAATACAAAAAAGTTGGGGAGCAACAAAAGCATGAAAACATTTCAATGGGTTTGCCCAATATGGACTGTAAATTTTTATTTAGTAGCCCCTATGTGGACTGACAGACTACAGGTGGGTGTTTGGCAGTACAAATGGCCTTTATGCCCCCATAAATTGCTTAAAAATCAGAAATCCAAAAATATGCACCTGCTTTGAGGCCACTGGGAGCAACATCAAAGGCCTTGGTAAGCAACATAGTGTTCACGTTCCACTGGTTGGGATCACTGGTGTCATGTAATACGTACACTGGTATCTATCTATACAGGTTTTGCTGATTAGCCATGAGTGGTTTCATTGGTGTTGCCTTTTGTGTGTCACTGCCCAGCCAGCAAATAATCCACAGATTGCTAGGGGGCAGCAGAATGGACTACAGTAAGTTGTGGAAGACTTGAAAAGCGCTTTGTGTTGGACTTTTGCCCTTTTTCGGAGTGAGCTTTTAGAGCCATGTTAGTGTTTTGATATATACCTTCAGAGATGAAATTTAAGGTGCACATTTTATGAGGACTGTCCTGCCGGTTATTTGAGTCAGTAATCCTCAAATGGGTAAAGACTTATATTGTAGTACATTACCAAACCTATATGTGTAATATACATTGTGATCAACTGCTATTGAAAATACCTTCAAGGCATGAGTGATAGCCCAAGCCACAGAAGAGCTCCAATACTACAAGAAGAGTATAAGGGGGCTATTTATGAAACTCTTTTTTCTGAAAACCACTCTGACCAAATTCGCACAGACACCCCCCCCCCATTCATTAATATATTTTCACTCTTGTGCGTAAGAGTGAAAATATATTAATAAATGGGGGGGGGGGTCTGTGTGAATTTAAGCCTACGATTTTTTTCTAATTTTGCACTCGAAACCTACAATTTTTTTGTTCGGAAACACAACACAACTAAAAAAATATTCCAATCATGAACGGGACATGTGCTATTGATTTTATCATGTTCTCAGCAGGTCTAAGATGGAGTACTTTTTTCATCCAACTTTTAACACCATTGGACTTATATATATAAATAAACCCCTGAAAAAATCAATAAATTAACTGACCTGGCAGTGCTCCAGTCAATATCTGGGTAATTAAAAATCCCCCATTATCATTACTTTACCAAAACTAACAGCCTTTTCTATTTGCATCAGAAGCTTCGCCTCCTCCTCGTCACTTACATTAGGGGGTCTATAAAATACTTCTACAATTAATTTGCTGGACTCTTTACAATTGCTGAAGAACTCCACTCATTAGACTTCTGCCCCCTCATTTTTTTACATATCCTCCTCCTTTATATTAGATTTAAATCCTGCCTAACATACAGACATACCCCTCCTCCTTTTCTATTGCCTCTGTCCCTCTGAAACAAAGTATAGCCACTGATATTTACTGCCCAGTCATGTGACTCATTCAGCCATGTTTCGGCCACACCAATCACATCATATTTTCCTTCCAACACCAGCACCTCCAGCTCTCCCATTTTACCAGTCAGACTCGTTGCATTTGGAAACATACATTTAATACTGGCACCATATTGAACATATGACATGTGCTCCTCCCTATCCTTAACAGTATCCCCAGCCAAATCTCCTCGTAGGCTGGAGCAGAGATTGAATTGCTTTGAATGTCCAGGTCAGTAGTTTGAAAGTTTAGTGAAAATCAGTGTGAGACTGGTAGAGTAGCGTGGAGGTGCAGGAGTGGTTTCTAAGGTGTATGAGCATAGCAGCAACATTATGGACTCAAGGGGTGACAGTCTCTAGAGGAAAAGGTCAATTAACAGTAGAGAATAGTAGTCAATCCCAAGCACCTGATCTGGAGAGATGAGGTTATAGAGTTATGGTGTGTTGGATTAGGGAAAAATAAACCATTTTTGTTTTTAGAGAGGTCTAGCTGAAGGTAGTGTTGGCATATTCAAGAAGATAGACGAGAGTGGACAAGTAAGAAGAGATCCAAGTTAAGATATATGGGTTGAAAGGAGTTAAACTTGAGTATCTTTAGCATATCTGTGGTATTGGAAACCATGAATTGGTTTTCCAAGGGAGGAGGTACTGCTAGAAAGCAATAGGGCACCTATGAAAGAGTCTTCAGGAACCTCAACATTGTGAGGAAAATGTCACCCACCTCCCAAAAAACAAACATGCAAAGAGGAGACCTAGGAATTGCTGGGGAAGCCAGCTGCTAAGCATAGCATTTTATTAGTGCCAATAAAGCTAAATGTGTAGAAGAAAATCACATCAAGGTTGTGCAATGTTACATAGGGAGTTAAATACAAAGACCGGTGTTGATGCTCTCCTTGGTCGGATCATTGAGATGTTACTTACCATCGATCTGAACGATATCTGGGGTTTATATATGTAACATCCCTGCTGTCAGTTTGATGACCCTTCCAGGGCAAACTCAAGCACTAAGTAATCTATTCAGATCTATAGCAGAATATTGAGTAAAAAAATGACAGGACGATGGATTTGTGGAAGACACAGGTCTATAAACTACTGACCTGCAGCGCTATTGATATATGTAATGTGCACAATAAAATCCAATGGCTATTTCTCGGCCAAGTGTACAAGACCTTTAGCAGTTTCTCTTCTGTATAAACATGTAAACAAAACACCTATTTATGCCTATTAGTCCCTGCTGCCGGTGCATAAACAAGTGGACAGGCTTTGCTGTTCAAAGTGCATTTCTATTTATTTTAGAATCTATGAATAAGCCATGATTCTTTCTTTTACAAAACATTTTTCTTTTGTCAGGCATGGATTAGCGGAGAAATTCTGAACTTCTCCATCTGCAAATTTGTTTGCGAAATTGCAGCACAGTTCAGCCGCGAAAAATTTCGCAGAGATAAAAAATTTGTCAAGAAAAAATTGTCGCGGAGACAAAAAAGTCACCATTTTAATCCATTTGAAGTGAGAAAAAATTGTCACACACGTAAAAAAAATGTTAAACGCCTATTAACCTCAATTAGTGATGAGCAAAAAATTCGGGAAACTGCAAAAAAATTTGGGGAACTGCAAAAAAAATTTGCAATTGAAGTCAATGTCTGTTTTTTCTTGTGGTGACTTTTTTGTCTTGGCAACTTTTTTGTCTCAACGACTTTTTTTTGTCCAAATGCATTAAAGTCAATGGGTGTTTTTTTTCTTATTTGATTTTTTGTCTCACCGACTTTTTTGTCATGTCTAATTTTTGCGGCCGTTTCACTAAAAAAATTGCAGATGATGAAATGCAGAAATTTGCCACAAAACCATGGCTGGCGAAAAAAAAGATTCTCATCACTAAACTCAATGCGTACATTTTTTCACAGTTTGGCGAATTTTCCAGTATAGCGAAACAGGACAGATTCGCTAATCCCTAATCCTGTGTACAGAGCTTTTAAGGCTAGTCCTTTTTGAGATTAATGGAACTCTATGTTGTGCCAGGTGAATTTCATGCAATAAAAGATCACATTTTTACACTCGCAACTTTTTTTCTCACTCCAAATGCATCAAAGTCAATGGGCATTTTTCTTGTGGCGACTTTATAGTCTCAGTGACTTTTTTTTCCAAATGCATTAAATTAAATGGGTGTTTTTTCTTATGGCAACTTTTTTGTCTTGGTGATTTATTTGTTGCGGTGAAATTTGTCATGGCAGATTTTTGCTGACCAAGTGAATTATAAGTGTAAATTACATCTGGCCCTTAAATGTACCCTGAAAACCTTCTGTGTGTGTGTGCATTAACCACATACTGTTTTTTTTACGCAATGTGTAGCATTGTAATACAGGTATGGGACCTGTTATCCAGAATGCTCAGGGACTGGGGTTTTCAGGATAAGGGATCTTTCTGTAATCACCAAAACTTGTTTACTAAAAAATATTAAAAACATTCATCAAGCCCAATAGGCTGGTTTTGCTTCAAGGATTAATTATATCTTAGTTGGGATCAAGTACAAGCTACTGTTTTATTATTACACAGAAAAAGGAAAACATTTTTAAAAATTTTAATTATTTTATTAAAATGGAGTCTATGGGAGACGGCCTTTCCAACATTCAGAGCTTTCTTGATAACAGGTTCACAGATAACAGATCCTATACTTGTACATTAAGGGGTATATTTATTTAGCTCGAGTGAAGGATTAGAATGAAAAATACTTCGAATTTCGAAGTATTTTTTTGGCTACTTCGACCATCGAATTGGCTACTTTGACTGCGACTTCAACTTCGAATCGAACGATTCGAACTAAAAATCGTTCGACTAATCGACCATTCGATAGTCGAAGTACTGTCTCTCAAAAAAAAACTTCGACCACCTACTTCGCCACCTAAAACCTACCGAGTACCAATGTTAGCCTATGGGGAAGGTCCCTATAAGCTTTCTAAGCTTTTTTTGATCAAAGAAAAATCCTTCGATCGATGGATTAAAATCCTTCGAATCATTCTATTCGAAGGATTTAATCGTTCGATTTTTCCTTCGATCAAAGTATTTGCGGTAAATCCTTCGACTTTGATATTCGAAGTCGAAGGATTTTACTTCGAGGGTCGAATATCGAGGGTTAATTAACCCTCGATATTCGACCAATAGTAAATGTGCCCCAAAATTACAGCCACAGGTCACACCCTCATTGCACCCCCGCCTAATGGTTTTTAAAAATGAGTGGTGAGCACAACTTTCCCTTGTTTGTTATAGTTTATACAGGAGCAGTGACCAGCTCCATGTTGTAGCTCCCACCCTTCCCAGCTATAGTCAGGTGATCCCACTGGTGTCCAATAAAAGGGCAGCCAAGTTTGGGAGTTTTACTTTGAAAGCAGCAAGTAAGTTGCAGGTAAAGCTTAGTCCCTTTTGTAAAATGTATAATGAAGCAATAGAATTCTTAATGAATCAGATGAAAATTGAGCGTAGGACTGGCCAGATATGGGATGACTTTGACGTAGTTGTTCAGCTTAAATATATTGCAATATATGGACAAACAATCCCTGTTTTGTTTAAAGGGTAAGGCATTTTTCAGTAGCAGTAGCACAAAATGTCTCTGTCTTAAATATATTGATAATGGGTTGAGTGCAGAGGACTCTTGTAGTTGACTATATGTATTTTGTGGTCACAGCCTCATTGCACCCCCGCCTAATGGTTTTAAAAATAAGTGGTGAGCACAACTTTCCCTTGTTTGTCATGCTCCCATAATTGTTTTTCTGTTATTGTCGACTTGTTGACCTAATACAAGAAATAAATACAAATTTTATTTGATGAAGTCGTTCATCTTCAGGAGACAGACAAATACTAGAGGGGATCTTAAGGGGCAGATTCACTAACTACGAGTGAAGGATTCAAGTTAAAAAACTTAGAATTTCGAAGTTTTTTTCGGGCTACTTCGACCATCGAATGGGCTACTTCAACCTTCGACTACGACTTCGAATAGAAGGATTCGAAGTAAAAATCATTTGACTATTCGATAGTCGAAGTACTGTCTCTTTAAAAAAAACTTTGACCCCCTAGTTCGCCATCTAAAAGCTACCGAACTCAACGTTAGCCTATGGGGAAGGTCCCCATAGGCTTGGCTAACTTTTTTTGATCGAAGGATATTCCTTCGATCGTTGGATTAAAATCCTTCGAATCGTTCGATTCGAAGGATTTTATCGTTTGATCGAAGGAATAATCCTTTGATCGTTCGATCGTACTATTTGCACTAAATCCTACGACTTCGATATTCGAAGTCGAAGAATTTTAATTCCTAGTCGAATATTGAGGGTTAATTAACCCTCGATATTCGACCCTTAGTGAATCGGCCCCTAAGTGTTGCAGATCAGTGGTTTCTTGATAATGTAAATGGAACCAACAACGGGACCTTAATAACCAGCAAATTTCAGAGCTCGTGTAGGAAAATTCTCCAGAGAATGTGTCACTGCTGTCATCAGAAACAATTGATTTGTTTTAAAAGTAAACTGGAGATGAAATGCAAATTGCTACTTTATAGAATAATCTGGAGGGATATTTACATTGAGTCAATTTGGCACTTGTGATGCTTATGATGAATATGGTGTCCCCTCAAAGTGGGAATCAACTCCACCGTCATTAAACATTTTCCTTGGGGTTCATGAATGATTCTGGTTTTGGTCCTACAAGCCACAAGGAACACCTTATTTTTATTTTATGACCATGTTGTAAGGAAAGCTAATCTGTATCTCCCTTCCTTTGTATCTATGAATATTTATAAGCCCCTTTTTTGGAAATGATGTAAATTAAAGTTTGAAGTCAATGATAATTTCTTCACACTCCCCCAAGAACACTTACGGGCAGATTTATCAAGGCTCGAAGTGAATTAGAGGGAATTTTCGAAGTAAAAAAATTCAAAGTAATTTTTTGGATACTTCGACCATCGAATAGGATACTAGGATTCGATTTGAAGTAAAATCGTCCGAATATTCGACCATAATCGAAGTACTGTCTCTTTTAAAAAGCTTTGACTTCAATACTTCACCAAATTAAACCTGCCGAAGTGCTATGTTAGCCTATGGGGACCTTCTAGAGCAGTTTTTTGATTGTTTGATTGATGGATGAAAGCCTTCGAATCGTTCGGTTCGAAGGATTTCATCGTTCGATCGACCGATTTTACTTTGACCGCAAAACGGTCAAATTCAGTGGAAAAAACTTCGATATTCGAAGTTGAAGTAAAACCATTCAATGGTCAAATTTTGAAGTATTTATCACTTCGAAATTCGACCCTTGATAAATCTGCCCCTTACTATTACGTATCATATCAATAGCTATATACAGTAGTAATGCCACTAACGTTAATTTAAAGGTGACATACAGGATGAATTAAAAAACCTAATTTTGTAGGCAATTGTGTATAAATATTGTGTTGAGTTCACAAAGTCCTAAAAAGTAATAGTATCTTTAAAAATGGTCCCTTTATAGGAGCTCCAGATTAGTGATCAGCAATTTGTTTCTCAAGGCATGGATTCACGGCGTATTTCTGCATTTTGCCATCTGCAAATTTTCTCTCGAAACTGCGGCAAAAATCTCCCACGAAAAATGTTGCAGTGACAAAAAGGTTGCCAAGACAAAAAAAGTCGCCGTAAGAAAAAAACGCCCATTGACTTTAATGCGTTTGGACAAAAAAATCATTGAGACAAAAAAGTCTCATAGACAAAAAAAGGAGTCGCCCATTGACTTTAATACATTTTTAAGTGAAAAAAAATTGTCACACGCCTAAAAATTTGACTTCAATGCGTTTTGTGATTATTTCGCTTCTCACTTCTCCCTATAGATGTTGACTGGTCCCTGACCATGTTTCAAATGAGGGGTGGGTGTATTCTAATGTCCCTGCCAGAAGCGCAGTAGATGGAAACAGCCAATTACAGCTCTGCAGGCACACAAGCAAAGACAGGTTTCAGTTCCCTATCAGGTCAGCCTAGCTGCTGATTGGTTCCTTTCCTATAGTGCCTTGTGCTGAGTGCTGCCGGCTCCCCTGCAAAGCCAGAGAATTCACTGGGCAGGAAGTGGAACAGATGGGTGGAACTAGCAGGGTTTTTGCAGACTTTTCAAAGTAACCAGAAACATTTTAAGCAAATTCTTTCCATATAGGGTTGCCACCTTTTGCCCTGGGTGAGTCCGGGCAGGGGGCAGGGCCGTGTCATAATGGGGACGGGCCATAGTGTCAGGGGAGGGGCTATGACATGGCGATTGGCCGATTGCTGCGTCAATCATAGGGAATCCTGCCGGGTTTTCCTAATCTGGAAAAACAGAGAAGGCAGTTTTGACCCGGGCAGCCCTGCAAAAATCTGGGCTTTCCGGGGTCAAAACCGGACAGGTGGCAACCCTACTTCCATAGCTAAAAGAGTAAATTGTATTGGTAAATTCTTGTTCTTTTACTTCTAATGTCTCCTTTTATTCATCAAGTTAATTTTGCTACAGACTAACTTGTGAAGACTCTGCAATCTCAGTGATGGGAGGGTTAAGAAGTGTCATCCCAATACTTTCTATTGCTATGGAAGAACCAGGGAACAAAGTGTGGAGGAAAAGTTATCCTGCCCCCTTAATGGAGGGAACTGTTTCAAAGTGCACATGAGGCCCTTGTAGAAACTGTTCCAAGGTTATGTGTAACATCTGCCAAGTCAGTTCTTATCAGTATTCTGTATAGTGTTAGTATTCTGTGCAGTGAAGTGTCCTTGAAGTACATCTGCAGTTACTCCCTTAGTTTTCCCATACCAGTGACTTATCACTCCCTTACCTCCCTTCTCATGAAGTTTTGTACCAGAGGATATATAATGTCTGGTCATTCCTTTGTTCTGTATTCTGTCTCTCTCAAGTACAGGATCCACGTAGCTCCTGTATGTTTATTATATAAATAATAAAGGCGGTTTAACCCTTTCACCTCAAGTGACCTCTGGTCTTTGGATTTTTCCCCAACAAAAGCTTCACTTAAACCATTATTTTTCAAGGTGGCCTTGTGTTTAAGAATAACTTATTTTGACTGGTTTGACTTCTCCATGGAAATAGTCATCATATAATTAACTATCAAACCTTCCTTATGTATTTCACTCCCATACTAAACATCAGCCATATAACTCTCTAGACAGCAATGTAGTACAGCTATGGGACCTGTTATCCAGAATCCTCAGGACCTAGGGCTTTCTGGACAATGGATCTTTCCCTAATTTGGATCTAAGTCTACTAGAAAATCATATAAACATTATATAAACCCAATAGGCTGGTTTTGCTTCCAACTTCTAATTATATCTTAGTTGGGATCAAGTACAAGCTACTGTTTTATTATTGCACAGAAAACGGAAATCATTTTTTTTAAAATTTGGATTATTTGGATATAATGGAGTCTATGGGAGACCACCTTTCTGTAATTCTAAACTATTGGATAACGGGTTTCCGAATAACGGATTCCATACCTGTATATATAACCAGGCATAACGCACAATTGGCATCAGTCTTGTAAGATACTGTACCTTCTCTGATTCTAAAAAAAAAATCTAAATCCCTTTCACAAAGAAAGTTGATTGTAAGCTCTATGGGGTCTTTGAAAAATAAAGATAATCAAATGCTGAAAATTTAAAAACAGGTATGGGACCTGTTATCTAAAATTCTCAGGTTTTCCCGGCTAACCGATCTTTCTGTAATTTGGATCTTTATACCTTAAGTCTTCTAGAAAATAATGTAGACTTTAAGGGGCCCATTTACTTAGTTCGAGTGAAGGAATAGAGGAAAAATAGTTTGAATTTTGAATGTTTTTTTTGGCTACTTCGACCATCGAATGGGCTACTTCTACCTTCGACTTCGAATCGAACGATTCAAACTAAAAATTGTTCGACTATTTGATAGTCCAAGTACTGTCTCTTTAAAAAATTCTTCGACCCCCTAGTTCGCCACCTAAAACCTACCGAGGCCAATGTTAGCCTATGGGGAAGGTCTCCATAGGCTTCTTAACAATTTTCTGATCGAAGGAATATCCTTCGATCGATGGATTAAAATCCTTTGAATCGTTCGATTTGAAGGATTTAATCGTTCGATCGAAGGATTATTCGTTTGATCGCAGGAATATCGCTAAATCCTTTGACTTCGATATTCAAAGTCAAAGGATTTTACTTTGACGGTCGAATATCGAGGGTTAATTAACCCTCGATATTCGACCCTAGGTAAACGTGCCCCATAATAAACCCAATAGCGTGATTATTAAGTAAACTTAATAAGGATTAATCATATCTTAGTTGGGATCAAGTACAAGCTACTGTTTAATTACTATAGAGAAATAGGGAATCATTTTTTAAATTTTGGATTTCTTGATTATAATGGAGTCTATTAGAGATGGCCTTTCCATAATTCAGAGCTTTCTGGATAACAGGTGTAGTATAAATATATTATGTCCTCATGTTTCACTTGTGGCCTTCACTTGTGTCTAAGGCACTTCTGGGCATTGCACAGAGCCAGCTAAAAGGTCTGCTGTTGTTGTTGTTAAGTCAAAATTACTTTCTGCTATTGTCAAACAAGGGTCATCTCTGAGCCAACCTTCCATCGATTCCCCCAGAAACAGTCCACCGTTCAGATATTTTATCTATAATCAATGTGCACAAAAAGAGCGCCCGTATGCAATAAAATAAATGTAATACAAACAAGATATTCCATAGAAGAGCCAATAGGAAATAAATTGCTCCCCTCGATCTCAAAATGGTAATTGCAAAGAGAGATGGGGTTTCAGGTATAATACCCCGAGGATTCCTTCAAGGCTCTTTTGTGTTCTCATAGCCCTAATTTAAGTTTTTCAATGTCGTCTTTGACCTTCGATGTTTTACAATGACTGTTAAAAATTTTAACAATCTTTTGCAAAATATATTCATATAAATCAAACCTTTTTTTTATCCCACCACGGCATGTTCTTGGGCAACATCTTTCATTGCAATGGGAAACAAGTTTGTCCTGCTGCTGAATATTCTCTTTGTAACACTTCTGAGTTTCTCCCAAAGCATTGCTTCGTTTTTCTTACTATTTTGTTTTGCCTGTGGTGTTTGTGTTGTCCCATTGGGCTTTGGCACTGAATGCCTTTTGATAGTGGATAAACATTAGATGTTGTTAAAACCAAAGTCTGTAGTATGTAGAAGAAAGTGCTCTAGGCTGGGTCTTGTAATCAGCAAGTTCATTTTATCATGCGTAGTACAGTCTTGCATAAACATAGACGAAACATAAAATATTTAATTGACCATTAAAAGCCTGAGCAAAGTAAAATCTGTATAGAGATCTTCTTTAGGAAGCAGGTCTTAGAGGCATCATATTATTCATGCTTTGAACAGATTGGAACATTAGAACATGCGTTAAATCTCAGCTCATAGGAGTATAATAAAGACTTAGGGAGGATTTTTTTTCCTCCTTGGTCGCGACTCCATCCTACTAGGCCACTAGGCCCTGACACTTAAATTTACTAAGCGGCGATAATTCGCCAGCAACAGCTTCGCAGGCAGCGCAACACTGCGTTAACTCACTTACATGTGAAGTTGCATCCAGGGCGCCGAACGCTAGTGAACTTGCGCTAGCGTTAATTTGGCAAGAAGATCGAAGTTGCGCTAGCGTTGGCTAATTTGTATATGGCGGGAAGTTAAAGTTGAATGGACGTATATGTTGCAGCAAATACATTACACTACACAAGTCCGGTGAAGCTTAATAAATAAAATAGAGTTGTTATAATTCCATACACAAGAGCCCAGTGTATAGTTTATGTGCCATATGTTAGGAAATATAGGGGGGAAGCACCAAAAGAAATGTACGCTCTTTTGCAGCCTATCACCTGGAAAAAAGGAAAAGACCCCTGTGATTTTTCGGACATAGAAAATTTTTCAACTAACTTTTTAAGAACTTTTATCTACCCTATTGCACTTCATCTGGTCTGAGGTGGTGAAGGCAAGTCTGGCGCAAGAGGTAATGTTCACTAAAATCTGCATCTTAGTGAATGTGCGCAGTTACGTCCCTTCGTCAAAGCGCAACTTCGCCTCGCGATTGAGTGTGAATGATCGCCAGCGTCAGTCTGTTTCTCTAGCGAAGTTACGCCTGATCCCATTAGCAAATGGTCGAAATACCGAAATGACATCAGTTCGCCCTTTAGTAAACTTGCCCCTTGGGATTAAAGTACAAAGTACTGTTTTATTTTTACAGAAAAAACATAAATAAATTCTAAAACAAGAGTTATTTATTTAAAATGGAGTCTATGGAAGACGGACAGTTTTCTGTATAAATGGTTTCCAGATAATGGGTCGTATACCTTTGTTATATTTAGATGTATTAACACTACAGAATTCATATATTTTCTATATCCATGTTTGCTATAATATTCTTTGAGATTTCCAATAATATTCTAGTCTTCAGTCCTACAATCACAGGGAAAATATAGACTGCTTTCAAATATGGTTCAATTTCTATTACCTTTGTTTAGTATGCCAGACTAACAGTGTGAGAATCCCCAGTTGAGGCACAACTTGTTTGGGGGAATGACAGTAGCCCTTGTTAAATCTAGATTAAAAGGCAATTGCTTTAAACCAGATCTATAATGGCAATCATGTGGAAATGTTCAACTCCGGTATAGGCAGCCCCTCTTTGATTAATGTGAACCTGAATCAATTTTGTGGTCCACAATTATGAAGTTTGGACGTTTCAAAAAGATCAGCTTAAGCCAACTCCAAACTTTCTGAATATTATTTTTTTGTAGGGTAAAATTTGAAAATGAAGAAATATTTGAAATCTTTCAACTGTCGATTTTTATTTGAAAATATTTAAAATCTTTCAACTGTCGGTTTTAAGTAAATTGCTTCCTTCTATTAAATCAGTTGTGAAATGATTTAGAAGCTTCAAAAAGATCAGCTTTAGCCAACTCCAAACTTTCTGCATGTTATTTTTTTGTAGGGTGAAATTTGAAAATGAAGAAATATTTGAAATCTTTCAACTGTCGATTTTTATTTGAGAATATTTTAAATCTTTCATTTGCCAGTTTCAAGAATATTGCTTCCTTATATTAAATCATATTTTTTACATTTTATTTTTCAGTGTCGTTTATATTTTTTGAAAGCTGAACTGGTTCATGGTGCTGTTGTTAATGTTTTTGGTTTCCGGCCTAAGCATCCTAGGTTCAATTCCAGCCAGAACATTTTCTGCAAGAGATGTTCTCAAAATATCTGGTTAGGGTTTCCCTTACCTCTAAAATATACAAACAAATTAACTGACCCCTGATAAAATTGGCATTAAAGAATAATAATTTGTTGGAACTGCTTTATTGTGGAACACAATCCTATTAAGAACATGCAAAAAGAAAAATAAGTTATATGATTTTCCAGGCATATTTGGCATATTTTGCTAAAATTACCTTTGAAAGAAGAAACTGGGCAAAATCACAAAGGAAGAAAGAAGGTTAAGATATATTCAACTGCCCGCATGTTTTCCTTTCCAGTCTTCCTCAGATACATAGTATATGCTGTTTATAACTCTCTCTCTCTCTCTCTCTCTCTCTCTCTCTCTCTCTCTCTCTCTCTCTCTCTCTCTATTTGGAGTAACAGTGCATGTTATTCCATAAATGTTTTCCTGTTATAGTTTACAATAACTAAGTAATTCGTCATCTTTACGTCTGATGGGACAGAATAAATTTCCACGCTCTCTCTCTCAGCTAATAAAAACAAGATAATGAGCAAATGATAGCACACTGCCATTAAAGATGCCACATTAATAGTATGATGAGGAAATGGATTATAAAATCACTTGTTTATTTCTTTCCCCTGTACAGCCAATTATTTTCATTTGCCTTCTTGCTTCCATTAAGCAGAGCATGCTGGAATGCAATGTATATAGCACATATTTCTAGTTTAGATAACCAACGCCTGATTTTTAGATTCAGGTTTCTAATTCCTAAGACTTGAGTTTGTTTCTGATAAGACATAAAAATGAGAAGTTGCATTATGAACTGGTACCACCCAGTTGGTTAGAAATTCTGAATCAGTGCCATTTTCTTAAATGTACAAAAGGGGCTTTGTCCAGAGTCAGATAAAGTAGCCTGTGCCACCAATGGTAAAAGAAAAATGAATGCCAAAAGCATAAAAAGGAGGGAAGCTCAGGCTGTCTGAGGACTGGACAAGATGGTGCAGAAGCTCTACAAAACATCATAAAATGGTTATATAATTCCTTTACTAGCACCACTGTAAATGTAGGGAGTTACCATTGCTATTAAGAATTCCTTGCACAGTGCTGTATGGTTGACAAAGCCACAATGAAGCCATCTCATGCCCATGGATTTGGTTTACAACACAAAAAAAATAAGACAAAAAAAAGTTAATAAGACACTATGTGGCTATTGAGGCTCAAAAAACAACATTTTAGGTGTGGTGAAACTCCAAGCTCAGCCAGTAACACTTACAAGTGGAAATAAAGCCGATGAATAAATACATATTTGGGTCTTGATATTTCCATTAGACAAATCTATTATAAAATATTTTAAAAAGAAGGTATAGATCATGGCAGTGGTGTAACTACACATAGTTACATAGTTAAATTGGGTTGAAAAAAGACAAAGTCCATCAAGTTCAACCCCTCCAAATGAAAACCCAGCATCCATACATACACCCCTCCCTATTTTTAATTAAATTCTATATACCCATATCTATACTAACTATAGAGTTTAGTATCACAATAGCCTTTGATATTATGTCTGTCCAAGAAATCATCCAAGTCCCTCTTATAGTCATTAACTGAATCAGCATCACAACATCACCCGGCAGTGCATTCCCCAACCTCACTGTCCTGACTGTGATGAACCCCCTACGTTGCTTCAAATGAAAGTTCTTTTCTTCTAGTCTAAAGGGGAGACCTCTGGTACAGTGATCCACTTTATGGGTAAAAAGGTCCCCTGCTATTTGTCTATAATGTCCTCTAATGTACTTGTAAAGTGTAATCATGTCCCCTCACAAGCGCCTTTTTTCAAGAGAAAACAACCCCAACCTTGACAGTCTACCCTCATAATTTAAGTCTTCCTTCCCTCTAACCAATTTAGTTGCACTTAGTCTCTGCACTCTCTCCAGCTCATTTATATCCCTCTTAAGGACTGGAGTCCAAAACTGCCCCCATACTCCAGATGAGGCCTCACCAGGGACCTATGTTTCTATGTGCTGGTTCAGTAGAGTGACATGCTTCTGTACACTTCTGTACACTGTCCTGACTCCCTTACACACCTGAGGTATACTTTCTGTTACGAGACTGTTACTTGATAAGCCTTGCTCTCAAGGTTCCTGTTACCCCAGCTTCTCTAAGGAATGGTTGCCATAGGACCCAACATTTTCCTCTCAGATATTGAGGCCTACCTCCACCTCAGGCTCTCTGGCAGATCCAACTCCTGGTATGGTGGAGACCAGAAGCACATATTCTACACTAGGAAATGTAGGATTTGCAAAATTACCCTTAGGTCAATGGGGAATACTTTCCTCCTAAAGTACGCAGAATATAACCCTATGGACCCAAGCATTCCAGACATTTGATCCCAATCCTGGAATAACATTAGTGTGCGCTTATAAGAAGACCATTTATCAACATAATTGAATTTCATGGTGGATCTGGTAAAGGCCTTGCAATGATTTCTTTTGCACGGAGAGGAAAATCAAATAGTCGAAGAAATGTTTGGAAAGTCCTGTCAATGCAAAGCTGCTCATTTATTGCGTACAGCATTCGGCAATCCTGAAGAAATATGTACTGCATTAGCTTTAAACTAGTCCCCATATTAATCATAATTCAGTCCTCCTTTCACAAAGTAAATAACATCTTTAAAATGATCAGGTTCTGCTTCTAGACACATTTTTCTTATTAAACAAGCACATACGTCTGGAGAAATCAATATGCTAGTCAAGCCAGCGGGATTCGATCCCTGGGTGTAGAAAGTATTCGTTATCCCCTGTATAGTAATTGTAAAAGATGACAAAATGGGGGGGGGATTATCGAGGTGATTTTACAGGGCTGTGATCGGGTTACCGCGTTGTATTTCCTTGTCGGTTCCATGTCCTTGTATATCATATTGCCGAAAACAAAATTAAACTGTCCGGAACCAGAGACTGATGAGTTTTATAATGAAGAGGTTATCTTGGAGCCTCTTGGGAGAATTCCTTCTCATTATTTTCTGTGGTTTTCTCACTTAATTTGCTGTTAATAAAGTAAGGCTTTAGTTCATTTTTTTTCCCTTGACTAGAAAATAATCTCAGCATTCAGTAGTCAGACACATTTCCAGCAAGAACATTATGAACACAAGACCGGGACGCACTCGAAGGAATAAAAAATCAGATCCGGCAGAACGTCGGAGCAAACATAATGTATTCTGTGTTTTCCCATTTTATTTACATGGTTTTATCTGACCTACAAGTGTTGCTACAAAGAGCAAGAGTCGTGCGAACGGCGCATTGAAAAACGGCTTTGTGACGGGTTTCATTTGAATTCTGTAAATCTTCCATAAAAATCACTGAATTTAGTTATTTTATAAGAAGAATGAAAAATCGTATAATGCTAGTCTATGGAAAGTAATTTTCATGGAAATATATGGAAATGTCATTCACGGGATACTTGGGCTGCCAAAATGGATCCATTATTGGAAGTCTGACTAAGCATTTATTAACAAAGGTACTGCACACTCTCTTCTGTCTGCTGAATTGAACACAAGTGCAAAGTATGGAAAGGCCAAAAGGATGGGGCAATGGAAACATTGAAATTAGCACTTGCCTTGAGAAGGTTAAAGCTACAGGGGATGCTTAATTAACAAATGTGCTTAATTGCACCTGTGCGCATGGTGCAGCCTGTTCAATGCTGATTGCTGCAAATTGTGCGCATTTTCTGCAGAATTTGCAAACACTATTCACCCTGGAATTCTGGGGAAAAATAATACATTGCTGATGCAAAATCTGCCTCCAAGCCAAGCCTGCAAAACCAAAACTTGCCTCCAAGCCAATTATTCAAAAATAAGCACCTGCTTTGAGGTCACTAGGAGCAACATCCAAGGGGTTGATGTTGCTCATAAGTCACTGGTTGGGGACTGCTTGTTCTAGATCAGCACTTGATGAAGGGGCTTGACCCCGAAACATTTGCTGAGATCTCACCTTGAATAAAAGAACATTTTGGATTTTTTTGCAGAAGCATTGAATGGAGTGTGCCTTTGTTCATTTACTAGTTGGAATTACACAATTGCTCTTGTTTGCAATTGCTAACATTGGGCACCTCTGATCGGTTAAGGTGAATTATTTTGTTAGAGGATAAAGGCAGAAGGAAGCTTTGCATTGTATGTTCTAGATCATCATTTTACAAGACTTCTGAAGCAATTTTTAGCCTTCCAACAAATATTTGTTTTCAGAAATGAAAAAGAATGGTTCTGGAATGATGATTCATATTCAGTCAATGCATGATCACGTTCCCGTGTCTATGCAGTTGACTGCATCCAAATGTAATTTGGAAAAAACCTAAAACTTTTTAAAATTTTTAATAGTTTTATGGGTTCCCTCCAGTTAAACATTCCAAGATTTGGCTTCAGACATCGCCATTTATCTTCATTTTTTTTAAGTGAACTCTTAAATTAGAACACTGAACAAAAGCAAGAGTAGTGTAGTTAAGATAGCAATACTCTGACACTCTGTGCCCTTGTGCTAGCGTTGCCTTTAATAGAGCATCTGGCATATAGCATGTTATGTAAACCCAGAGGTCCATCGCATTTCCAGGGCTCCAGAGATGATTTGCATTTACAACCATTATAAAGGAGATCCATGTAAAGGTAAGTGGAATCCAAGGAGGCACCTGACAGAGAATGGTGACTATAAACCTCTATTGAAAGAGCAGCATGCTCATCATTCTCAGTTGGGTACAACTCATACCACATACCAGAGGTAGGTGCAAAAGTGAAGCAAGGTTCATTGTGGGCAAATGTCCATTTTTGTGTTGCACTTTCAATTTTGCCTTCTTTGTAAATAATTGCTATTCACAGTTGACCTTATTCTGCCAGTTCAAATTAGGTGCAATGAACCAAGGCAACTATTTATTGTACAGGGAATTTGGGAGGTCTCCTGAGCCTTTTATACATGATCACACAGGTTATTGAAACCCTTGGCAAGAGAATTCTATAAAGACTGATCTTTGATTGTATGATCTATAGGTATTGTATCCATTTTTTTTCAATAAGAAATAAACCCACATGGGTTTGTGAGCATGTAGGTCTCATGGGTAAGAGTATTGCCCACGGCCTGGCATAATGGTGCTATTACTCTATGTGATCTGTACAATTTTTACATAACAATTTGGGAAAGAGAAAGACTATGAAGTAATTTATAAAATGTATTCATCCATTGAACACTCACCTTCCAAGACCTGAAAACTCTCTGCAATAATCTTTGTTATATATACAGACATTGAGCCTATTACTCAGAATGCTCGGGACCTGGGGTTTTCTGGATAAGGGTTCTTTCTGTAATTTGGATCTCCATAAGTCTACCAAAAAACTGAAACATTAAATAAACCCAATAGGCTGGTTTTGCCTCCAATAAGGATTAATTATATCTTAGTTGGGATCAAGTACAATCTGCTGTTTTAATATTACAGAGAAAATTTGAATTATTTGATTAAAATGAAGTCTACAGGAGATGGCTTTCCCATAATTTGGAGCTTTTTGGATAACAAAATAATAAATAACTGGATAACGATATCCAAATAACGAAACCCATTCCTGTATAATGCACTCATCCTTCTGCTAGCATCCACCCCACCTACTGTAAGTTCTGAGAGCTCCATGCAGTCATTTTGTGTAGATTTCAAAACTTCTAAAATTCACAAGTCACATTTGTCATATTCATATTTATATTACATGGTGACAAGCAACCGTTCAACATACATGTGTAGGGGATCAGACAAATCCTTCCACTGTTTTTCTGTCTGTGACATCATCCAGCCCAGTTACAAGCTGGAGAGGCCATCCGATTGGCTGGGTGCCCCAGTGCATCCTTGGGATAGAGAGTGCCTGACTTTAGAGCCAAATGTAAAGGGTTTCTGACAGAGCTTATAAAGGGATCCCTGCTGCAGCAGCCAGAGAGAGCCAGATCTGTGGAGAGTGACAGTGATGCTTGAAAGGATTTTCCAGGGAGAAGGAAAAGGAAAGGGCTGCATTTTGCTCTGCTTCGAGAAAGTATTTGAGCATCAGGGAGAATCAGTTCCTAACTCCTGCCTGTGGATGATTTTGGCCACTGTGTGTTTCCCCAGGGTGAGGACAGGTCTTGCTTGTGTACCTGCCACATGGGAGCGGCTACTACTTTCAGAAGGGAAAGGTACCTTGGGGCAGGTAGCACTACCTTGGGGAAGGGACATTGAACTGACCGTATTTATTCTACATTTATCCACCATGTGTGGGACTGTCAAATTGAGAGACTGTGCCAGGGGTTGATAGTCCACATAGGTTCCCCAGAGTAAAAAGATATTGTGTGATTTTCATTTACAGTTACTAAATACAGTTTACATAAAGTTTATATTTGTTTTATTGCAAACTGTGTTTTATTTTTCTAATGGAAATCCCCTGAGGTGTGTTTCTCAGTGTTCCCTAGGTGGAGGCACTGTGCTGTAAATCCCAGTTCCCAGTACTTTTCATATGCAAAAGCGACTCAGGTCTCTGTATTTCCAAGGATTAATTGCTATTTACAGAGAAAGTAACCAAATTAGGGTTATACATTCATTACACATATTTAGTGTTGTAAATGTATCTCTAAATAGAATTGTGGCAACTGGAGAACTATGCTGGAGTCAGAAGCAGATGCTTCTTTCAGTAACAATAACATTTACAAATGAGTAATACACGTCTACTGGAAAGTTGACAGTTGAAACTACACTTTCTTCTCTGATTTCCCATGAACCCCCTGCTCAGTAGCTCAACATCAACAGATACTGCATGTGCAGTGTTGCTGACACCAAAATAGATGGCTTGATATGACTAGAAAGATTGCAAGCTCCTGGGGATACATTTGAAATGATGTGTGTAACTATTGTAGGGCTGTGTTTGTTGGTGTAACCTCTATTTTGGCTCAATAACTGCCTTCCGGGGTAGTGTCAGTAGAACACGGGTTACACTGGACTCTCTCACCCAGATTGGGCCTCTGCAAAGAGGAAGAGGAAGAAGAAGGTGTTGGAAACCCTCTGTCCTGATTCCCTCTCCACTGTGATCCTTACACTACAGGCAATATGGCCTGGGAGAGACATCTCCAAAACTGCCCAGCCCTAACTGATCCCTTTATTATTACAGGGATGAAATCCATCATCCGAAACCCATTATCCGAAAAACTCCAAATTAATGGAAGGCCATCTTCCATAGACTGCATTATAATTAAATAATTATTATTATTTTTTAATTATTTTTGTTTTCTGTGTAATAATAAAACAGTACCTTGTATTTGATCCCAACTAAGATATAATTAATCCTATTGGGGTTACTTAATATTTAAATTAAATACAAATACATAGATCCAAATTATGGATTATCCCTGTAACAGGCAAAATATATAATAAAGATCACAGAAGCACATATTGTATTTCAAGGAATAGACCTCGGTTACAGCTGAAACTAGAAACTTATGCGCACGTGAAACCCAAATATCTAGAGAGCACAGCACTATCAGGCAACATAAATTGTCAGCCATGTAAATAATCCAATCCCCAAGGCTCAATGGCTCACAGATCCATAACTGTTTAGCAGCTTCCAGTCTTCACTATGGAGACAGACGAGCCTACACATTCCAAGATCAGCACTTCTACTCCTCCACCCACATCATCTCTATTGAAACATCTCTGAATATATTAGTATTGGATATACAGACTAGTTCCCTTTATTTTGTATTTCCCCTGATACTGTATGATGCTACTTTTCTGGGTTTTACTTCAGTTTTGCAATTCTGCCCTTGTCTGTCAGCAAAAAAAAAAAAAAAAAAACATTTTATTTATTAGGAATGGGGTGAAATAAATGCAAAAAAAGAGAAAATGATCGGAATCACTCCCTTTTATTAAAGGAAAAGTAACACCAAAAAAGCTATTTTATTAATGACAATATAATGTACTGTTGTGCTGCACTGGTACAACTTGTGTGTTTGCTTTAGAAACTATAGTTTATATAAACAAGCTGCTGTGTAGCCATGGGGGCAGCCATTCAAGCACAGGATACACAGTAGATAACAGATAAGTACTACTATAGTTTATATAAACAAGCTGCTGTGTAGCCATGGGGGCAGCCATTCAAGCACAGGATACACAGTAGATAACAGATAAGTACTACTATAGTTTATATAAACAAGCTGCTGTGTAGCCATGGGGGCAGCCATTAAAGCACAGGATACACAGTAGATAACAGATAAGTACTACTATAGTTTATATAAACAAGCTGCTGTGTAGCCATGGGGGCAGCCATTCAAGCACAGGATACACAGTAGATAACAGATAAGTACTACTATAGTTTATATAAACAAGCTGCTGTGTAGCCATGGGGGCAGCCATTCAAGCACAGGATACACAGTAGATAACAGATAAGTACTACTATAGTTTATATAAACAAGCTGCTGTGTAGCCATGGGGGCAGCCATTCAAGCACAGGATACACAGTAGATAACAGATAAGTACTACTATAGTTTATATAAACAAGCTGCTGTGTAGCCATGGGGGCAGCCATTAAAGCACAGGATACACAGTAGATAACAGATAAGTACTACTATAGTTTATATAAACAAGCTGCTGTGTAGCCATGGGGGCAGCCATTCATGCACAGGATACACAGTAGATAACAGATAAGTACTACTATAGTTTATATAAACAAGCTGCTGTGTAGCCATGGGGGCAGCCATTCAAGCACAGGATACACAGTAGATAACAGATAAGTACTACTATAGTTTATATAAACAAGCTGCTGTGTAGCCATGGGGGCAGCCATTCAATCACAGGATACACAGTAGATAACAGATAAGTACTACTATAGTTTATATAAACAAGCTGCTGTGTAGCCATGGGGGCAGCCATTCAAGCACAGGATACACAGTAGATAACAGATAAGTACTACTATAGTTTATATAAACAGGCTGCTGTGTAGCCATGGGGGCAGCAGTAGTAGAAACTAGAAAGTAGTAGAAAATTCGCCACATTAAAAAAACGTTTTCTGTGCACACGTATATCGTTGTCCTATAGGTGCATGAAGAAATTATGTGCTGGGGGACAGAGGGGGATAGAGGGGGATTTGTTCCCCACATCACTGACTGCATAGAACTGTTATTTCCGATAATATGTTTAGGACAAAGTTTACCCTGTTCAGACACTCTAGGAGGGTTATTTATCAAAGTCTGAATTTATCTCAATATTTTCTGCTACAAACTCTGATCATGCATATTTATTATAACCTTTTCCCGAAATTTGTTTTGTGGGAAAAAATCTGATTTCCACGATTTTTTGTATTCACAGAGTTTATAAAATAACCCCCTATGGGAGTCAGATTTTTGCATTCAGCGTTTAATAAATAACCCCCTGGGAGGGGGTTATTTACTAAACTCTGAATGCAAAAATCCCCAAAAAAATTCGATTTTTTTTAAATTGGATTTTTCAGATTTTAGTAAACCCGAGGATGGAAAAGTCCTAATCTGAAAATCCGGCATCTCAGACCTGTCGAGGTTGCATATAAGTCAATGGGAGAAGTCCCAATGATTTTTTTTGATGGGTTTTGTGCAATACCCCAAAGTTTTTGGAGTTATCAGGCAAAAAACATAAGAAATCTGAGTTTTCGGGCGGCAGATCCGAAAAAAGCTGAGTTTTCGTGTAAAAAATACAAAAAAAACCTTGAAAATTAGATTTTTTCACATAAATCAAATTTTCGGGAAAAGGTAATTATAAATAAGTGTAAAAACGCAAGCGTATTTGATCAGACTTTGTAGCAGAAAATATTGAGATAAATCTGGACTTTGATAAATAACCCCCTTAGAGACACATACACGGCCGTGTTTCCGAGGGGCCTGTCATGTATTTGAGGAAAGACCTTTCATGCCTCTAAATGTGGAGTTCTCTGAGCCTTCTGAGCCAGCACAACCCTGTGCTCCTAAAGTTTAAAATAGAAGTCCACCCGTCATGGATTTATAACCAGGGAAACTATTGGAGAAAGAGGTCCTGTATTTTACAGTCTCCACGTTGAGCTTTCTGGCACATTCCTTTGGCAGCTCCAGCCATTGATACACATGGAAACATTTATGTGATCGTCGTCGGAAAGTTATTCTTTCCATACCAGTCGGATACTTATTCCTTCCCTACTAGCTAAGCCGCACATTCCTGTAATGGAACTGTCAGCTGTATTTCTGCCAGCAACATGTCTGTATTAATTACATTTACAAGTGTGGGCTGCTCCTAAGCCTTTATCCTACTGGCCATCTCTCGGCTGCTGTATAATGGGAGAAATAAGGCGTTTGCTCTGTACTTGCTCATCAGCTTACATTCACAAATGACTCACGTCTAAAATATTATAACACCGAAGGAAAAATACTCTCTCTAAAGTTTTCTTCCATTTCATTTTGGAAGCTTCACTGTCTGTTCTCCCCTTCAGAAATAGGGATTGGTAGCACTAGATAGGTACCTGATATATAGAGGTTTTTCTTTATTTAGAAGTTAAACGGAACGACATATAACTAACAAAACAAAACTAACAAAAAACTAATTATTCAGACTTATCTCCCAGATTCAGAAGGTTGGGATAAAACCTTCACCAAACCCACCCACATCCTCCCATCAGAGGAGAGCCATTTCTCAAAGTCCATTCCTTTGTCCATAATGGCCTCCAATCCACCCTCTCCAATAGCAAACCACACAATTCCAAGAAAATAAATGTTTGCTTGGTTTATTACCAAACCACACCCTCTCCCTAAACCCATCCCCCACCCAAAAAAGTGCCTGGGACTCTTCAAAGTAACAAATTAAGAATGAAAAATAAAGCAATAGATGGCTTCTGACCGAGTATCCAACTGATGATGCTCTGAAATAAAGTTGTATGATGTGACAGAAGATTGAGGAAGATCTTAGCTTCTTTTTAGCACTTCGCCTGATCTGAGGTGGCAAAGTCAAATCTGGCGAAAAAGAGATAACGAATTTTATCCGTATGTTCGCACACTCAAAACAGACACAATTTAGAGAAAGAGTGGTTCAAAAAAATATTTTCTACTTTTATGTAGAGAAAAGTATTTTACATGAACAACGCCATACAACACATGGCATCATTTATACAATGTTAAAAATAGTATACAATATCAACCACCCATTGATTATACATAGCAAGCAAGATATCAACAAGGAGCGGATACACCTACCAGAAAAATGAGAATGGCCCCAACGTTTCGGCACCAAGGCCTTTGTCAGGGGGATTCTGATGCTTACCAAGTTTGGTAGAGATATAAATAACCTATTCAATCACTAACTGGGCGCTTCGTTCGCACGCTTCCTATACTTCCGGGTATGTGACGTCACTTCCGCCTACGTCACTTCCGCAGATGAATCGTCTGACTTGGTGACGTGGCGCTATATTCTCACTGATACTGCGTGCATTTAAACAGGAAGCATGCGCATCTGTTTACCTTGTTGCTAAGCAACTACTGCTGCATGTAACGCTATTGTTTACACAATTCCAAACAGACAACATAATACAGCGACCCAAAGTGTTAACAGATCAGGAAAAAAAACATTCAATATACTTTGTAAAAACATAATTCATATGGCTTGAAAGTGCTATAGTGCAATATTAAAATGAGAGCAGCGTGCAATTAATATCGTATTAAAAAATCATGTGACCACATTAAAAAAATGACCATACGCTCAAAATCATGTGACATATCCTGTCGTTTTCTATCTCATAATACATCTGATGGCCATATCCATAAGTGTAATATTAAATGAAAATAGTGAACAATTAATCACATATTGTAATTCATAGGCCAATCATATGGCTATATTAAAGTGACTCCGTGCTCTAAATCATGTGTCATATCCTATCAATTCCTACCCCATAATTCATACGATGGCCATATTCATGAACATTTTAATAAATACTAAAATACATTAATAGCTATAAATATCTATATCAAAACGTATATGTAAGTGTCATAAAAAGAGATAACGTTCAGTAAATCTGCACTTTACTGAATTTGCGGAGTAACAACCTTTCATCAGAGCGTTAAAAAAATGTTGTCGCCCGGCGAATTTTTTTTGTCACATGACGCCATACAAGTCTATGGGTGTCAATTCCGCTGCGAAACAAGGCGAAAAAATTCACCCATCCCTAGTGATGAGCGAATCTGTCCTTGTCCCTGTCAAAAATTTTGTGAAATGTATTGAAGTCAATAGGAGTCAAAAAAATGTTCTCACTCCAAATGCATTAAAGAGTTTTTCTTCTGGCGACTTTTTTGGCTCTGCAACAACTTTGTCTTGGTTGACTTTCTTGTTGCAGCAAAATTTTTCACGGCGGGTTTTTTCTGCAGTTTCGCCAAAAATTTGCAGATGGCGAAGTGTTGAATTTTGCCACGAATCCATGCCTGGCAAAAACATTGGCTCATCAATACTGGACAGCCCTCCGGAAATCAAGGCGGTCTGGGTCAAAAGTAGGCAACCCTACTGGAAACAATCCAAAATTGCAATGTTTCAAGTACAGTTGAAAGCTTTATCAGCAAGTGAGGAAATACAAGGCGACTGAACCCATGGAACAATGTTGATTCAGGGGTGGATTGAATCTGCTATGGAGAAATGAAGAATGATTTCCATGGCTGAGGCTAAATAAAGGCAAGCACAGAAGGAGAAGAGAGGGTTTATGTAATAAACAGATGTCAATGACTCTTTAATGGTTCAACTTGAAGGACAATGGGAACTGGAAACTATGAATGAGAGTTTCTTCTCAAATATGGAATGATTGGTGTTACCAATGCTAGAGACATTGGTTCTCCATAAACCATCTCAATGTTGGGTATGCGAACTCCACAAACTCCACAGAAATAAACAGAACACTAGTAGGTATCACCTTAACAAAGAACTATCTCTCTCTTCATAATCAATTCTTCTGAAACAGACCTACTGCTAAAGCATTTGACCCCAGGGTGGGACAGTCACATCAAATGGGTCCATTTGATTAGTGGGGGATTTAGAGACGGATAGAGGTTATTTGAACAAAACCTCTGGATAAATATATATCTTGTGTGTGTGGGGGCAGAATGTCTTGTTCTAAATTTCCATCAATTTAGAAAAAAACGATCTCTATAGCGGAGGGAGCATTGTAGACATAAGGCGACATTTACGGTTCTTCTGTTTCCCTTCCTTCCCAAAGTCACTTATGTGATGTATTAGAGGAAAAAGGGTTTATGAAAACATTTATACGCCGATCTATTATGTTGTTCATTTAATTATCAAAAGCCTTTGTTTTTGCTAATTGTTTGCAAAGAATGAAACATCTAATTATTTAACATGGTATACCATTAGGCCTAATTTGTAGTCTGTATCGCTCGGTGCTTAATAAACTGCGTGGATAATCAGTATAGTTCTGGCAATGAACTGCATGAGATGGTGGGACACACTAAGTGTTGCTTCTGGAGGCCACACGTCGATGCATTGTACTTCAGTAGATCATGGATAATATGACAAATCATAGGCGGCTGCAAATATTTTATTCTTGATTTTCTATGATTGTTCTTGAATTTAAAGAGAGTTAACCCTTAAAAACAGTCTCATATCTAGCTATGTTTATCATCAGGTCAATTAGTACAGGTATGGGACCTGTTATACAGAATGCTCGGGAACTGGGATTTACCGGATTATGGATCTTTCCGTAATTTGGATCTTCATACCTTAAGTCTGCTAGAAATATCAGTGAACATTAAATAAACTCAATAGGCTGATTTTACTTCCAATAAGAATTAATTATATTTTAAGGTGGCCAAACACGGGCCAATAAAAGCTGCGGACAGATTGTGTCGGCAGTTTATTGGCCGTGTATGGGGCCCCCCGACGGGCTTCACCGATCGAGATCTAGCTGAAAGTGGGCCAAAAAATCCCGTCGGATCGCGGCCGCATCTATTCGTTGATGCAGTCCCGTGATCCGACCGCCCATTGCTATTCGTTAGGATCCGGTCGTTGGGCCCTAGGGCCCACGATCGGATCAGCACGATATTGCCTACCTCAAGGTGGGCATATCGGGGAGAGATCTGCTCGTTTGATGATCACCAAAACGAGCGGATCTCTCAGTGTATGAGCACCTTTAGCTGGTATCAAGTACAAAGTACTGTTTTATCACCACAGAGAAAAAGGAAACCATTTTTAAAAATCTGGTTATTTGGATAAAGTGAAGTCTATGGGACATAATTTGGATCTTTCTGGATAAAAATAGGATTAAAATAGGAAGCAAAAATGTTGCCCAGATACACAAAACAATGAACAATAAGTGCCCCAGTTGCTCCCCTTAGTCCTCCTGCACTTGCCTCCAGCGGCCCTGGTAAGTGAACACTATAAGTTCCAGTTCTCATTTAACATACAAGCTTTATATAAATGAAGTTGAAGGTATGGAACGCTTTACATTATCCCACACATATGGTGGGGTTTTCAACTACAGGCATGGAATCCGTTATCCCGAAAAGCTCTGAATTATGGGAAGGCCATCTCCCATAGACTAAATTTTGATCAAATAATCCACATAAAATGGATTTCCTTTTTCTGTGTAATAATAAAACAGTTGCTTGTACTTGATACCAACTAAGATATAATTAATCCTTATTGGAAGCAAAACCAGCCTATCGGGGTCTTTTAATGTTTATTGATATTTCTAGTTGACTTTGCAGCAACTGTGCCTGTGGTCTTCCATTTCCTGATTACATTCCATACAGTTGAAACTGACAGTTTAAACCTCTGAGATAGCTTTTTTCAGCCTTCCCCTAAACCATGAGACTGAACAATCTTTTTGTTTTCAGATCTTTGAGAGTTGCTTTGAGGATCCCATGCTGTCACTCTTCAGAGGAGAGTCAAACAGAAGCACAACTTGCAATTGGTCACCTTAAATACCTTTTCTTATGATTGGACACAACTGCCTATGAAGTTCTAGTCTTAAAGAGCTAATCCAACCAATTTGGTGTTGCCAGTAATCAGTATTGAGCAGTTACATGCATTCAAATTAGCAAAATTACAAGGGTACCTAAATATAACTATGAAGATTTTCATTCATCCAGGTCATGGTATATCTAGTATAGGTAAATCTAAAAACAACTGGACTTGCTGAGTAATCAATGAAGACATTTCACTACTCATCCGAGCAGCTTCTTCAGTACAACTGACTGGTGTGGGAAGTTCTCGGCATATAAACTCTTCCACTTATCCAATCACAATGGCCCATTGTAACTCTTCAGAGAGGTGTACTGTGATAGGATTATCCAATGTGTCATGCAACTCCTAGAAAGAGGTTCTTGGAACTTCTAGGAGTTGCATGACACATTGGATAATCCTATCACAGTAACTACACAGAATCAACACCTCTGTGAGTTTCAGATGTCACCTCTCTGAAGAGTTACAATGTGCCATTGTGATTATGATACTAGATAAGGGTACCCAAATTTTTGCACAGCCAGTTTTTCATATTTGATTCAATTTCATGCAGCTGAATACTGCTTCACTAAAAATCTTTGTTCAGAAAACACCCCAGGACTTAGATGTTCCTGGGAAATTAAAGACATACAACTATCTTTTTTTGTTGAAAGTGGAGTAAATTCTTCTGCAGGGAGAGGCGGGTTTCCAAACTTTTTCATATGACTGTAATTCCTGATGTAGTCAAGATACAGATATCTTAGACAGTGTCGGACTGGGACAACAGGGGCCCACCAAAAATCTTAGACCAGGAGCCACTCTCTGTACTATTATTCTTCCTCTCCTCAATCAACCTCTTTATTATCCTAATCTCTTTTCTCTACATACAATACTCTATTCTTCCATTATTGTTCCCATAAAGAAATAGGGAATGGCCATCAAATAGGCTAAATGGTTAGAAACAAGAGGCCCACTGACACCTGAACCACCGGGAGTTTTCCTGGTATCCCCTGGGCCAGACACTGATCTTATAGGATTTTGACTGGGTGTCATGGTCAGGCTACTCCTCTTTGAATTTGGCAACTATTCAGCTTTGGCTGCCTAATGATAATGATCAGGTCAGTATAATAATATAAATATTCTAGATTTACTTGTAAAGGCTACAAGTTGGCATAGTTAAGTGAATATTCTAATTCTCTGATCTCTGATGGCTCCAGGGCTGTTCTTAACATGAAGGCTTTGTTGAGAAATGATTTATCTTCTCACCATAAAATTATCAGAGTTCATTTTTTATCCATTAGAGCCTGACATATGGAAGATCCATACTTGGCCATAATTCATACCACAGAGTCACTTGAAATAATTAACAAACTCCTTCCTCTAAGTTAAATGCTTCTTTATATAGATGTGTCTGTCAATAAGAAGATGCTTGAATAATTGGCCTGTCCAGACAGAATTAATAATCACCCAGGCCTACGTACCCTGGGGAGAGGGCAGGGACAGGAGCAATTAAATACCTCTTAATCTAGGATTAAAATCATATTTATACCAATATATTGAATGTTGAAAATATTACACTTCCCAGATGTGCAGTACATGCCAAGATTTGGTTGGGCAATTTGGCCGGTTTTAGTTACAGGTATGGGACTTGTTATCCAGAATGCTGATAAGAGGACTTTCAATAATTTGGATCTCCATACCTTAAGTCTACTAAAAATTGTTTAAAACACAATAGGCTGGTTTTGCTTCCAATAAGGATTAATAATATCTTAGTTGGGATCAAGTACAGTTATGGAACCTGTTATGCAGATTGCTCGGGACCTGGGGTTTTCCAGATAATGGATCTTTCCCTATTTTAGATCTTCAGACCTTAAGTCTAATAGAAAATCATGTAAACATTAAATAAACCCAATAGACTGTTTTTGCTTCCAATAAGGATTAATTATATCTTAGTTGGGATCAAGCACAGGTATGGGACCTGTTATGCAGAATGTTTGGGACCTGGGGTTTTCTGGATAATGGGTCTTTATGTAATTTGGATCTTCCTACCTTAAGTCTACTAGAAAATTATTGTAATGCTATTTTGGGCAATACAGGCCAAATGGGGTTAATGTCCAACTAGTGATTAAAGCATGGGTTACATGTGACTCTAACACTAAAGGTAGGGCTTTCACTAAGTGGAAGAATAAAGGTGTGGTGTAGTGTAACTACAACTCCCATAGGCTACTATGCAATAAAAATGTAAAGAATGCCAGGATGCCAGGAGGTTCTTGCAGTGAAGCAAAGGAGTAGCAGTTTATTTGTCGGAGACAAATGATCCACACCTCAATGAGGCACATGCAGAGGCAAAACAGTTGGATGAGACTTGGGAAGCTACTCCCTGCTACACCTCCTTGATGGAGCACAAAGCTGCTCTTTCTCTCTCTCCTCGTGATCTTACTCTCCTAGAGAGTCTATAACAGATCTAATCCTGTCTCTAGCTAGCCTCATTCACGGGGTCCCTGCTCCCCGACTTAGACAATAGATATACTGGTCCCTCTAGGGCAAAGGGCTTTACTGGGCCTTGGTGAACCCAGACTCAATGGGAACTTCCAGATGGTCAGGACACCAGGAGCCAAAGAGGAAGCCCCACCTCTTTCCATACACTATATTAAAGTGTGACAGGAAGTGGTCATTACACCTCTTGGCCAATAACTGGGATAGCTGAAAGTAAACTAAATACACATGTATACAGTGTGATGGTGGCACCAAGCATTCCTTTTTTTTGTATACCAACAGGTATGGGATCTGTTCATTATCCAAAAAGCTCTAAATTACAAGAAGGCCATCTCCCATAGACTCCAATTTAATCAAAAAAAAATTAAATTGTTAAAACAATTATCTGTTTTCTCTGTTATAATAAAACAGTAGCTTGTATTTGATCCCAACTCAGATGCAATTAATCCTTTTTGGAGGCAAAACCAGCCTATTGGGGTTATTTAATATTTATGTAATTTTCTAGTAGACTTAAGGTATGAAGATCCAAATTACAGAAAGATCCATTATCCTTAAACCCCCAGGTCCTGAGCATTCTGGATAACAGGTCCCATACCTGTATTAAGGGAGACCTCTACCTTTTTGACATCCACTAATTTTAAGTTATAAGGACCAACTCTTTTTATGCACCACCCTAAATAGAAGCGTGTCAGTGCTACAACGCATTATGCTCATTTTATTCCCGTTATCCAGAAAGCTCCGAATTATGGAAAGATCATCTCCCACAGACTCCATTATAATTAAATAATCAAAACTTTTAAAAAATGATTTCCTTTTTCTGTGAAATAATAAAACAGTACCTTGTACTTGATCCCAACTATGATATAATTAATCCTTATTGGAAGCAAAACCAATCTGTTGGGTTTATTTATTTTTTATATGATTTTCTAGTAGATTTGAGGTGTGAAGATCCAAAATACGGAAAGATCCATTATCTGGAAACCCCTAGGTCCCGAGCATTAGGGATAACAGGTCCCAAACCTGTACTTGATCCCAACCAAGATGTAATTAATCCTTATTGGAAGTAAAACCAGCCTATTGGGTTTCTGTTTCTGATATTTGGAAGTAAAACCAACTTGTACCTCCATTTTCATTGTATTGCCTCTCTACTAGCCTGCTAGTCCATCTGCCAGTGACCCAAGTCATTAGTTTGTCATTGAAAGACGACTGTTATAGGCAGATGCATGAGCCGAGGCCTTGGGGTTTGTTCTGGGTTTGGGATACCTTAAATAACAATTTCGACTTCCAAAACGTTGTTCCACAAAAACATCGGGCAAAGGTTTCTTCTCTTGGAATGGTCTCAGCAGTATTAAAGCTTTCATCCAAAATGGGTTATACTGACATAAAGGAGTGGTTCATCTTTCTGTTAACATTTAGGGGCAGATTTATCAAGGGTAAAATTTCGAAGTGATAAATACTTCGAAATTCGACCATCGAATGGCTTTTCTTCGTTTTTGAATATCAAAGTCAAAGTTTTTTTCACCGAATTTGACTGTTTTGCGGTCGAAGTAAAATCGTTCGATCCAACAATGAAATCCTTCGAATCGAACGATTTGAAGGATTTCATCCATCGATCGAACAATTTTTCTTCGACTTCAAAAAACTTAGAAAACTGCTCTAGAAGGTCCCCATAGGCTAACATAGCACTTCGGCAGGTTTAATTTGGCAAAGTATTGAAGTCGAAGTCTTTTTTAAAGAGACAGTACTTTGATTATCAAATTGGTTGAATATTCAAACTATTTTACTTCGAATCGAAGTCGAAGTCATGGAATCCTATGATCGAAGTATCCAAAAAATTACTTTGAATTTTGAATTTTTTTACTTTGAAAATTCCCTCGAATTCACTTCGTCCCATGATAAATCTGCCCTTAGTATTTTATAGAGTTGATTCTAAGCAGCTTTTCAACTGGTCTTCATTTTTTTATAGCTCTTGAATAATTTGCTTTATTCCTCTGACTCTTTCCAGCTATCAAGGAAGAGGGGTCACTGACCCCATCTAAAAAAACAAATGCTCTGTGCAGCTACAATTCATTGTTATTGCTACTTTTTTTTCCTCGTCTTTCTATTCAGGCCTCTCCTATTCATATTCCAGTCTCTTATTCAAATCAATGCATGGTTGCTAGGGGATTTTGGATCCTATCCACCAGATGGCTGAAATTGCAAACTGGAGAAATGTTGAATAAAAAGCTTAATAACTCAAAAACCACAACTAATAAAAAAATGAAAACCAGTTGCAAATTGTCTCAGAATTTCATTCTCTACATCATACTTTAACGGTAAATGGCCCCTTTAATGACAGCTCACCTTGCCCCAAACAGGGGGTAGAAAATTGTCATTTAATTTGAATTAACCAGCGCAGGGAATGTGTAAGAGAAGAACATACCCCATGTAGCAGGATCATTATGCACGCTGCTTCACTTGGCTTTTGTGCAACAATTTTCACATTATCGAATTAAAAACCAGTCGGAACGGCAGATAATGATCCCTGTTTAATTCCCCAATCACCAGCATTGCTTTAATTGTATAATTACCAGTATACAATGTGTCAGTGCATTGACGGGACCAAACAAGCGTGGCCCTTACAGTTCAGGTGATCTCCTGTAATTGAATGGATAGCGGCAACTGAGCAGACTGATAGATTATTTGGGAGTGACACGTAACACCTACTGCTCACAGAGGGACCTGAAAATTCTATTTGTTTGCACTTTAACGCCCTCTGCCTTTACCTGACCCGTTTCTGAACTGTCTACAACGCTGAGATGTAGGTCACTTCCCTGACAGACCTACATCCCTGTAGACGCTTCTTATCCGGGAATTCCCTCTGCGCCAACATCTCCCTGTTTAGATTTCAATGGAGACGACGTTGGGGTGAGTCACAAAGAAAGGTTTGCCCAATAGTGTGTCTGATTCTTACGTTTTCTGTTTATTGTCATGAATTTGGGGCGAATTTCCACATTTCGCCGACGGCGGAATCTCCCGTGAAAATTTGTCGGTCTCAATTTCCAATTTTCAAAAATTTTTTGTGGAACCGTTCCAATTTGATCGATTTTTTCATGAAAAAAATGATCGAATTGCTTGTTTTTAGTGAAAACGTTACAATTGCTCGATTTTTTTGTGAAAATGTTCGAAGTGCTGGATTTTTTTGTGAAACCATTCGAATTGCTTGATTTTAGTGAAAACGTTCAAATTGCTCGATTTTTTTCATGAAAACATTCGAATTTCACGTTTTTTTGTGAACTTTCGGATTTCTCGAATTTTCGAAAATTCTTCACCATTTCATGAATTTTTCGTCAAAGCGAAACGGGAGGAATTCGCCCATCACTATTTATTGCTATCCGCACTAGTGAAATGAACGGTTTGGATTTTCATATGAAACGGTTCTGTCTTTAAGAAGCATGTTACAAAATAACAAATAAGCCATAAAGGCCAGTTCCTTATTAAAACTGTATTTCTTATTACAGGAGTAGGATCTGTTATCCAGAAAGAATCCAGAATTATTCTTTTCAAGACTAAAGATGGCCATACATAGGGGCAGATTTACTAACCGGCGAAAATTTGCCAGCATCCACTTTGCACCCAACGCAACACTTCGGCAGGCGAAAACTCACTCACACAACGGCAATTCACCAAAATGTGGAGTTTTGTCTTAGGCGCTGAGCGCTGGCGACTTTTCGCTAGCGTTACTTTGGCAATGAGAGCATTTGATAGTGAAGATGCGCTAGTGTTCATTTCTGCCTAGTGAAACTTCGCTAGCGATCCATCCGGTTAATTTACAAAGCTTTACCTTCTCCTATAACTGTGAGAGTGTCTGAGAGAGAAGGAAAGGGGATTTCACCATCAGCTTTGAAAGCTTTTTTTATTATAACTACAGATATAGTAGCCCAGGGAAGATACTCTCAATGGGTAGTTGTAATTAAGCTTAAGAACTAGAATGGCTACATTGGGGTGGGCTACAGGGAACTGAACCATGATAGATGAACCATGATAGATGTAAGAGCTTCTTAAAATAGATCCATACCTCATAATTCCAACATACAGTAGAATTCTTGCCTAAGGAATCATGGGCAGAAACATGTAAATTGCTCCTTTACTACTTTGGGGGTCATCATTGCATGTAGAACGTTTCAAACTTGTCAGATCTCATCAATGAAAGATATTGTGTCTGTGCTACTAAACCAGCTGGTCTTAGATGCATTTGGCCACAGGAACATAACAGAGAATGTTTTATTATCATTATTATTGTCAGAGATTACAGAGATTATACATCATTCCCTCTGTCCTAGTGGAGCTAACGGTCTAAGGCAGGGATCCCCAACCTTTTGAACCTGTGAGCAACATTCAGAAGTAAAAAGAGTTGGGGAGCAACATCAGCATTAAAAATGTTCTTGGGATGCCAAATAAGTGCTGTGATGCCCATTTAGTAGCCCCTATGTGGACTGTCAACCTAGATTGAGGCTCTGTTTTGCAGTGCACCTGTTTTTTATACAACCAAAACTTGCCTCCAAGTCTGGAATTCAAAAATAAGCTCCTGCTTTGAGGCCACTGGGAGCAACATCCAAGGGGTTGAGGAGCAACATGTTACTCACGAGCTACTGGTTGGGGATCACTGGTCTAAGGGTTCCCAAAGCAGGTGGGTTTGTGCCAAGAAAACAAGGTGCAACTTTCCCATCTGAATTCGGCACAGTCGCAGTAGATGCAACTACAGGGGAAAATGCTGCAATTGGCATCTGAGATTTCACTTACTTGCATTATTAAACGACCCCTATTAATGTTATGACCTCTCCTAAGTAGTGTTTTTTTTGCTAACTGGTACTTTTTTCTTACACAAGAAGTTTAATATTCTGCACAAATCGGCTTGGCCCAGCTTGAGCATAAAGGGCTGATCAGCATATACTGAGTGATTTTCTACATCTCCCATCCCTTTGATCTGCCACAAGCACCTCTTTAATTGCGCATAGAAATAGGTTAGAAGGAGATGTCGATCTACAACAGCTGCTTAAACAGTGGGACAACATCTGCACATGAAAAGCCAAATCAGCAGCCCTGCGTCTTACTCCATTCTAATTTGCTTTAATTTATGGCATCACATAGAGAGAAGTTCTCCTGTTGTTTCAGCTTTACACTGTGCCGCTTCAAAGGGGAATTTTCAAAATCATAAAATAGTCAATGTTAACATGAAAACACGGTATTAAAGGACAAGGAAAGTGCTATCAGCTGTGATACCCCCAGTGAATATAATGACTATCCTTGGACCCCAACACACCTCTTCACTAAAAAAATACAACAGCTAGGGATTACTTTCCTTTCCTTTTTCCAGCATCTTCAAGGAATTCCCAGGTATCCTTTGTGGTTGTCCAGGACCATTCCCATGAGAAGTAAAGTAATATTTCTCTTATTACTACTGTATATTACACATGCCCAGACTTGAGATGTTACCATACTACTACAACCATGAAGATGGTGGCATGGCAATCATACTAAAGTACCCCGGTTGGTATGTTTTTTAAGAGGTACTCTGCCCAGGGCTTCAAGGTTAAGAATTATGTTCAGGTGTAATCGTGCCCAGGGAATAGCACATTAATGAAGAGGTCTTTAAAGGAAAAGTAAAGGTTGTGGTATAAATTTGTTAGGATCAGAGTGTGAAATAACTAAGCTTTTGAACCACTGCATGCCTATCATAGAAATTACACTGGCCTGGGGGGACGGAGCACTGAGCCACCATGTTGGATCCAATTACCCAAATATCCCACATACTGTATCTGAGTCCAAACTTGAAGGGGATACAGGGGTAATTAAATTCAACATGGTGCTTTTTAAGAAGGTGCTACAGGCTGGTAGATCTTTTCAGAGCACACAAAGACTGAGGTATGAAGATAGAACTCTCTAATAGAAAACTGAGTTGAAACATTTGATAAAGAACAAGATACTCTTAATACATTCAGGAAAGCGTTCAATCCAGGATTCGGTGCAGGATTTGGCCAGGATTCGGCTTTTTTCAGCAGGATTCAGATTTGGCCAAACTGAATCAGAATCCTAATTTGCATATGCAAATTTGGGGCAGGAAGGGAAATCAAGTGACTTTTTGTGTCAAAACAAGGAAGTCAAAAAAAATTCCACTATTTCCTTTCCAGACCCTAATTTGCATATGCATATTAAGGTTCAGATTTGGTTCGTATTCGGCCGAATCTTTTATGAAGGATTCGCCCTTATCCCAAAAAGTGGATTCGGTGCATCCCTAGTTCAATGCCTTTTAGATGGGTGCGATTACCAGCATTGTAAGTCTCACCAGTAGAAACACCTTGCGCAGCTCCAGTATTCCCAAATCAAATGTCAAACTGGCAACTCCACCAGGAACAAGGAAATGTGAGAAAGAGCTTCTATGCCAAATGAAACTCACAGGTTACTCATGTTTACATGAAAAGCAAAGACTTGGAATCGTTGTAGTCAGTAATGTTCCTTGTATCGGATACAATTTTATAACCTATATTGCATTTCAGTGTGGGTTCTCTTGGCACAGCGTTGATATCCTCTCCATTTCTCTTCGGCGTTAATAGTTCCGTGTCTAAACGCTCAGAGTGCATGAAAGTATTTTATGGATAGTGGAGGCTCAGAAATTCACACCTCTGTTGTCATTTTTTATTGTACTGTTATTATCACATTAAATGGAGTTTGTAGCCGCATTAGTCTAGAAGGAGTAAGTGACTTCCTTTCATCTAATCACTTTTAATAGCCCAACACATCAATATTATGAGCTAAAGTAGAGCAAAAGTGTTTGAAACTGGGCTCTCCAGATGTGTCTCTTCAACCTTCCTTCCAACCAACCCACTTGGAAAAGGTTTAAACTCAATGACCTTGGGTGTCTGCTCAATAACACGAAAAGGAAATGCATTTATTATACATGTAGGAAATGACATTAGAATGTAATCCAAGGTAATATCTGTCAAGGCGTCTGCTAGATTTCCGTAGCAGTCATGATTGGTGCTGGGGAGAGAAAGATTGAGGGTTGCGTGAAAAACCAACAAATATATTACACGGAACAAATGTGAACAGGGTTATGATGTGCAATAAAAAATGTAAAAATGTACAGGTGTAATACTGTTTATCATAAGTAGGTTTGTCTGTTTTTATTTCCCTTTCACAGATGGTATCATCCTTTTCCTTAAAGGAACATTATCCTTAGAGCATTAGAAAGGGGTCCTAACATTCGATAGATAAGTAATGATATATTTGAATATCAGACCCACCTATAAAAGATTCTGCACATTTCTGCTCTATCACAGTGAAACTGATCATGACTTTGTAATAGAAAAAGGTTCTTCTGCATCTCTCGAAACATCAGCAAAATCCTCCAAATGATGTAAAAAAAAAAAAAAAAAAAAAAAAAGTGGGGATACATTTGGCAGTTTCCTATCACAAAAGCTCTTCCTCCCATCTCTTCACTGACACTGAAAACTAATGAGTAACTGAGGATAGGGCTGCCTGGTTCATAATGAGATACTGGGGTTGGCTGAAGGCAATTCCAATATCTCAAGGTCAGTGACAAAGTCTATGGGTTACAATATTGCCATTGTTTTGATTTCAGGGAAAATGTATCCAGAATTAGCTTATGATGTTGAGAGGTCCTGAAGTTATTAAAGGAGTACTCCACGGCCACTGTGATGCCCTTTGAGTACTGGATTCACTAAATATTCCTAGGGCTGAACTTGGTTTCCACCTCCAGTTACCACCTTACCATTAAAAGTTCAAAAAAATCCATTAGAATTTGTGCAAATATGGATATTTCAAAAACATATGACCATATTCAGGTCCAAATATAATATTTTTAATTAATATTCATTTGCATTGCTTAAAGGGCACCTGTTGGGCAAAAATATTATCCACAACCCAAGGTGTGGGCTAACAGAGCCCACACTCCTTTTGGGGGTAAGCCAAAAGCGCTAGGCCACTAGCAACCGGATGGAGCAGCCCGTAGGGAGCACCCTATACGAGCGGCCACGTTGGGGCACATGTATGCAGCGAATGCTGCAACTTGCTCCTTATGCATGGGATGTCAGAAGCTCGATATGCGCATTCGATATGCAAGAGATGGAGGGAGCTTCTGGTGCGAGTGTTCTAGCATTGGCGGGGGGCAATTTTTAAAAAACAACTATTGTTACCCCCAACTGGAGTGTGGGATCTTTTAGCCCACATCTTTGGTTGGGGATAATATTTTTGTCCAACAGGTGCCCTTTAAACAAGTTTGCCCCATGTTGTACAGTGTAGAAGAAAATCCTGCTTTGCAAAAACAAAGGGCAAACTATCAGAACAATAAAAATACATTAATATTCCACGGTGCCGGCTCAATTCTAAATTATGCTTAGAGCCAACTGCAACATGTTTTAGCAGGACCGTTATAAAGTGGAATAAAAAGACTACTTTATGGAAAAACGGCTGAAAACAATTATGTGATTTGAATAAACATACAATCCCTCCAAATCCATGAATAATATTATACGAAAAAACCTTGAACAGATGTGTTCTTCTATCAAACAATCTAATTGCTTTTATGTAAACAGCACCAGGAATATACATTGTATCTGGAGAGAAAATAACAGCTTTTGTAATCTCGAAATACCCAGCTTCAGATAAAATATTTCCTATGGGTAAATCAAAACTCAACAACAGAATTATGAGGTTGAGATGGAGAAGCTGCCGGTGATATTGTCCAGTAATCTGAAAAGATGTCACCATGTTAACATACAAGCACGGAGAAGCCATGGAATGTTTCAGAAAATGTAAACTGATATCAGCTCCGGTCACTAAGAATAATAGAGTTGGAAGTAGCTGTTCTGGTGGAGAATGCGGGTGACTGCATAGCCTAAGGGTATTAACCCATAGCAAGGGTAAGGGTGATTCACACACATTGTCAAGGATTAGGTAGGGGGCGCTGTGGATACTGAAGGGAAAGGGCGAGTCCTTGAGGCAGGAGCTGTATGTGCCTAGGGAACACTTGAAGGGAAAGCAGGAACAGGTTGATGAGGATGAAGAGTCAGTCTGGATCAGGTGCAGAACAGGACGGAGAGGGCGAAGATCAGGACTGGACTAGGCAGGAAGAAGAGGGCGACGACTCAACAGGAACAGACTGGACGGGGCAGGAGTGGAACAGGAACAGACTGGGTGAGACAGGACGGAGCGGGCATAGATCAGATCAAACTGGATAGCAAGATGGCAGAGGGAGACTGGAGCAGGATAGCAAGACAGGACTGGAGCAGATAGCAAGACAGGAGCAGAAGGAGACTAGAGTGGATAGCAAGAGAGGACTGGAGCAGGATAACAAGAGAGGACTGGAGCAGGATAGCAAGAGAGGACAGGAGCAGGATAGCAAGACAGGAGCAGAAGGAGACTAGAGTGGATAGCAAGAGAGGACTGGAGCAGGATAGCAAGAGAGGACTGGAGCAAGATAGCAAGAGGGAGGACTGGAGCAAGATAGCAGAGGGAGGACTGGAAGATGGGACTGGAGCGGATAGCAAGAGAGGGTACAAGGCACAAGGCAGGGTCAGAAAGCAAGAATCAGGAACAGGTGAGACAAGGTCAGTACAAGGTGAAGTCAGAGCAAGGTACAAGCTGGAACAGGAAGCAGTAATCAGGAACAAGCAAGGCAGGGTCAAGGTCAAGGCTGGGAAGGTACAAGATAAGGTAAAGCAGGACAAGACAAGGACAGGCAGACAAAGAGCTAGAACTACCTAGTTAGGGGCACTGCCACAGTTCTAGGGAGAAACCATGCAATGCTCTGGCAAGGAGTGTTCTAAGTGCTGCCCTTAAATAGGGAAGAGTCAGTCCTGATTGGCTGATCAAACTAGGCAGCAGCTGGGTTGGGGCTGTAGATGCCAAACAGGCTGCAGCTGGGCTGGGACTGCAGAGGCCAGGTAACAAATAGCGAGCAACCCTACAGGCTGCTCACCTGGCCAAATGGTTAAGGTATCGAGCCAGAAACCCAAAGGTCCCCGGCTTGAATCCCAGCAATACCTGACACACATAATACTATGCCATCCATTCTGGTAGGAACATACTGGTTTATAATGAGTAGCCTAAGGTATACTGGCCACTGCTCCTCTGCGTTGAGGCAGAGTGGTTTGGGCTTGGATGATACTGTCAATGACTTTTTCCCCTGCCTGTTTTCCATGGTTATTGCCTACAATCCAGCTGAAGGCAACAGTCTATTTAAGGGGCTAGTTAAACCAGCCTCCTCCAACAACCTGTGCTGAATCATTTGTCCTTCTGTGTTGTCCAAACATCATCATTATCATCATCATCATCATCAAACCACCCATCTTCCTGAGTTTCGGTCCTGTAAGTGAATTTCTGCCTTTCCCTTGTTCCTTTGGTTCTGACTACCTGGCTTTGACCTTGTCTTTTTATCTGGATCCTGAATTTTTGCTGCCTGCCCTGACCCTGCACCTATTTTCAGACTGTGTTTATCTTGCTGAAAATTTCAATGGAGCAGACTCTCAGAATAAAGTTAACCATCCACCAGGTTAGTCAAACAAAGTAGAAAAGGTTTATTGTGTCCACAACCTTACACATTTCATGTTATTAAAACTTAGTCATAACTTAGTTTATCTGGCTGCCCACCTAGCCCTTGTGCCTACACCTACTGTCACGTTTGGCACCTTATATCCAGAACCCAAGCTAAGCTCCCTGGTCACGGCTCTAACTTCCACCTATAACCGCCGCCTTTCACTTAGGGAGGAGCCCTTGGCTAATCGGATGCCGCCAGATCTTATTTGAGAGAGGAGCAAAGCTAAGTGTTCTGGACGAGCAAAGGGGCACGATCGTCTCCCCAGGATACTGGAAGGAAGAACACCACCAGGAAAAGGCAGGCTGGGCCAGCACAAGCAGAGAATCATCAGACAGGCCGGAATCAGGATAGGAGAATGTAGAATAGTCAGTGGACAGGCAAAGGTCAGATTGGAGAGGTCAGAGTAGTCACAAGCAGGCAGGATCAGGTTTGGAGAGGTTGGAGAAATCAGGTCAGGTCAGGATTGGAGAGGATCAGAATAGTCAAAAAGGCAGGCAAGGGTCAAACCAGTAAATAACAATTAGAATCAGGCACCTAGGAACTTTACAAATAGAACCTAACAACGGGCAGTGATTTTGAGTGCCAGGCCCCTTTAAATACTTAGAATTTCGCGCCGTTGGCGATGACGTCATCATGCCGGTGCATAAACTCGGAAGCGTGCCGATGCATGCGCCGTAGGGGAACTGGTGCTGCAAAGAAGAGGATGCATGTGGTGGGAATTCCCATCGGAGACATGGCTGAGGACTAGACCACCATGGTAAGGTTTATTCCTTACACCTGAACTCTGTTTACTGTGTGCTCTATTTACACATTTATGTTAAAGTTTACCTTTTCAGTTCTTCTTTATTAAAAACACAGTTTTGGTCAAGTATCTGTATGTCTGCTAGAGGTTCCACAGCATGTAGGCTTCTTACAAACAGTACTGGCAGCATTTTCTGACACATTCCAACCTAAAGATATTCTTTATTTATGGCCAATCTGTATTGATTTGTACTCAGTAGGAGAGGACAACACTCCAATAAGCATAGAGTAGAATCCAGATCCTTTTTTCAGAATCCATTAATATTCCACTTCTTATTCTTTTACGTCCCCTGGAATGTACATGATGCAAATGCTAAACTAACTGAACACCTGTGTTATTCACTAGCAGATGTGGTTGAGAGGTTGAGTATGTTGCCCTGGAAATCTAAATAAAAATGGCAGGGAACGCTTCTTACATACAGAATGTTCTCCAAAAACATTCACTTTGAGGTATCCTTCCAGGGTTAAATCCCCACTGTGGTTTCTGTTACAATCCTTTATAATTAGCTGTTTATCATGAATCTGCAATGGGATGAACATGTTCTTAATGGCGATTGAAGACATTATCACCAAAGAAATCCAAGGGATTCTGACATGATTCTTATTGGTGTAGTTTTTATTTCTAAATGACACAGTTTACACTGCAAATAATTCACTCTATCATGTAAAATTACATTCCTAACCCAACAAGTGAATCTAGTTGTAATATTGGTGTGTAGGTGCATCTCAGGTCATTTTGCCTGGTCATGTGCTTTCAGAAAGAGCCAGTGCTGCACTACGGAACTGCTTTCTGGCAGGCTGTTGTTTCTCCTTCTCAAAGTAACTGAAGAAGTCACAGTGGGACATGGATTTTTACTATATGTTCTTATATCCATGCACAGTAAGAAAAAAAGTGATTAGGCTGCTCCAAACCCCTTGTGTTTTCTTCTTAGTGTAGCTCCACTTTAGTACTCTGGGTGCTCTGCCATCAGTGTTCCCACTGTAATAATGTTAGTTCAAAAGACAGAAAGGCGGCAGTCCGGTTAAAAGAAGGTGGTTTATTCCAACAGGTCACTGATCAACAACACCTGACGCGTTTCGGGAGTAACTCCCTATGATAAGGGAGTTACTCCCGAAAAGTGTCAGGTGTTGTTGGTCAGTAACCTGTTGGAATAAACCACCTTCTTTTGGGAGTTACTCCTGAAATGCGTCAGGTGCTGTTGGTCAGTAACCTGTTGGAATAAACCACCTTCTTTTGGGAGTTACTCCCGAAACACGTCAGGTGTTGTTGGTCAGTAACCTGTTGGAATAAACCACCTTCTTTTGGGAGTTACTCCCGAAACGCGTCAGGTGTTGTTGTTCAGTGACCTGTTGGAATAAACCACCTTCTTTTGGGAGTTACTCCCGAAACGCGTCAGGTGTTGTTGGTCAGTGGCCTGTTGGAATAAACCACCTTCTTTTAACCGGAGTGCTGCCTTTCTGTCTTTGGAGCTAACATTGTTCTTATATCCACCAGGGAGCTGCTATCTGGTTACCTTCCCATTGTTCTGTTGTTAGACTGCTGAGGGGAGAAGGGAGGGGATGATATCACTCCCACCTGCAGTACAGCAATAAAGAGTGATTGAAGTTTATCAGAGCACAAGTCACATGACTGGGGGCACCTGGGAAACTGACAATATGTCTAGCCCCATGTCAGATTTCAAAATTAAATATAAAAAAATCAGTTTGCTCTTTAGAAAAACGGATTTCAGTGCTGAAGTCTGCTGGAGCAGCACTATTAACTGATGTGTTTTGAAAAAAAACATGTTTTCCCATGACAGTCTCCCTTTAAAGTACATCTGAAAATAAATGAAACTGTCAAGTTTTTTTTTTCATGGCTATAACAAGGAGGAAATCTGAGCATTCCCAAAGACAGAAGTCAGACGTTCCCTAAATGAAACACATGTACTCGCCATATCCCAGTCATCTAAGCAGGTCCATGCAGAAGAAGCGATCAATGGGAAGGTCACATTCACTGTAATCAGGTGACAGAAGCTCTCGTAACGGAGGCTACAAACAGAACAGATCAATAGGAGATTGTGCTAAGAAATGGAGACACGAGTAAAAGCAGAGAGGCAAAGTGGAAATGCCAGCAGCCTTTTAATGTTCCTTTTTCTCCTCAAATATAATAGAAATCTGACAAATGGCTACGAGCCGACAGGAAAGCTTTGCTTGGATTGCATTGCTCTATCCTTTCTCCGGAACCTCTATATAGAAAAACATTGTGTGTCTGTGTAGTTTGCCAGTCCGATCTCTCATTACATTACAACATCGCTCGCTGTACAGCGCCAGCGCCAGGAGAATGGGGAATATTAAAGGAAACTTGACCTTGGCATCAGAAATAACCGGAATTGCAGCTTTCTGATGGAGCAGGAATTTAATAGCTCTCACTCATATGAAGTTCAAAACAATTGACCACAGTTATGGGATCCATTATCGGGATACCCATTATCCAGAAAGTTCAGAATTACGGGAAAAGCCTTCTCCCACAGACTCCATTTTATCGAATTAACACAAAGTTTTAAAAATGATTTCCTTTTTCTCTGTAATCATAAAAAAACAGTATCTTGCACTTGATCCCAATTAATAAATCCTAATATATATATATATAATAAATCCTTATTGGAGGCAAAACCAGCCTATTGGGTTTATTTAAAATCTACATGATTTTCTAGTAGACTTTAGTGATGAACGAATTTGTTTTTTCCATGAAATTCGTGAAATGGGCAAAAAAAAGCTAATTTGCAACATTAAAGTCATTTACTTGTCGCCGGGTCGGAATTGTCGCTGGCATCTGAATGGTAACCGGCGTAAAAAAAAAACCAAAAACGTAGAAGATGGTGAGTTTTCGCAGAGATTTTGCAAATTTATTTGCCGGCAGCAGAACGCAGAAATTCTCAGCGAATTCGCGCCTGGTGAATAAATTCGCCCAACACTAGTAGACTTAAGGTATTGAGATCGAAGTTATGTAAAGAAAAACCCTGAGCATAAGAGGCCTCTAACTTTTTGATGTCCAGTACCTTTAAGTTATAAGAACCAACCCTTTTATGATGCACCACCCTAAATAGAAATGTGTCAGCGCTACAATGCATTATGCTCAGTTTATTCCATGACTTCTAACCATTTTATCCTATGTGCTTTTAACCATTTAGTGTCCCAGATCATTATGCTTTTGTGCCATACATTCTAAGAATTCTTATCATTCCAAACATTTGTATTATTCTGTACCCGGCATGACCCCCGTTCTAACTATTTTATCCAGCTCTATTATTCTTTCCCAATGCCCGTTTACCATTATTCTATCTTACTATCTACTGGAAACTCAGAATATTCTTTCCCATAGATTTGTAACATTAATTGCAGAAGATTCTAACCACTGGATAACGCAAATCAAATTGACTCTACCACATTATCTGAGTACTGTCCTTTGCATTCTGAAATGTACATCAACTACTCTGATCATTCTATCACACATTTTAACCATTCTATCCTGCAAATAGTTATCACTATATCCCATAAATTCTTCTAGCTCTATAATAAATTATTTCACTTTTCTGTTTCACACATTACGGTCATTCTACACATTCTGTACATTTTAGCCATTCTATCCTCTCCATTTATATAATTCTGTAACACAGAGCTGACTGTTGATCAGGGCTGTTGGGACACCGGGAAAAACCTGGTGGGCCCTTGTCTTCCGAGGCCCGCTCAACCCAGCACTCCCAATCGGAGCTGTAAGAGAGAAGTAAGGCAAGCAGTATAAGGCGGGGTGGGACTATTTGGAAAGCTGGAGCCTGAGACTGGGGTAGGGAGCACCCAGGCACCAGCCTTGATGGGCCCCGGACAACCCAGTCAGAATCTGCTAGTGATTCCCCCTGATGTTGCATCCAACACATTTTCAAGGTTTGCTGCAGGTACCATACACTCTTATATAGTCTCACTATTAATTTTCACACATCATAATTATCATTCTGTGACTCTTGAGGTGCAAATAATGTAGAGTTTTGTGCAAACCCCTCGATACTGATCAGCATAATACAAGTCTACAATTTGAACCATAACTGAATGGTAAAGCTTGAATATCCAATATGAACTTGACCTCATTCCCACCTAACTTGTTTGTAGAGCTCAGAGATCCCTAAACTTTTTTTTTCAAATATACTGTAAAAAGAGTTGGAGAGCAACACAAACATGAAAAAAGATCCTAAGGGTGATGATTATGGGCTGTGATTGGCTATCTGGTAGCCCCTATGTGGACTGGCAGTCTACAGGAGACTCTATTTGACAGAACACCTGGTTTTTATATAACCAAAACTTGCCTCCAAAGCCTGGAATTCAAAAATAATCACCTGCTTTGAGGCCACTGGGAGCAACATCCAAGGGGATGGTGAGCAACATGTTACTCACAAGCTACTGGTTGGGGATCACTGGAAAAGATCATTGGATCAGGGGTATTTAATAGTGATGGGCGAATTAATTCGCCAGGCGCGAATTCGCGGCAAATTTGCGCGATTCGCGCCGAGCGAATAAATTCGCGAAACGCCCGCGAAAATTCGCGGTAAAAATTCGCCCAAAAACGGGCGCCGGCGTCGAAAAAACGGGCGCCGGCGTCAAAAACGGGCGCCAGCGTCAAAAACGAGACGAAATTCGCAAATTTTTCGGCGAAGCGAAACGGCGCAAATTCGCCCATCACTAGTATTTAAGCCTACAGTATTATTATTAACATGTATTTATATAGCGCCAACATATTGCGTAGCACTGTACACCATTTCTGTTTACAGAATAATTACCAGACTTCAGACCTTCACAAAATAATTCTTAGTTTATCATTATGGGATTACTTACTTGTTGGAGTCTGGGGGATTAAGACAGCAAGAGCAATGGAAATCAGAGGTTACATGTATACAGTTACGACTTGTCTCAATGGAAGTGACTAATATAATAAATATATACAGTATATATTCCTATAGATATTTTTAGCTGGGATATCAAAGGAATGTATTGGATCAGGACCAGTGGGTTAGATGTGGACCAACGATAACCATCAGAGTATTATAAAGTCCATTTTGGCCACCCAGAGAAGCACTCCTCATGCCTGTGTGTGGCCCAACCACACTCTGTAAGTTCTGGTGAGACAAGTAGGAAAATGTTAAAGACCCAGATACATATGAAATAATGTAGGGGGCATTTGCCTAGACCTTGGGGGAAGTGGAACAGCACTAAAGGGTGAAAAAGTGCACAAAAAGTGCATTCATCCGGGGTCTGATTACATTCTGCACCTTGTGCCTTGTGTGTATTGGAACCTCGTGGGCACAAGGCATCCTTGTCCTTCTGTCTGCCATAGACAGCTGGGCAGGTCAGGGCCCAATGGAGCTGCCACATCAGGAACTTGCATACCACACCCACCCTCCATGGGCCCCCCGCCTCAGCTGCAACACCCCTCCACATGTACCTTATTTCTTCACAATCAGGATGGGGGGTGTTGTTGCCTGTAGGGAGCGGGTCTAGGGCCAGGGGCCACCAAGTTCTGGTGTCCCATTGATCCAGTCCAACCATGCAGCTGGGGAAATGATTGAAAGAAACAGCTGATTGGTTGATATTAGACCTGGGTCCAATCGGACCTGGGCAAATCTCACTATTATTCCATACCCCCATGAATATAGGCATTAATAAGATGTGGAGTAAAGAAGGGAAGAATATCACTGTACTGATTCATTTCTAACCTATGAGTTTCTGGGACATAGAAAAGCAAAAACAAGTAAAAAGAAGGGGATGGGCCTTCCTGATTGGATTCTTTATTAGTTGCCTCATTACCCAAGGGATGCCACACCTGTGTAGTTACCGAGCAAGGGTACAAATGTCTGGGGAAATGAGAAGAAAAGGAATAAAGACAAAAAGGAAAATATTAGTGTTGCACGTCCAGCTGTAATGTTACGTCTCTGCCCTACATGCTTTTATTGATTTGTCTCTGCAGAACAAGAGCTTGGCCCTTCCTAAGACTTATCCCATGTTCAAATCTGCTGCTGTCCTGAAAAGCAAATGTGTGTTCAGAATTTCAATATCATCCAATGGAATTATTGAGACTCATGTCTGCCAAGAACTCCTGCTAAATACATCATGCCTGGCACCGGCTCCAGAGAAACTGCATCTCATGCCAATCAGCCAACCAATAAACACAGAGCATTCTCTGTCTTATAAATCTACCCAATATCTATCTCTCTATCATTTACTCATTATCTATCACTCTGTAAATCTGTCATTTGATTGTCTGGCTCACTATCATCTATCTCTTTTTATCTATCTGCTATATATCTATATGCCTGTTGACCTATCATCTACCTGCATATCTATCTATCTATCTATCTATCTATCTATCTATCTATCTATCTATCTATCTATCTATCTATCTATCTATCTATCTATCTATCTACCTGTATATAGTATCTGTCTGTCTGTCTGTCTGTCTGTCTGTCTATCTATCTATCTATCTATCTATCTATCTATCTATCATCTTTCTATCTATCATCTATTTATCTATCTATCTATCTATCTATCATCTATCTATCTATCTATCTATCTATCTATCTATCTATCTATCTATCTATCTATCATCTTTCTTTCTATCATCTATCTATCTATTTGTCCATCTCTCTGTCTCTTCATCTATCATATATCTATTATCTGTGTGTCTATTTATCTATATATCTGTATGTCTGCCTATCTCTCTATCTATCCATCAATCCATTATCTATCATCTATCATTAGTCTATCATCTATATATCTTCCTGCACGATTATCTCTCTATGATGTCATATCATCATAACTACCATTTCTTTCTTTCTCCAAAAACGAAAGCTATGTATATATAATATAGGACTTTATAGTTATAGCCCTGAATATATTATAATTACTTTGTTAAATTCACTTCCTTGCCCAGGTCTATCGCTGGGGTACAAGTACAAACTCATGGGCATGGGGTAAGGGATCTTTATCATGGGGTCACATTGACATTTAGATCCTCTCCACAGATTCATAGGGGCTCGCCACACCCCATAATAAAGCTGCTAAACCTTGCTGATTCGGCTCAGGCTGCTGAGATGTTTCTATTCCTTGCGTTGGCTTTCAGGTAATGCTGTGTTATACTATTTTTAAATTTAAAAGGTGCAATTTAATGTTCACTGGCAGTTTGACTGAGCACGGATCCCCTGCTATTCCTTCTGCACTGATGTTCCCAGTAAGATGTATGAGTACACCTAGGGCTGAAATAAATGCTATTAAAGAATCACTGATGGAGACCTGAAACACTCTTAATTGCACCCACAAGAAAAATATCAGCATGCCGACGAGTCCTCATCAAGTGCTATATTCCCTTCAAGTGCGTATCTATATATAAAGTGCCCTGCTATAGTTACTTATTAATATCAAGAGACTGCAACAGCTTAAAGACTGCAATGGTTTAGTTTATTAGGAGACACAGGTAGATACTGACAGCCCTGCCTTGTCCTAGGTTTGCATTTCCACTGGGGGGTAAAGGTGGCCATAGACATAGGTCATAGATGCATCAATTTCATCCTTCTGAGGGTAGAGCTGGGGTTGGGGAATATCATGATATCTACCTACAGAATAACTGCAAGGAAATTATGGAAACACACTTAATGGGTTAGGTGGGGTAAAAAGTGCAAATAACAGGCATATTCTTCTAACTTTTTGCACTTCCAAGCTAGATTAATTGTCACAGGTCTGAGAGCTCTGAAGTGGAATGTTTTTGCTTCCATTAATACAGTACAGGCTGTGTTCTGTAGTGTTATATTCATTATGGGTGGACTGGGGAGGAATGTAAATGCCCCCCAACCTTTACCCATTCCCTACCTTGTGCATTATGTAGAAGTGTAAGTTAGGGTGTACCTGTGGGTGCAGTTCCCAATGGGACCCTATCCCATTGCAATAATCCAACATGAATGAACATTTATATCCCTCAGTTCTCCTACAATTGTGGTGGGGCAGCTGTATATGTTGAAATATGTTGAAATATTAATTAAAATATTATTAGAAAGTCCATGACCCTTAGCCAAAAACATCTTTCCCAGTGAATTCTGTGTACAAACTTTTAGACCCAATCCAACTGTCAGGTTGGGCTGACAGAGAGGAGCACTTGGCTCATTGTCCACCACAAAGGTAACATCAAGGGAATCCTGCAAGACCTGCAGTGGAGGGTAATGTTATCCCTCTAAGTAATGGCAATGTATGGTATCCCAAAACCCATGATTAACACCAAGGTCCTGGTCTCGACTCTTTCTCCTGCCTATAGCAGCCACCTTTTGTTTTGGGAGGAGCCCTCCACTACTCAGATGCCACCAGGTCTTGAAATGAGAGGACCTTCTGGGCAGACAAGGGAAATGTAACTTGTACAGGAATGACGGAGAACAGGAAGTGTAGTCGAGGGTCAGGCTGATGTAGATACCAATCAGGCAGTGCAGTACTATCAGGGTCTTACAGCTCAGATGACAGAGTCTAGATCAAGGAGAAAGCACTAGATAACAAAGTCCATGGTAGCCAAAGGGATAAAGAATAAGCATCTTCAGGAATCAGGAAAAAGTTTAGAAGGCAGGCAGCAAGGATCGTCATCAGGAACAGAGGTCCAGTAATCAATTCAGGAATTATAGAGCACCCAGAAACACTAGCAAGTGTAACCTATAATTGGGCATTGAACCTGTGACCTTCACGTCCTTTTATTTAGAAGTTTTGTGCCAAATGCACCGAGATGACATTACGCATATACGTGCCGACAGTGCAACGCCAACACAACCCATGTAGTGGCCATGGGCACCGCCATCTTGGATACGGCGATGAAGAGGAATGGATTGATGTCGGGTGCTCCTGAAAAGTACTGAATCCGGAGTGAGGGACATAGTCGAGATCACAGGCTGGAGTTGGTACAGAATCAGGATTCAAAACAATGGTCAGAACAGGCAAAGGTCAGGACAGGCAGCGAAGTAGCAGAGGTCAGGGGCAGGCACAGGTCAAGAACAGGAAACAAGACAAGAAGCACATCCAGGAACTATCTGAAAAAAGACCTAAATTGGGCTATGTGAATAGAGATGTGGTGCCTTTAAATATTTGAAATTTGTGCCAAGCAAGGACATCAGTCTGTGTGTGTCAAGACCCAAAAGCGACATGCGTCAAACCCGACCTCATCACAGGTATTTTAAAACAGGATTCTTCAAAGCCAGGAGCACATAGAAGAGCAAGCTTGGAGGGTTGGTATTTGTGGTTCATATTTGCTTTTCTTTTTACTCCTCGAACTAAAACAGGGTGACTGTTATGTATATGTTACCTTGTAAAAAACAAATATTGAACCATAAAACTGGTCTGGGGGACAAGGACATCTTTGCAAGATGAAATTGGCCCTCAATCTGAGAGAGATAAAATTCTCCTGGGAGATTTAGATGGTTTATGTTCTCAAGCTAGCCTTGGCAACTAGTACCTGGACTTGAGGCAGAACCACTTTTTGACTCTAAGAGCACTTTGTTGTGTGGCGACATCTCTATGCTCTTGCACTGGAAACTACCTTGTACATTCTTGTACATTCTTGTGTCATACATTCCCAAAATTATGAAATTCCTTTGTTTGGGGTTCTGATTCTGTGCAAGTTCTGAATCAATGGAGCTCTCATGTCACATAAACTTTGTCTTTTATCTCAAGTGGTCTCTGGTAACTGAATTTCCATGACACACCTAAATCAGTGATCCCCGTTTAATGACTTGCGAGCAACTTGTTGCTCAACAACCCCTTGGATATTGCTCCGAGTGGCCTCAAGGCAGGTGCTTATTTTTTAATTACTGGATTAGAAGTAAGTTTTGGTTGTATAAAAAACAACTGTACTGCCAAACAGAGCCTCCTGTAGGCCACAGTCCACATAGGAGCTACCACATCGTCATCCACAGCCATTATTTGGAACTATTTCCATACTTGTGTTGGCTCTCAGGAACAAACGGTTGGGGCCCCCATACTTAAATAATTCTACTCTCCAGGTCCTTAGTGAATTGGCATTTAAGGGTGATATCACAAAGTCACAGGTCACTGTCGAGAAGAACAGAGGGCAACAAAAGCCGCGTGTCATTACATACTTACAGCTCCAACACAGCCATTGTGTCCCATTGTCTTATCCCACAGCTGCACATTAATAACACAGAATTTTTGCATTATTCAGAACTGCATGTGTATTTGCTGCTTTATTTATAGCTGGATATTATCTGTGCTGCACCTAATCTGTATGGAGCTGATCATGTGAAGCCTACACATTGGAGCTTGATATAGTGATTCCCAGGAAGAGAAAACAGCAGGAAGTATCACGTTTCAAAGGCTCACCATCTGATCCAGTTCTACATTTCTCCATCCTACTAGACTTTAAATGGTTCTCTTACAGCTTCTAATCAACCTCCCATGGCTCCGTACATCACGCTGATTGGTGTAGAGTAGCTTGCACTGAGCCAGGGGGTCAGGAAAGTGATATGGATTGTTAGAGAAAAGAATGAACAAGAGTTCCTCGCCTGCCCTTCCTACTCAATTCCCTCTGGAGTCCCAATAACAGACACCAATTGTCATTAATGGGTTTTTTTTTTTGGTCAGGGTCTATATTTAGAGTAAAAGGATTTATAATGGAGGTTCCATTATCTCCATGAAGAAACTACCTTAATCCCAACGGGATTGTTTTCATTTGAACTTCAGATCATCCTGACAGTTTAAAATAAACTATTTGCACAAAGCAAATGATTAGGAGAGATTGTATCATGAAACGTCTAACACTGTAATTAGTAAGATTCTAAGGAAGACCCCCTGCTGCCTATTAGTGATAAAGTGAAGCCAGAGTACCCTACAGATTCTGAAACCATATTAGGGCTTTTGTAATGGCCCCTGCATGGCACTGACCCCATATACAACAGCTAGGCAGTGGGACAACAGCAGGCAATGAGCAAAGTAGTCCAGGGTAAGGGTCACAGCAGAGCAGAAACATTATCGGAAGCCATGTCTGGGGAGTCAGGCAAAAAGTCAGGGCAGGCAACAGATACAAGACAGAATCTAAGGTCCAAAACCAGGAATATCAAAATGAATATTTCAGAACTTCAACCAGACAAAAATAGACCAGATGCCCTTGGTAGCACTAGATAGGTACCTAATATATAGAGACAGGGACAAGAATAAAAATGAATATGGCTAAAAATAGCATATTTTATATAGTGAACTTATTGCACGAGGCTAAAGTTTGAGCTTGTCAATAGCAGCAATGATCCAGGACTTCAAACTTGTCACAGGGGGTCACCATCTTGGAAAGTGTCTGTGACACGCACATGCTCAGTGGGCTCTATGGAATATGACTGCTGGTCTATGTTGGGCCAATGATTAGTTGCTTGGAGATCTGGGCAAATGAGTGTATATTTCAGTGTACGGCCTACATCATTAGATACTAATAACTACAAAACCTTGTTATTCCTCCATTCACATAGTACTTCTATAAATATATACATTAAATTCCATATTGTGCGTTTAACTGATTTCATTCTTTCGTTAGTTGTAGAGCGAGGGGAACTCAGTAGTCAGTTGCTATGGTAACGCATTCATGTCAAACCAACGTGCGGTTCACAAACCCCGAGCTCCATCTGCATCGCCAGCGCTGTTACATTCAGTGCCAGAAATATCTGCGAATGTTGCAAAAAAAAAAAAAAAAAAAAGAAAAAGTTGTTCAAAGAGAAAGAATAAATTGTGAATGAAAGGGATGGTGAGGAGTCTGGCATTCTGTATTGTTATTGCAACAATGAAAGTCTGAGTATCTGATTTGGTTCTCCCCGGCCTTATAATAAAAACCCATTTGCATGATGGGACACCCATTGCTTAACCAATTCCAGCACACGTGGAAGTGCCATCTCCCTCCACTTAACATAACATAGTATAGTAACATAGTAAGTAAGGTTGAAAAAAGACACACGTCCATCAAGTTCAACCTTTTATTTATTTATTTATTTTTAATCTGCCTAACTGCCAGTTGATCCAGAGGAAGGCAAATAACCCATTTGAACCTCTCCAATTTGCCTCAGAGGGGGAAAAATTCCTTCCTGACTCCAAAATGGCAATGGGACCAGTCCCTGGATGAACTTGTACTATGAGCTATCTCCCATATCCCTGTATTCCCTCACTTGCTAAACACCATCCAACCCCTTCTTATACCTATCTAATGTATCAGCCTGTACCCCTGATTCAGGGAGACAATTCCACATCTTCACAGCTCTCACTGTAACAAACCCCTTCCCAATATTTAGCTGGAACCTCTTTTCTTCTAATCAGAATGGGTGACCTTGTGTCAGCTGGAAAGACCTACTGGTAAATAAATCATTAGAGAGATTATTATATGATCCCCTTATATATTTATACATAGTTATCATATCTCCCCTTAAGCGCCTCTTCTCCAGCGTGAACATCCCCAATTTGGCCAGTCTTTCCTCATAGCTAAGATTTTCCCTTTACCAGCTTAGTTGCCCTTCTCTGTACCCTCTCTAATACAATAATGTCCTGTTTGAGTGATGGAGACCAAAACTGTACGGCATATTCTAGATGGGGCCTTACCAGTGCTCTATACAGTGGAAGAATGACCCCCTCCTCCAATGACTCTCTGCAAGGAAGAGCAGTACAGATGGAAGTGCTGGTAGTGGCAGTTTTAGTGGGAGGTGGCAGTTGCAAGTGAGCAGTAGGCCATATGCAATATGGCACCAGGATAATATTCATTTTGTGTTCATGTTTGTCCTTTAAGGGACTGAAAATCTTCTCCTTTCTGTTGGGTATATCATTGATATCACTCTCCGTATTCATTAGAAAGCTTATTATAAGATTAGAAAGCTTATTATAAGCAGACAGGATTCCTTGTATGTTGAGGGGAACCATTATCATGCAGAATTATATACCTGGCAGATCAAAAACGTCACCTTGTGTTATGTGTGAGTCTGACAGATAAAGATACTGACACTTAGCATATGCAGTCATGAAAAATGGCAGCGCGAAATAAAAAGAACAAACAATTGAAGTGATTTATTTACTCTCCATCGAGGATCCAATGATATTGCCCTGGAATTAGACAAAGTCGCCATTTCTCCAGAACATTTCAAGCAGAGCATTGACCTGTCAGGTCTTTTGTTAGTTTTGGACTTAGTGTGATGCAGTCGATCAGATAACGTGCATGGGAAGAGATGAGGAAGATAAATCACAGCCAGAGCCTCACCTCTTGTCACCCTTTACCCTTGGAAAATACTTGTCCATTCTGGAGCTGCTGTTGTGCATTGACAAGAGACTTCAAGAAAGTGGAGAAAAGTCCATCCTGAAGTGTAGAATAGAGAGGCAATGGCTACATACAATGACTTGCCAGTGTTGAGCTTCAAATACAGGCATGGGATCTGTTATCCGGAAAACCATTATCCGGAATGCTCTGAATTATGGAAAGGCCATCTCCCATAGACTACATTTTATTGAAATAATTCAAATTATTAAAAATGATTTCTTTTTTCTGCGTAATAATAAAACAGTCGATTGTACTTCATCCCAAATAAGATATAATTAATTCTTATTGGAAGCAAAACCAGCCTATTGGGTTTATTTCATGTTTACATGATTTTCTAGTAGATTTAAAGTATGAACATCCGAATTATGGAAAGATCTGTTATCCGGAAAGCCCCAGGTCCAGAGCATTCAGGTCCCATACCTGTACATATAACATTTGGCCAGAACATCAAATTAGCAGTTCCTCACTCATTCCAGACAACCAAGTGGGTCTAATTTGGCTCATATGAATACATTCGGCCAACAATTGTATCAAGAGCATTGGCAAGGGCTTTTGACTGTAGACTGCACACACTTGGGTTCACGGCCAACGGGTTCAATATCTAAACAAGCCTAAACAACAAGCAATTGTTTTACTCACTTACACAGAGGGATTACACACTCACAAGAGTACAATTGACAGTATCTGTCACTGCATGGGCAAGTGGTCATACAGAAACTTGTCTGTGTAGGCCAGCAGCTGAGCCAACAATATCCATATACTATAGATCAGTGATCCCCAACCAGTAGCTCGTGAGTAACATGTTGCTCTTCAACCCTTTGGATGTTGCTCCCAGTGACCTCAAACCAGGCTTGGAGGCAAGTTTTAATTGCATAAAAACTAAGTATAGTGCCAAGTAGAGCCTCCTGTAGGCTACCAGCCCACATAGGGACTACCAAATAGCCAATCACGGCCCTTATTTGGCACCCAAGGGACTTTTTCATGCTTGTGTTGCTCCCCAACTCTATTAATATTTGAATGTGGCTCATGGGTAAAAAAGGTTGGGGACCCCTGCTATAGATAGAGGTATTGTAGGTTTAAAAGTCTCATCTGCCCATGCACAGTGTTGGCCAGTACACAATGCATCAGTAGATGAAGAAGTGATTGCAGTAGAAAGGCAGCCATATGGTGTGTGACCTCTATTGGATGAGGACCTTGTTTGGGGAACATCACAAGTCTGAGTATAGTTGCCTCCAGTCAGTTTCTCAGATGGAAACATTTGATCAAGGGATTGATAAAACATTTGCAACAGGATTCCCAGGAACATTTTCCATTGGTCAATGGAACCATGAAATACATGGCAGTGGGTCAGACCTTTAAAGGACTAAGAACTAAACCCTAAAAATTAATTGCACGGGTTTCTGTGCTGCCATGTAGTAATTATGTGTATTAATTACTAATCAGCCTTATATTGTGACATTTCTATTCTATGTGTACTGTATATTGTGAGTGGCTCCCTAAGCTCAGTAAGTGACAGCAGCACAGAGCATGTGCAGTGAATCAGCAGAAAAGAAGATGGGGAGCTACTGGGGCATCTTTGGAGACACAGATCTTTACTGCTAAAGGGCTGTGGTTGCCTTGGGCTGGTACAGAAGCACAAAACATCATGTACAACATTTCTACCTACTTCTTTAGTTAGGCTTTAAGACCTACCTGGGGTATCTGTGGGGACAAATTGTTCAAAGAGAAGAAAATGAAGGCACTACTGCAAATTAGGAACATTTGGCCAGTATGCGAGTTAGAAAGAATGAAACTGTATCTCTTTATATACCTGTTATTATTATATATTGTCTAACGCACCGCTGAACAAAAGTGAGAAGGTGGGAATGCAGATAAAAGATGGCAGAGCTGCTAGCGACATGTTGCAAGAGTTTAACTTGTAGTTATAGAAATATATGGTCTATCAGGTCAGATGTAGTGACGGGCGAATTTATTTCCCAGGCATGGATTCACGGGCAATTTCCGCACTTCGCAGACTGCCAATGTTTTGCAGTGAAACTGGCATGAAAATTCGACGTGGAAAAATTCTCTGCGTTGTCAAATTTGACTTTAATGCATTTGGACAAAAGAGTGACGCGTGTAAAAATTGTTGCGAACATAAAAATTTTGCAAGTCAAAGTTATTTTGACGCCCATTGATTTCAATGCGTTTTGCGAATTATTCGCAATTTTGCAAAGTGAAACGGGAGAGATTCGTTCATCACTAGTCAGATGTATGGTGCACAGTGTTGCTGTTACTTGTCCTTTAATACCGACAATCCCTGCTGGAACCCCACTGTATGTGCCTATAATGGGGGTACCCAGGGATCTGAATGAGGTTACTGTCCCTTACTCTACTGTTTGTGCTGTGGGAGCACCTATTGTATGATACCCTTGGAGCAGGTAATGCATCTTTATTTAATGTATTGTCTGTTCTCATCTTTAATCTCAGTCTACCCCCTGCCGGGCTACTAACAGGGCACCCATTAGCCACCGACAGAATTTTGTTCTCCCTACAAGTGGTGCTGATCAGAACCAGTGTTGGCTCACCGGGGCTGCCAATTCAGGGGCCCCACATACCCGTGGGTCCCCTCCTCAGTCCTAGGGGCAAATTCACTAGGGGCAAGTGTCGAAGCGCCTAACGCTAGCGTCAATTCGCCATTTTCGTTACTTCGCAAATTCACTAACGGACGCTAGCGTAACTTCACTAGCGTAACTTCGCACCCTTACACCTGGCGAATTTGCGAAACGGACGTAACTACGCAAATTCACTTACACGCGCATTGTACTGAACGCTACCTTTTACGCTAGACTTCCTTCGCCACCTCAGACCAGGTGAAGCGCAATAGAGTAGATAGGGATTGCTTCAAAAAAAGTTCACATTTTTTCTAAGTCCCAAAAAACGCTGGCGTTTTTTCTATATTATGGGTGATAGGCTGAAAAAGATCGAAAACATTTTTGGGGCTCCCCTTCTTCCCCCCTACATTTCCTAACTCATGGCAACTTAACTATACAGTGGGCACATGTGTAGGGCAAAATTAAAAATTTATTTGATGTTTTGAAGGTTTCCCAGGCATTTGTAGTGATTCTACGTATTCCTCCATTTGAATTTGGCGCCGTATGCAAATTAACCATCGCTAGCGTAACTTCTAGCGTAACTTCGCTTCGCTTAGCGAATCAACGCTAGTGCAACTTCGCAACCTTACGCTACCCCTGAGCGCAACTTCGGATTTTAGTGAATTTGCGTAGAGCCAGCGAAACTACCCCTGGCGAAGTATGGCGAAGTGCGTGGAAGTGCGGCGAAGTTACGCCTGGCGCAACTACGAATCTTAGTGAATTTGCCCCCTAGAGTCTTACTCTACAGGGAACCCGGACCCTACCCTGGATCGGGTCTGGGTCCTTGGGGTCCTTGAGGGCTGCGACCCATTGGGTTTTTTTTTCCGTCTGACCCTGAACTAAACCCCTAGTGCAGCTGAGCCTGATTATAATCCACATCACTATTATACTTGTAACCTTCTCAAAGCTGGATACACAATATCTGCTAACAGAAACCTGCCCAGCGCTCATTCAAAATCCATAATAAAATAATAAGAATTAAAACTGCATAAAAGTAAATTTGGGGATCATCAAATCCCCTTACACCGTGTCATGTGATTTCATAAAAGAGCTCCCTAGACTGGAAATTAGACAAAAGAGAATGTTTCTAGAATATGTTTACTGAATGTGAAGTCGGACGCAGTAATGGAAGGAATAAAAAGGGATTCCTGTAATGATCTGAGCATTTCCATAACTTGTTTTCCATTCTGCGCCGTCTCATATGGGCTTTGGCTCTGAGATGAAATTAGTCTTTTTTTTTTTTTCTATGGTCTCCTGGGTCATTTCGCTTTCTGTGCTAATTCCGGCAAATACAGAAAGTACTGAAACAGGAGAAATTCACCAGATAATGGGCTGACAATAATGCTTATAAACATGGTAATGTATCTGTGTGTTTTTGCTTCTCTCCAAAGTGAAACTTAAAATGCCATTTACTTCCTCAGCCATAAAGCAAGACAGCTGCTTACAATGGGGATCAGATAGGGATTTTTATTAAAATTTAAAAACTTTTACAAAACAAAAACAAAATCATGACATATCAGAATAATACAATAAGACAATATTTACAACAAGAACGTAGAAGAATGAGTCCAAGAGAAATCCAAGTTTATCCAATATTTCTCATTCACACTTTTCTTTTGTATCTCGTTGATCTTGTATCTCGTTCCCTTAAGATTTTGTTTACTGTAAGGTCTATTGACTCATTCTCTCTCCAGATAGTTTATCTGCATCTCATACACCAGAGGTGATACCGAATCACAGACAAAATAATATATATAGTCTCTCTGTTATAGCGATGCTGCCTGTGAACAAGTCCATAGACTCTCTCTGCGTAATCATTGGCACATATGTTATAAATACCCAACACCTTCAGCACACCCTCATATAAACTACATGATACAGAACAACCAAAAACCAAAACCAAAAAGTGCTCTTGACTCTCCTCCACCCCACACCCCCAGGGACACTATTTATATGGCTCAGGTATTTTACATTGCCCCGTACATACAGTTTGCCCTGCAGTGACAGCCAGGCATTATCAAACAGCTTTGTGGGGAGTCTCACACTGTTTAAATATTTCAATGTCTCCTCCAGGCTCTTACTGGTACAGTCCCTTATGGCCAACTGGACACAGAAGTAGGTTGATAGTACCCTGGTATAGATTTGTTTCCTCGTGGTCGATGTGATCTCTGCCACCCCAATGCCCCACCTCTTTATCAGCTTAAGGGCATGGGCAATGTGTGCTGGGAAATAGCTCTGTCTTACACGGACCTCTTTCGCCCTACCGCCCTGCAGCCAGTCCATGATAAAAGACGATGCCCAAGACCTGATACAACTTTCCCACAGGGAGCTTGTTCCTTGAGTCAGACCCCCAAAGTTAAACTTTAGGAACATGACACCAAAGAAGGTCACAGGACAGACCATCCCCAAACCTCCCTCTTTCCTCTGCAGGAACGTTACCCCTCTTTTGACTGGGTTTAGCCTATTCCCCCAGATCATCTGGAAGAATAAGCTATAGACTCGAGCATAGAAAGATTCTGGCAAAGGAAACACACAGGACACATACAAAAACAACGGGATCAGAAAAGTCTTGATAAGGTTAACTCTTTCCCTATAGGTCAGCTTCCACCCTTTCCAACGCTGAACTTTTGCCAAACCGGTATCCAACTTCTCTTCCCAATTTAGCCTGGCATTATCTTCTCTCCCAAATTTAACCCCTAGTATTTTTACTTGAGAGGAGGCAACAGGGAAAGTTCTTAACTCAAAACTGGGGTCATCCTCCAAACTCCACAAAGCTTTCGACTTTTCACTATTGAGCAGAGACCCTGAGGCCTCTGAGTAGCTTCTGATGCAACAGGAGACTCTCTCCACCTCTTCAGGCTTTGAGATAACCACTGTCACATGATCCGCGTAGGCCACCAACCTCAGGTGCTGACCACTGGGTGCACAGATACCCTCCAAGTTACCTCCCTGCAGCGAACCAAAGGGATCTAACACAAATGGACTCACAGGGCACCCCTGTCTTACTCCTGCCCCAACCTGGAAGTCTTTACCCTGCCAACCGTTAATCAGTGGGAAGCTTCTCGCCCCTTTGTACAAAACGTTTATCCAACTAATAAATTGCCCCGGGATACCATAATTAGACAAAACAGCCCATAGGTACTGGTGATTCACCCTATCAAAGGCTTTTGACTGATCTAGACACAGAAAATATTTCCCCCACCCATGAGCTTTGCATAATTCCAGAGCCTCTCTAATGGTAAAAACAGCCCCAAAAATGCTCCGCCCCTTCACCGTGCAGAACTGACAGTCAGACAATAAAGTGCTTGAAAATAAACTTAAACGAAAGAAAATAACCTTTGCGAGAATCTTTCTATCTGTATTGAGCAGGGCAATCGGCCTCCAGTTCTCAATATGCTTCTCGTCCTTACCTTTTGACAACAAAATCAAAGAGGAAAACTGCATAGATGGCAGGAGGTCTCCTTCCTCTAAGCAACAGTTAAACACCTCAACAAGTGCCGGAGCCAACAGATTTTTAAAGGTCTTATAGAATTCTGATGTTAAGCCACCCGGACCTGGAGCTTTCTTATTCTGCAGACTCTATCGCCAACTTTACCTCCTCCTCCGTGATTTTAGCTGTCAAGGAGGAAAAATCCAAATTATTTGGCCCTGGGGTCGTCTCTAAGAAAGCTGTCACCCTTTCCCTCTCCAAAGTTCTCTCCCCAAACAAAGCAGCATAGTAGGATCTCACGACTTCCAGTATTCCCTCCCTTGTCTTTTGTTCCTTACCCTGGAAATCAATGAGACCCCTCACCAGTTTTCTCAGGAACTGCAGGTTCCCCCACTCCTTCCACCCTGGTCTCCAGCTCCATGCCTTCCTCATGCTCCCTCCTCCTCCTCCTGAAATTCCTGCTCTAAATAAGGGCAATGCCTGACAATGTTATGCCAAGCATTGGGGCAGTCCCTGTGTGTATGACCCAGAGCATTACATAAGTTGCACCTGACCTCATTGCATTCCTTGCTGGTATGGCTTTTAGCACCACACAGAGCACACACCTTGGCTTCACAGTTAATGGCCAAGTGCCTGTTTGACCCACATTTAAAGCATTGGCGAGGTTGGCCTGGGTAAAAACAAACCCCCCTTTCTCTTCCTATGAAAAATGAATTGGGGAGGTGCCTTGGGGACATTGTGTTGAGCCTCTAGTTTTACTTGGGCTTTCCATCCTCCAGCCCAAAAACCTTCCTCATTATAGATCTTGGTGAGAGGGGTTAGTACATTACATGCCTCTTTAACCAAACAAGAATAACCTCCCGGTGGGATCCGACTCATGTTTAAAAATGATGGTTACAGTTTTAGTTCTTTTGCAATCACATTATTTAGTTCTTTTTTCCTCTGCTGCAAATACTCCATAGTCTTTAAAGCTTTAACAATTTCATCCTGATTTACAGAGTCCCCAGAAAAGTCTTTAGAGACACAGTCTGTAGCAGCAACAGTCTCATTAGTGGAAACCCCCTCCCCCACACAGGCAATTAAGGAAAAGTCAGTTTGTTTGTTACCTGCAGATTTCTCCTCCAGCACCTGTAAAGCCACAGTCTCTGCCAGGTAGCCACAGTCCATGCTTGCCTCCATTCCTCCCTCTGCTGAAGCAGCAGCAGTCGGTGCCATTTGTGTGTGTGTGTGTCTGGGGGGGGGGGGGTTCCCTGATTCTTTGCTGGAATCTTTCCTTTCTCACTGTCTTTGCTGGATTCTCTGCAGCTTTCACTGGGTGGGTGGAGCTTCCCCTTTGCTGTGCACAAGCCTGTCTCCCAAATGGCTTCCAAAATGGCGTCCTCCTTCCCAAGCACATGGCCGGCCTCCATTACAGCAGTGCAGCTGGTACCTGCTTTCTCCCTCAGCTGGGGGTCACTGTCCATAGCAGCAGCTGCTTGTGTGTCAGTACAGCCGCTTGTACCTTCTTTTTCCCCCAGCAAAGCACCGCTCCCCTCTGCTCCCTGACTGATGCAAATACCAGACCAGGGGCTCCAGGCTGCGCTGGCCACAGGACTTTCCTAATGTTAATGTTTTTAAACAATTTATTACAAAAGTATTTTTAATCTCAACAGGTGGGCATTTATGCGATGCCATGGAAAGATAAAAAATAGGGACCTGCTTGTTCCTTGGGGGGTGCTCTCTGGGACACAGGTAGCTTGGGATTCACCAACCTTTGCTGAAGCTCCAGATGCAGAGACTCGTGGTTCCACAACACATTGCACAGGGGGCTCAGATGCCGCAAACTCAGACAGACTTGACTCAGGGACCTCATCCAGCTTCCTCGGTTGGGGGCAACTTCTTACCCATTTCCAAAAAAAGAAAAAAGATAAATAATAATCAAAAACAAAAATGAAAAGTAAAGGCTATAAATCCTCCCCAGACCCAGAAGGGCCTGGGCAAGTCAAAATCACCAGCTCTCAAAACACGTCTGCTCACTACAAGGATCAGATAGGATCTGTGCAGCCACTGGGTGTAACAGCTGGCACTCTAAATCTAGAACCGATGCCAAGCACCCTGCTCTTGGCTCGTGCTTCTGCCTGTAGCAGACGCCTTTGGCCTCGGGAGGAGCCCTCAGCTACTCAGATGCCGTCAGGTCTTAAAACGAGAGGTGCAAGGCGAGGGGTTCTAGACAAGCAGAGGGGCACAACTGTAGACAAGAGTCTTTTAGGCTGAAGGTCACAGTACAAGGTGTTAGATGGAATCAAAGTCAGAACATGCCAGGTCGAGGCAGGCAGAGATCAAACGTAGTCAGGCAGGCAAGGGTCAAACCAGGTAGTCAATCAAAGGGTTAATCAAGATCAGAGTCGGATATCAGTCAAGGGTCAGGATTCAGAAGTCAGGATTGTCAAATACCCAGGCAGGGTCAGAACAGGGATTCAAAAACGGTTCAGGAAACAGGAATAAAAATAGCACAAGGCTCAGGAGCACCAGGAAACAAGATCCTATCACGGGCAAAGAAGACCAGTGCAATGGCCCTTTAAATACCCATAAGGCTTCGCGCCATTGCGCGCTGACGTCACACGCCAGCGCGCCTGCGCCTATAAAAATAGCAGAGGCGCGCCCTTAGACCACCAGGGTGAGTAGGTTTTGTTACACTGGGACAGAATGTTCTGTTATACAGATAGAATCTAAACTGCCATAAAGCAGGACAGGACTGCTGAATACATTTGCCAGAATCATCATTATCATTAACATTATGTAGGGAGCACAGTGCAGACATCAAGTTGTGTATACAGTGGCCAGTGGAAGTGTATGATTTGGAATGAGATGAATCAATGTAACAATGAAAGACTTAACAGTACAGGGGAATGCTACAGTCGGTTCATGGCTAATGTACATTTTCCTCTGATTTCATAATCCCGGTTTAATAGGATAATTGTACATGTAGGAAACATATCATTTTCCACACTCCATAACAAAGATCATTTTATTGGCTGGTTTCAGATGCTGACATTAACAGCTGAGCCACTAATTACACCAGAATTAGTCCCAGAATGCAACTCTGGATTCGCTTTTACTCTCGATTAGCGACCGCGCCTCGGCCTTTTTTTGCTTTGGAAAAAGTTCCGTTTCATCTGCCCTGATGTGTTTGTAAGTCAGTGTTAAAAATTTCATTTAAAAGTAATCTCACGGGGGCTGCAGGCTCGATGGCACCAGGCTTTGCTCTTTTCCCGACGCGCAGTATAACTTTATTTTTACATTCAAAGCAATTTACCTACTCAGATAAGTAATTTTCTACTTAATCCAGTTTTTCTTTCCAAGAAATCACCTTGTCATCATTTTGTGTGTCTCTGAGACCTCGGCGCTGAAATAAAAGGGGAAGGCGATGAAGACATTTCCAGTCAGCGCCGCATGTTCTGTGTTGTTGTTTTTTTTTTTTTTTTGCATTCTATTTCTTATATTAAAAATGAAAATGCTTAGAGCTGCTCTAGAAAGGTTTTTAAAATTGAATCTTCAACTCCTGGATCAGGCGGCAGAGGGTGTTTGTATATATTGAATTGTGTATATAGAATATTAGCAATGCGCCGTTTCCCTTTTGGCAGACGTAATGACAATGCAGTAAGGTGAGACCTTGCGCTAACCTTTTGACCATAACAACCAATCAAATCTTTAGTTTCATTGGCTAAAGGCAGCCATAAATGGGCCAAACTCCTACACCAGGGGTCGCCAACCTTTTTTACCCATGAGCCAAATTCAAGTGTAAAATAATGTAGGAGAGCAACATAAGCATGCAAAAAGTTCCTGGGGCCTCCAAATAAGGGATGTGATTGGCTATTGGTAGCCCCTGTATGGACTTGCAGCCTACAGGAGACTCTGTTTGGCAGTACACCTGGTTTTTATGCAACTAAAGCTTTCCTTTAAGCCAGGCATTCAAAAAGTAGCACCCGCTTTGAGGGCACTGGGAGCAACATCCAAGGGGTCGGAGAGCAACACTTTGCTCACGAGCCACTGTTTGGGGATCACTGTCCTACACTCTATGGGGCAAATTCACTAAGATGCGAAGTTGCGCCAGGCGCAACTTCGCCGCACTTCGCCAGGCGTAGCTTCGCCAGCGCTTCGCAAATTCACTAAAATCCGAAGTTGCGCACAGGGGTAGCGTAAGGTTGCGGAGTTGCGCTAGTGTTGATTCGCTATATAAAGCGAAGTTACGCTAGCGAAGGCTAATTTGCATACGGCGCGAAATTCAAATTTCAATGGAGGAACACGTATCTGCACTACAAATGCCAAGAAAACCTTCAAATCAGCAAATAAAAATTTTATTTTGCCCTACACATGTGCCCACTGTCTAGGTAAGTTGCCATGAGTCAGGAAATGTAGGGGGGAGGAAGGGGAGCCCCAAAAAATTTTCGATCTTTTTCAGCCTATCAGCCATCATGTAGAAAACACGCCAGCGTTTTTTGGGACTTAGAAAAAAAATTGACTTTTTTTTAAACAATCCCTATCTACTCTATTGCGCTTCGCCAGGTCTGAGGTGGCGAAGGAAGTCTAGCGTAAAAGGTAGCGTTCACTACACTGCGCAAGTTAGTGAATTTGCGCCAGAGTTCGTTAGTGAATTTGCGCAGTAGCGAAAATGCCAAACGCTAGCGAATTAACGCTAGCGTTCGGCGCTTCGCGGCTTAGTGAATTTGCCCCCAAGACTGACCAGTCCATGGCCCAAAAGAGAGAGAACGTATGAGGGGCCACACATGCTATGGGCTGTTTTCCATTGATCCGGCACTCAAACAAACGGAACAGCAGACAGTAAAGAGAAGCTATGGCTCCTCTTCCTCACCTCCCAATGCACTGGCCAACAGCAGCAGATGAAAATTTTAAACCTGAGAAATCTCCAAACTGAGTGATATCCATTGTACACTAATTTCAATGGATATTGGGAATGCCAGTATGCTAAGTCACAGTACAGGTGTGGGATCCGTTATCCAGTCACCCATTATCCAGGAAGCCCTGTATTACGAAAGCCTACCTCCCATAGTTTCCATTTTATCCAAATCATCCAATTTTTTTAAAATTATTTCCTTTTTCTGTGTAATAATAAAACAATATCTTGAACTTGATCCCAACTCAGATATAATTAATCCTTATTGGAGGCAAAACCAGCCTATTGGCTTTATTTCATGTTTATATGATTTTCTAGTAGACTTAGAGGCACATTTAACAAAAGTTGAATTTCGAATTCATGTGAGTTTTTAAAATAGCCCCTAAACTTCCATAAATTTGATTTAAAAAAAAAATCTAATTTTTTAAACTCGGGTGAATGAAATCGACCCAAAAACTCTAATCAAATTTGAATAACTCCCTAGTTGAATTTGACAATTTTTTTTAAAGTTCTGTTTATGGAAGTGGACTTGTGTTGAGAAGAGGTGCCTTAGAAAGTATGTAACCAAGTGGCCAGAGAACAAACAGAGCTGGACAGGAGCTACTGGGCCTTGACAGCAAAAAGGAGACCTGATTTAGGGTATAGTCCCCAACCTTGTTTACAGTAGGTACAGGATAAAGCAACGTTATTTCTAGATCCTCAGAAGCCCATTAAACCAACATGAGTCTTATCTACTTCCTACAATGTTGGAGTGCAGGTGCCAGAAGAAGATAGAATGAATAATGTTTTGCCCCCCACCACAACCTAATCATTGGGAGAAGATGCTCTTCCCAGTCCTACCTTGCACCATCTTTCTTTTATACAGTATCTATGCACCCCAGGGTGGTGACCATAACAAATAAACAATATTTCCCTCTTGTTTGTCTTGGGATGGATGATGATGTTCAAACCTTATACCATTTTAGTCTATACTTTGTTACCCCATTCTTGCTGGTGGTGTGTGGGGTTATAAATAGAACCTTATCACAGGGTCTGGGACTCATATTTAACCCGTCAGCTCACCTGCAAGGTGTCCTGGTCTGCTCATCCATTAGCTTTCACACCCATCAGACCCACCCATTCCCTCAAAAAAAAATCCCCTGATTTTTTTTCTTTGATCTTTCCAAAAAGCGTAAATAAAATTAAAATAGGGGGAAAAAACCCCAAAAATGTCAGGTTTTATTTTTTTTGTGCTCTGAGGCATGATGGGACCAGTCCAATTCCTGTTTATATAAATAACAAAAAAACTGACAGTCCCTCTGCCATTGGCTCTCATCCATGTTCAATTCCAGCCAATCACAAGGAAAACCTAATCCAATGTCATTGCTTGGAATCCAAATAAATTGGCAGCCAATGAGTTTGGCTCAAAATATCTTTGAAATCATGATTTCATCCATTAAAAATATACAGTAGTAGGGACAGGCAACATTTTTGGCTGGGTTTTTATCACAAAAAACATCCCATATACTCCAAATTAAAAAAAAAAAAAAACGCCCGTTGACTTCAATGCATTTGGTGAACTTCTGGTGAAGTAAAACGGGACCAATTTACTCATCACTACACAGTAGGACGCATTTATAGTGCAGTGAGCAAAGTGCAATTGTGAGCACAGTTGATAAGTGATACAGTGTTTGGTTTTCTCCAGAACTCCAGTGTTACTACAGTCACAAGGGGACATTGGGCCTGACACAATTATGGCGCTGATTCAGAAAAGGTCAAAAAAGTGAGTGTTATTTTATAGCGTGCCTTAAAAATTACATCACTTCTTATATTTTTAGAATTAACGATCGATTCACTAATTACTAATTACTAAAAATTTTTCCGTTCATTTTCATTGAATAGTGTGCGTTTTTTTTTTTTATAGCATGCGTTATTTGGGCTGCTATTTTAAACCATTTGATATTGTCACAGATATTAGTGCAATCTATAGCACCTAAGATATTCGGGATGCCACTGACAGAGAAGAAGTCTCTTTTTACAGTGTTCCAGTCATTCCTTTTCCTGGGAAACTTGATGTTATTCCAGGATTAAGGATTAGGATTAATTCTATTCTATAAGTATCGCAATGAGATGAGAATACTGCTTTGCAGTAATGTAGAATTAACACTTGCGATATGTCTATTAGCGCATGCGAAAATACTTTGATGTATCATTCCTTATATAACGTTCCTTAAAGGGCACCTGTTGGGTAAAAATGTTAATAGAGCCCGCATTCTGGTTGGGGATAAAAGTAGTTTTTTTAAAACAAAAAATTCCCGCTGCCAGAGTGGGAGCTGCCATGTCCGGTCACTCGCATTCGCATAATGAAAATGTGCCACAAATAGCTCGTTATGCTCATGCGAGTGAGACAACATGGCTGCTCACACGGGGAGCTCCCTCCCGGTGCAGGTAGCGTAGCGTTGGTGAGGGTAATTTTTTAAAAAACCCTAAAAAACCTCTCTTATCCCCAACCGGAATGCGGGCTCTAGTAGCCCACACCTTTGTTTGGAGATAACAGGTGCCCTTTAAATGATGCGCAAAAATGTGCACTAAGGAATAATGACCTTTTGTGAATCACAGCTGAATTTTGCAGTGGTTTGAAAAGGATGTTGAAATTAAGGATGTCGCGGACTGTTCGCCGGCGAACTTGTTCGCGCGAACATCGACTGTTCGCGCTCGCCGAATGTTCGCGAACGTCGCGCAACGTTCGCCATTTTGGGTTCGCCTTACCTGGCGCTTTTTTTTGACCTCTCACCCCAGACCAGCAGATACATGGCAGCCAATCAGGAAGCTCTCCCTCCTGGACCACCCCCACACCCCCTGGACCACTCCCCTTCCATATATAAACTGAAGCCCTGCAGCGTTTTTTCATTCTGCCTGTGTGTGCTTGGAAGAGCTAGTGTAGGGAGAGAGCTGTTAGTGATTTGAGGGACAGTTGATAGTAACTTTGCTGGCTAGTAATCTACTTGATACTGCTCTGTATTGTAGGGACAGAACTCTGCAGGGATTTGAGGGACATTTTAGGTTAGGTAGCTTTGCTGACTAGTAATCTACCTTCTACTGCAGTGCTCTGTGTGTAGCTGCTGTGGGCACTTCTGCTGATCTCTCATCTGCTGACTGCTGTAATAACCCAATAGTCCTTGTAAGGACTGCTTTTATTTTCTTTTTTGTTTTTTTACTTTGCTAGTTGCTACTATAAGAGCCCAGTGCTATTTGTCTAGCTGTGTTGGGGAGTGGGACTGGTGTGCTACTGTGCTGCTCCTAGTAGTTCAGCAGCACCAACCCGAGTAATTTTTTTTTTTTAATATACATATATTTTTTTTTTATTTTACTTATCTTACTGTTCTTTAACGTGTCCAGTGCTGTTTGCTGTTCTTCATAGTAGTGCACCAATAGTAGTGCACTTGCAGGCATTATTTGCCCAGTGTGTTCTTCAAACAACTGCCATCTAGCTGTGTGAGCTTTTTCACATTCTGTCTAAATATCAATAATAATACCGTCTCCAGAAACACCACCTGAGTGACGTTTTTCAAGCAGCAATAATATATTCCGTATCCACTGCTGTAGTGTATACGTTGACCTTGCAGGCATTGTTTCAATTTGTTTGCCCAGTGTGTTCTTCATTTTCAAACAACGGCCATCTAGCTGTGTGAGCTTTTTCACATTCTGTCTAAATATCAATAATAATACCGTCTCCAGAAACACCACCTGAGTTGTTGTTGTTTTAAAAATAATGCCAGGCAAAGGCAGGCCGCCACGCAGAGGCAGTAGGGGCCGTGCTGCTATGCTATCCTGTGGCCCTAGGAAATTGCCCAGTTTTAAAAAGGCAATGACCCTGAACTCCCAAAATGCTGAAGAGGTAGTTGACTGGCTTACACAGCACACCCCATCCTCTACCGTTTCTAACTTTACCACAACATCCTCATCCTCCACTGCTATGGCCACCCCACGTAACACTTCCTCCACCACCGGCGCCCCTTCTTCACTGGAGTCAGAGGAGTTATTTTCACATGAGTTTCTTGAGCTGAGTGATGCGCAACCATTATTGGCAGAAGAAGATGAAGGAGATGAGGACGTTACACCAGATTTAATTCTGGCAGAGAACACAACAGAGATGGACATAATGAGTGATGAGGAGGTCCCCGCTGCTGATTCCTTCTGTGAGCTGTTAGAAGAAATTGATGCATCTGAGGAGAATGATGATGAGGAGATTGATGTTTTGTGGGTGCCCAGTAGAAGAGAGCAAGAGGAGGATAGTTCAGATGGAGAGACGGAGAGTCAGAGAGGCAGGAGGAGAATAAGACTTAGAAGAAGCAGGGAGGAACATTGTATCGGCACCTGTGGTCAGCCGGCCAAAGCACCCGCCATTGCCGCCAACGCCGCCGAACTTCTAGTGTTACCGCAGATTGAGTTAAAGGCCAGCAGTGTGGCATGTTCTCTGACAAAAGCGTTGTAATTTGCAATGAGTGCAGTCAGAAACTGAGTCTTGGGAAGCCCATCAGCCACATAGGTACAACTTCTATGCGAAGGCACATGAACGGCAAGCACAAAGCACTTTGGGAGCAACACCTCAAAGGCAACAGACAAACTAAAAGCCACCCTCCTTCTGGTCCAGCATCTTACTGCTCTACCTCTGCTGTCCTTGACCCGTCTGAACCACCCTCCACTCCGCCTTCCACCTTGACCACCAGTTCCCATTCCCAGTCATCTGCCCCCAGCCAAGTTTCTGTGAGGGCCATGTTTGAGCGTAAGAAGCCAATGTCTGCGAGTAGGGATGTAGCGAACCGCCGCCGATGTGTTCGCGAACGCCGTTCGCGAACACCGGCAAAATTTGCGAACTGTGTTCGCGCAAGACTGTTCGCATGCCGAACTTCGATCATCCGAAAATCGTTCGATTCGAACGATCGAAGGATTTTAATCGTTCGATCGAACGATTTTCGTTCGAATCGAACGAAAATCGTTCGATTTTAGCGATCGAATGGTCGAATGGGCGACCGATTTTGACGCGAACGCCTATTGGCGAACGTCGCGCGACGTTCGCGAACTTGCGGCGGACGCGAACAGTCGAAGTTCGCGCGAACTAGTTCGCCGGCGAACAGTTCGCTACATCCCTATCTGCGAGTCACCCCCTTGCCCGGCGTCTGACAGCTGGCTTGTCTGCACTCTTAGCCCGCCAGCTTTTACCATACCAGCTGGTGGACTCTGAGGCCTTCCGCAAATTTGTAGCAATTGGGACACCGCAGTGGAAGGTACCCAGCCGCAATTTTTTTTCAAAAAAGGGAATACCACACCTGTACCACCATGTGCAGAGCCAAGTCACCGCATCTCTGTCACTTAGTGTTGGGCCAAAGGTCCATATGACTACTGACGCATGGTCCTCCAAGCATGGTCAGGGCAGGTATGTCACCTACACTGCCCACTGGGTGAACTTGGTAATGGCTGGGAAGCAGGGAATGTGTGGCTCAACAACAACAGTGGAGTTGGTGTCACCGCCACGGATTGCACGTGGTTCTGCCACCACCTCTACTCTTCCTTCGCTCTCTACCTCGTCTTCTTCCTCTTCTTCCTCCTCTGCTGCTGGGTCCTCCTCCTCCACACCTGTGCACCCCCAGCTCCCCCTAGGCTATTCGACGTGCCAGGTACGCCGTTGTCATGCTGTCTTGGGGATGACGTGCCTGGAAAGCAGAAACCATACCGGATCTGTACTCCTGTCATCTCTGCAGTCACAGGCCAATCGGTGGCTGACCCCACACCAACTGAAGATCGGAAAAGTGGTGTGTGACAACGGAAGCAATCTGTTGGCAGCACTGAGACTGGGCAATTTAACACATGTGCCCTGCATGGCACATGTTCTGAATTTAATAGTCCAACGTTTTGTCTCGAAGTACCCAGGATTCCAGGACGTTCTCAGGCAGTCCAGGAAGGTGTCGGCCCATTTCAGACGTTCTTACACAGCCATGGCACGCCTTGCTGACATTCAGCAGCGCTACAACATGCCAGTCAGGCGTTTAATTTGCGACAGCCAGACTCGCTGGAATTCAACGCTCCTCATGTTGGAACGTCTGCTGCAACAACAAAGAGCCGTCAACGAATACCTGTTTGAACTGGGTGGTAGGACTGGATCTGCAGAGCTGGGGATTTTTTTCCCCCGTTACTGGGTGCTTATGCGCGATGCCTGCAGGCTCATGCGCCCTTTTGAAGAGGTTACAAACATGGTCAGTCGCACCGAAGGCACCATCAGAGACCTAATACCCTTCGCTTTCTTCCTGGATCGTGCCGTGCGACGAGTGACAGATGAGGCTGTAGACCAGCGTGACGAGGAGCAGGAAGCGCACGATTTCTGGCGGAATCACCAGAACGAGCCCAGGCACCTGCTGCAATGCAGGGAGAGGTGTCAGAAGTGGAGTCAGAGGAGGAAGGTGGCTTTGTGGAGGAGGAGGACCAACAGGAGCAGGCTTCCCAGGGGGCTGGTGGTGACCTTTTGGGGACCCCTGATCTTGTACGTGGCTGGGGGAAGGAGACCGTGGATGATGTAGTCCTTGATAACGAGGAAGCGGAGATGGATACCTCTGCATCCAACCTTGTGAGAATGGGGTCTTTCATGCTGTCATGCCTGTTGAAGGACCCCCGTATCAAGAGGCTTAAGGAGAAGGACCTGTACTGGGTCGCAACGCTACTAGACCCTCGGTACAAGCATAAAGTGGCAGAAATGTTACCAACATACCACAAGTCTGAAAGGATGCTGCATTTACAAACCAGCCTGCAAAACATGTTGTACAATGCTTTTAAGGGTGATGTCACTTCAGGAACTCATCAACATTCCAGGGGCAGAGGTGCCAGTAATCCTGCCACGAGCGCACCTGCAAGGACAATGCACTTTGGCCACTCTGTAACGTCAGACATGCAAATGTTTTTCTGTCCAAGGCAGCGCCACAACCCTTCTGGATCCACCCTCAAAGAACGCCTCGACCGGCAGGTAGCGGACTACCTGGCATTAACTGCAGATATCGACACTCTGAGGAGCGATGAACCCCTGGACTACTGGGTGCGCAGGCTTGATCTGTGGCCAGAGCTGTCACAATTTGCCATGAACCTCTTGTCTTGCCCGCCTCAAGTGTCCTCTCAGAAAGGACCTTCAGTGCAGCAGGAGGGATTGTAACTGACAAGAGAACTCGCCTAGGTCACAAAAGTGTGGATTACCTGACCTTTATTAAAATGAACGAGGCATGGATCTCGGAGGGTTACTGCACGCCGGAAGACTTGTTCTGACTCCCCATGCAGCTGTCCTTCTCTGCACGCCGCATGACTCCACACACAGCTGTCCTTTAGCGTCCTTCTCCCTCCGCCACCGTTACAAACTAGGGTGCAAACCCTACTGGTTTCATTTGAATCCAGGTAAATCCTGAGTTTTTCTGGCCTCTGTGCTTCAGTGGCTGCAACCAAAAAAATGAATATTTTCAGCATTTAGATGGCATATTTTTTCTGGCCTCTGTGCTTCAGTGGCTGCGACAAAATTTCTATATATTTTCAGCATTTATATGGCATATTTTTTCTGGCCTCTGTGCTTCAGTGGCTGCGACAAAATTTCTTCATATTTTCAGCATTTATATGGCATATTTTTTCTGGCCTCTGTGCTGCAGTGGCTGCGACAAAAAAAATGAATATTTTCAGCATTTAGATGGCATATTTTTTCTGGCCTCTGTGCTTCAGTGGCTGCGACAAAAAAACATAATTTTTCAGGAAAGTACACATGCTTAATTTTACAGGGTTCTGCAACAGTGGCAAAATCGCATCTTTTATGGTCACCGCAGGTGATCAATAAAGTAGACCAAAACTGGGCCCACACTGCAGAATCAGTGTTTTTTGGTTCACTTCACTGTACATTGAATTACCTCTGCCTGACCGTGCACGTGCGCACAAGCACGGTGACTGCTAAACACACCACTACAGAAATATTGCCACCAACAGGACGAACATCCTGGAGGTGACAAGCTCAACTAGTAATTAACAACTATTATTTGCTCACTTGACGGTATCATTCATTAAAGCTCTTTGCGTTTTTTTGCGTTGCAGTAAGCGCCGCGTTTCGTCTTTGCGTGTGAACAGGCTGTAACCTTTACAAGACTTGATTGGCATGTAGACGCCGGACGTTTTGAAGCAGTTTATTACACAGGTTTAGGAATGTAGTGTGATTTCTGCCCTTTACAACACAAAACGCAGCGCTGTGTCAACAATGGATTTTTCAGATACATTTTTGCCCTTGATCCCCCTCTGGCATGCCACTGTCCAGGTCGTTGCACCCTTTAAACAACTTTAAAATCATTTTTCTGGCCAGAAATGTCTTTTCTAGCTTTTAAAATTCGCCTTCCCATTGAAGTCTATGGGGTTCGCGACGTTCGCGAACCGTCCGCATTTTTGACGCAAGTTCGCGAATATGTTCGCGAACTTTTTTTCCGACGTTCGCTACATCCCTAGTTGAAATGCATCATTTTGCCAGGAATCCATGCCTGGTGAAAAATGTAACATTTTAGCTAGTCACAGACCAGCCTGCCAGATTACCAGAGGATCTCTGTTGGACCAATGTCTTTATGGGCCCCAGTCTAGTGAACTTTCCCTTCCTTACTCTGCCTAGAGGTCTCCATGTTCTCTGGTGGCCCCTTGTCTCAGCCCAACACTGTTCGCCACTCATCTGAGTGTCTTCTTTGGGTTATCTGACAATCTGTTTCCATAGAATTGCTCCATATAAAGCTCAAAGTAAGGCTTTCCTACACATAATAATAACAAATTTTGTTCGATAATTAACTTTTCTTCTCTCTGTCCACATTGCTCTGAAAAGAATGGCCCTGCGAAAAGTTCTCCGTTGAAAACGTTCTATCTCCAAAGAAAATGAATTTCCGAGGCGGCTCTTGTTGTTTTGTAGCGATCAATCCCATTTTAATTAAACCGAGGAACTGAGAAATAACCGGGAGCAGCGGCGCTGGTGGCTCAACTCACACGTTGCTTATTATTAGTGGAAAGGGCACGTGGGAGAAGGCTGGTCAGTGTAGAGCTCGGAAACCCTGGAATTTGTCACAATACCTAAACTTAATTAAAGAATTGCTCTGGCCTTGCTGGAATAGAACAGGATAAATTAACTGCCTACTCCACTGTATGTAAATAATTTCCCACTATAAATAAATCAGGTGCAATATGTATATATATATATATATATATATATATATATATATATATATATATATATATATATATATATATATATATATATTCATACATTTCGCTCCTCATTAGGACCTTTTTCAAGGCTAAAGCATCTCATGGATGGGTAAGGTACCCATGAGGACTGAAACGTTGGACTTTTATACAATGTATCAAAAATAAAAGGGTGAAGATTTGTTAAGGCTGTGCCAGTTTGAAGATTTGTGTATATACAAATTATAACTGTGCATCCCAATCACACCAAAAGCCTTAGGGGCAAATTCACTAAGATTCGTAGTTGCGCCAGGCGTAACTTCGCCACACTTCGCCAGGCGTAGTTTCGCCAGCACTTCGCAAATTCACTAAAATCCGAAGTTGCGCTCAGGGGTAGCGTAAGGTTGCGAAGTTGCGCTAGCGTTGATTCGCTATGCGAATCGAAGTTACGCTAGCGATGGTTAATTTGCATATGGCGCCAAATTTCAATGGAGGAATATGTAGCAGCACTACAAATGCCTGGGAAACCTTCAAAACATCAAATAAAATTGTTATTTTGCCCTACACATGTGCCCACTGTATAGGTAAGTTGCCATGAGTTAGGAAATGTAGGGGGGAAGGAGGGGAGCCCCAAAAAATGTTTAGATCTTTTTCAGCCTATCACCCATAATATAGAAAACACGCCAGCGTTTTTTGGGACTTAGAAAAAATTTTAACTTTTTTTGAAGAAATCCCTATCTACTCTATTGCACTTCGCCTGGTCTGAGGTGGCGAAGTAAGTCTGGCGTAAAAGGTAGCGTTCAGTACACTGTGCAAGTTAGTGAATTTGCATAGTTACGTCCATTGCACAAATTCCCCAGGCGTAAGGGTGCGAAGTTACACTAGCGAAGTTACGCCAGCGTCCGTTAGTAAATTTGCGAAGTAACGAAAATGGCCAATGCTAGCGAATTGACACTAGCGTTCGGCGCTTCGGCGCATAGTGAATTTATATAGATCATATATATATATATATATATATACAATATCAAAACAGGGGGTTGTGGGAGCACTCTAAAGGCTTTAAAGTTATATATATAAGTATAATAAATGCTATTGCATATGTACCCAAAACAGGGGTTATTTTGTTACAAAGTTATGATCATAAAATTGATAAGCCACCATACCACGTCAAGGTAAACCCCGAATGGCGGTCCCTAACTTGTTTTATATTTTATGTGCATTTTAGCATTACCTGTAATCAATGTCCGTTGAAAAAGCCTGATTGCTGGCTGGGGAGGATTTAGCCCTTAGTGAAAAAACAGCGTTCAACGGACATTGAGCAGAGCAGGGGATCGAGTGGCTCCTGGGGCGCGATCGCCCAGGGGCCCAAAAACAGCAGCAGGCACGTGTTACTTACGTGTCCTGCTGCTGCAGCCTGCACCGGATCGTCGATCTCCGCCCCCACACCACACAGACAGGAACCACGAGGCAGATGTCTTCCAGGGGCTCTTCCTGATCGCCTGCAACAGTCTCCAGCGATTTTTTCAGGTTAGTGCAACAATTACACACACAAACACACCAACACACACTTATTACAGTAATACACACTTAGATTCACACTTACACATACATTTTTGGGGATTGGGGGGGTCACTTACACTCACTGCACTTACACACATGTGCACACGCACACACGCGCACATAACATGTAATTTACCATTTGTACACACGCACATACATGGCATTGTGGCTTTTTTTTTTTTTCTTATCGCATCGTCTCTTTTTTTGGCTGAAAAAAATGTTTTATTGCCATTACGAATAGCATATTCGCTAACCGTACTGTGCAATACCTTTTGTATGTTATTTCGGTGATTATATTGCAATTTTGGGTATTTTGGTGCATTTTTAGCCATTTTATTGAATTTTTAGCCATTTTATTGCATTTTCAGCTCTGCATATGTTGTGTTCACTTGTTTCTAGCCATATAACCTGTTTGGCCCAGCTAAAATATTCAAACTGTGATTCTGACAGCCGATAACACTAGTCTGGAAAAAAAAACATTGATTTTTGTGGTTTTATTGGATTTTTTTGCATTTCACTCTTTACTGCCTTATTTTGTTTTGCCTTGTAAATTTTATATACTATATATCCATTTGGGGGTCTCTGTGCACCACATAGTTTGGTATATCTATACATATTGGGCATCAAAGTGTTCAGTAGACACCAGGTGTTCATATTTAGGATGTTTTATGCTGATACGTTACGAAATGTGGGGCATATAATGGGGTAAAAGTCAAGCTTTCTGCCAATTTTCAGAAATTTGATAAAAACCGTTATGTTCAGCATTGCTTTGCAGTTTGGCAGTTTGCAGTAGAAACACATATTTACCCATATTGGATTCGTCAGAATGTGTACTTTCTGAAAATATATGGTTTTCTGGGGTCTCTGTACTGTTAGGGGGGTCTAATGTCGCATAATACACACACCAGGTGCTTATATTGCAGCAGCCAGCGCGTCAGCCGTGAAAATGTATATACACTATTGTCATTTGGTGGTCTCTGTGCGCCACATAGTTTGGTATATCTATGCATATTGGGCATCAAAGTGTTCAGTAGACCCTTGGCGTTCATATTTAGGATGTTTTATGCTGATACGTTACGAAATGTGGGGCATATAATGGCGTAAAATTCAATCTTTCTGACGATTTTCAGAAATTTGATAAAAACCGTTATGTTCAGCATTACTTTGCAGTTTGGCAGTTTGCAGTAGAAACACATATTTACCCATATTGGATTCGTCAGAATGTGTACTTTCTGAAAATATATGGTTTTCTGGGGTCTCTGTACTGTTAGGGGGGTCTAATGTCGCATATTACACACACCAGGTGCTTATATTGCAGCAGCCAGCGCGCGTCAGCCGTGAAAATGTATTTACACTATTGTCATTTGGGGGTCTCTGTGCGCCACATAGTTTGGTATATCTATGCATATTGGGCATCAAAGTGTTCAGTTGACCCTTGGCGTTCATATTTAGGATGTTTTATGCTGATACGTTACGAAATGTGGGGCATATAATGGCGTAAAATTCAATCTTTCTGACGATTTTCAGAAATTTGATAAAAACCGTTATGTTCAGCATTACTTTGCAGTTTGGCAGTTTGCAGTAGAAACACATATTTACCCATATTGGATTCGTCAGAATGTGTACTTTCTGAAAATATATGGTTTTCTGGGGTCTCTGTACTGTTAGGGGGGTCTAATGTCGCATATTACACACACCAGGTGCTTATATTGCAGCAGCCAGCGCGCGTCAGCCGTGAAAATGTATATACACTATTGTCATTTGGGGGTCTCTGTGCGCCACATAGTTTGGTATATCTATGCATATTGGGCATCAAAGTGTTCAGTTGACCCCTGGCGTTCATATTTAGGATGTTTAATGCTGATAAGTTACGAAATGTGGGGCATATAATGGGGTAAAATTCAAGCTTTGTGACAATTTTCAGAAATTTGATAAAAACCGTTATGTTCAGCATTGCTTTGCAGTTTGGCAGTTTGCAGTAGAAACACTTATTTACCCATATTGGATTCGTCAGAATGTGTACTTTCTGAAAATATATGGTTTTCTGGGGTCTCTGTACTGTTAGGTGGTCTAATGTCGCATAATACACACACCGGGTGGTTATATTGCAGCAGCCAGTGCGTCAGCGGTGAAAATGTCTATACATGTTGTCATTTGGGGGTCTCTGTGCGCCACATAGTTTGGTATATCTATGCACATTGGGCATCAAACTGTTTAGTAGACCCCTATGTTTATTTTTAGGATGGTTTATGCTGGTAATGATACATGGACAATACGATGCTGGAAAGTTGAAGCTTTGAGGCAATTTCCAGATATTTCACCCAAACCGCCAAATTTGGCAAAGCCTTGCGACTCAGTAGTTTGGAGCAGAAAGGCATGGGTACCCATTTTAGATTCTGTAGAATGTGTACTTTCCAAAAATATATGGGGTTGGGGGGTAAACATATATTTCTGTGTTTTTACCCCACAAAAATGCAGTCAATGTGTTGATTTTTCATTAGCTGAAGTTACCCACGGGACTGTTTGTATGCGCTAACTTCATTTTGGGGCCTCTAAATGCCAGATACTTTGGTAAACTTATGAACAATGGCCACCAAAATGTTCAGAGGAACCCTGGCAATCATATTTAGGGTGCTTTTTCTTAGTACGTAATGACACATGGGTGATATGGTGCTGGGAATTTGAAGCTTTGAGGCAATTTTCAGATATTTCACCAAAACCGACAATTGTGGGAAAGCCTTGCGACTCAGTAGTTTGGAGCAGAAAGGCATGGGTACCCATTTTAGATTCTGTAGAATGTGTACTTTCCAAAAATATATGGGTTTTGGGGGGTAAACATATATTTCTGTGTTTTTACCCCACAAAAATGCAGTCAATGTGTTGATTTTTCATTAGCTGAAGTTACCCACGGGACTGTTTGTATGCGCTAACTTCATTTTGGGGCCTCTAAATGCCAGATACTTTGGTAAACTTATGAACAATGGCCACCAAAATGTTCAGAGGAACCCTGGCAATCATATTTAGGGTGCTTTTTCTTAGTACGTAATGACACATGGGTGATATGGTGCTGGGAAGTTGAAGCTTTGAGGCAATTTTCAGATATTTCACCAAAACCCGACAACTTTGGGAAAAGCCTTGCGACTCAGTAGTTTGGAGCAATAAGGCATGGGTACCCATTTTAGATTCTGTAGAATGTGTACTTTCCAAAAATGTATGGGTTTGGGGGGTAAACATATATTTCTGTGTTTTTACCCCACAAAAATGCAGTCAATGTGTTGATTTCTCAGTAGCTGAAGTAAAGTCCTGAACAATTTGGATGTGCTAACTTCATATTGGTGTCTCTAAATGCCAGATACTTTGGTAAACCTATGCATAATGGGTATCAAACTGTTCAGTGGACCCCTGGCAATCATATTTCAGGTGCTTTTTCTTGGTACCTAATATAGTTTGGGATATGCGGAGCAGCAAAATAAAACCTTTGAAATGATTTTTCAGAATTTTGAATTTTTTTATGAAAAACCGCTATGTTCAGACAAGCTTTTATGTTTGGTAGTTGGGAGTAGAGAGACATAGTTACCCATTTTGTAATCGGCAGAATGTGTACTTTTCAAAAATGTATGGTTTTCTGGGGTAAACCTACGGTTTCAGGATTTTTTGCCTTGGAATCTAAAGCATGCCGTTTTCTGCCTTAATGCTTTCAAAATTCGGTAATATACTGCCGGGAGTTTTTGAGGTACAGAAGTCCTAAATCTCCCTAAAACTATACATATCTGGTATTGGTAGCCCCTATATGGGCTGGTAGCCTACAGGAGACTCTGTTTGGCAGTACATTTGGTTTTTATACAACTGGAATTCAAAAATAAGCTCCTGCTTTAAGGCCACTGGGAGCAACATCCAAGGGTTTGGGGAGCAACATGTTACTTGTGAGCTACTGGTTGGGGATCACTGGTCTACAGAATAGAAATAACTGATACTTATCAGACAGCAGGGTGCCAATACCACTGAAATAACCAGAATTCATTTTTTTTTGCAGAAACAAAAAAAAATTAGGCACAAATAATTCACTCACAAAGAACACAACAATCAGAAAGTCTTCTCACTCCTACAGTGTCATGTACAAACTAAAGAGGAAAATCATTGCAGCAGAAATAAAATGGCCTCAAACATTTGTTCCTCACTTGGATAGTGGGTAGTAAAATGCTTTCCATTTGTTTGAGGTTTTAATAACCTGCATAATTAAGACGGCATAACACAACCTTTATAGCCGCAATTAGATCATTTTGTGATTATAAACATTTCGGATTAGATTGCCTCCCTCGGTAGACGGAACGTGGTGGGAGATAATTTACCCAAATTTAATAGTCAGTTTGTCGAGGGCTGTGAAATAGGAATTTATATGAGATCTCGGAAGTCAAGGTTATCCAGTGCTACGAGGCCACTTTATGGAAAGCAAGAAGCTTCTCCTGAGAAGGCCAAAAGCAATGCCTTCATACATGCTTAGCTACATGTCATTAAGGTCTCCCATAGCCTGGAGCCAAAAAACCTGCAAAAATGAAATCTTTTTTACATTTCCATTACCCTAAATGTGATCTCTTCTCCAAATATAAAATGACTCCAATTATATTTATACTGTATAATCAGAACAGCACTACCCGAATGGCCAACCATGGTCACTGGTTTACTTTATAGATATAGATGTACTCACACATCATATATATGGAGCTCTGACTACATCAGTTAAAATGAATTTATATGTTTTTTTGATTTACATGGCAACCTTTGTGATATCAATGATAAATGATCCCAGGAGGAGACTTCCCCTAGTTAACAGGCCTCCACTTGTAGTAAGACGTGAGTGACTAAATGTATTTACAGGCTCATTAGTAACACAAGAAAGATCATTGCAATTGATATATTTCTATAACTAGAGCAGTGATCTCCAACTAGTGCCTCATCAGTAACATGTTGCTCCACAACCCCTTGGATGTTGCTCCCAGTGGCCTCAAAGCAGATGATTATTTTTGAATTCTTGGCTTGGAGGCAAGTTTTGGTTGAATAAAAACCAGTTGTACTGCCAAACAGAGTCTCCTGTAGGCTTCCAGTCCACACATGGGCTACCCAATAACCAATCACAGTACTTATTTTGCACCCCAACTCTCTTTATATCTGAATGTTGCTCACGGGTGAAAAAAGTTGGGGACCCCCAATCTAGATGATCTTAAATGGCAGTGCAATGGGCTTGACGGACCACCAACAAATGCTTACATAACCACAACTAGTTGTTTGTGAACCACGTCTGAATTGGTGGAGAAACTGCCGAGTAGACATGTGGATAAACCAACCAATGAGACAGGGCAGATGGATAACTACATTCGCTGATATAAATCACTGACCCCCCAACCAGTGGTTCATGAGTATTTTATGTGGTTGACAGTCGTGATAATATTATGGTACTAAGAGGCTCATTTATCAAAGGTCGAATTTCATTCGTATGAATTTGTACGTCTAAAACTAGAACTAATATTACCGACCCGAAAACTCGAATCAAACTCGAATAAAGTTTTTTCTCTGAAAAAAGCTTGACTGTCAGGATTAACATCGTTAAATGGTCACGAGACCTCTGCCATTGACTTCTACATGAACTCAGCAGCTTTCAGGTGGTGAATAGTCAAATTCAAATTGGAATTTGTGAGTTTCAGACCAGAAATCCAACTTGAAAATTTGAATTTCCAATTTGAACCTTAATAAATAAACGCAACGCGAAACGCAAAAAAAAAATAAAATCCCATTTTTTTTAAAAAAACCTATCTCCAATATAGTTGAGTTAAAAAATGTTTACTGTTTTTATAATAAACCTGACTGCAGTGAAATTCCCCATTCGTTTAACTTGCTCTGACAGCTGCAGCTAGAAACCTCTGTCCCTAACTTTCCCTATGAAGCAGCTGATGTTGTGTAGAGATTCGTATCCGCAGACCCAGTGCAGTCTGTATTTTCTGATTATTAATTAGTCTTGCTGTATCGGCTTCAATGGCAGATATTATTTGACTTGTGCTGTTTTGATAATTTATAAAACTCCTGGAGCTTAACCTCCCAACTGAAGCCCAGATCACACTGAGCATGTGCGTAGTCTTGGTCTTGCAAAGATGATGCCCATATGCCCTCGGTGCAGATTCAGGCATCACGGACGCCATCTTCTTTTCTTCAGAAATCTTCGGAATGAGATTGGCATGTTGGCGCATGAGCAATGTTCTGTCTCGCAACAACTGTGAAGCACAAGTCGAATTCCGAAGAGAAGGAAGATGGCGCCTGTGAGCTCCGATACCTTAATCTGCACCGGGGGTAAGTAAACGTTGGGGCATTTGCCAAGGTTAACACTTAGGCTGGGGGGAGGAAGGTCTATGTAGGGTAGAGGGGTAGGGTTTTTTAGCGTTAGGGTTGAATTCTCCTTTAAAGCAACCTATTTGGATCTGGAAATCAATATTTTTTTGTGTCAACTCCCATATCTGTATATCTGGTTAGTAGCAAGATGGTGAAACTGAACAAGTAATTATTTTTCATGTAATTGTGGACTCTGGGACCATGAATGAGTTTCCCTATAACCCTAACTTTTTTTTTACAGATACGCACAAATATACAGATAGGCTCTATGTACAATATGCAAAGACACCAGATATTTCCAGCACACCCTAATAAGCAGGACAGCCTTGAAGTAATCCACAATACATTTTATTCAGAAGCTGAATGTAAGGAACTTCTGGGATTTGAACACTTGGGGCTGGGGTCGCTAGACTTTCAGTGCACAGTTGGTGCACTTACTGAGTGAGCCACTGGAGGCGCTTGGGGCTGGTCCTGATCTTGTGATCCTGTATTTTGTCTGTTTCCAGTATGTTTTCCACCCACCTCATTTACCCTCATGTGTCTCCTATTCCCTAATCAATTGCCCTTTATAAACCACACCCTGAGCCTTGCTCAGGGCTGAGTCATTGAATGTGTTTGGTTTTGTATCTGAATGTAATTTTTTTGTTCCTGAACCTTGTTCCTGAATCTGTTCCAAGTTCCTGAATCTTGTTCCTGTGTTTTTGTTCCAGCTTTTCATTGCCTGCCTGGTAAAGACTTTATTTTTGACCTGCTCCTGTTTTGCTTCAGTTCCATTAAATCCTGTATATTTCACCAAGCCTGCTTCAAGTATTTGTGGCTTTTTCCCTGGGCTTCCACCACACGCAATCAAGTGTGAATTTAACTCCCGTTACATCGGCTTCCCGCTGTGAACGTTACACTGAAGATGCGCAGTTAGCTAAGCCAAGATACTTATTTTTGGAACATTAGCAGAAACAGAGACATTATGTTTCTTTTGCTTTAAATTTGTCCCTTTTAATGAGAAGCATCAATGGCACCAAAAGAGCATAAAGGCAAAGCTTAAAAGATAATAATTTTAATGAGACGGAACGTGTAATTAAAAAGGGCTCCCAAAAGGCTTGTTAAATGTGCAGCGATGTTCACAAACAATCAGGGGGAAATCAATGATTTGGATAACGATGCCTTCTGGGAGCGGCACATGAGAGAGTGGAACCTGCAGTGGTTTCTGCCCATTAGGAAGGTTAAATCGAGAAACTCAAATCAAATTGGAGACCTGACCCTTTGTGTACTGAGTGCGGTACAAAATATAATGATTTATAGTTCAAGCATCCGGCACAAGCAGTCATGCCCCCTTTTCACTGCCAGGGTCACTGAGGTTCTTTGCTTTTCTTTTACTTTCCATTTAAAAAAGCGACGTTGTAGCAACAGTCAGTCACATTATCCAGGGCTGTGAGTGTGAGGCTACAGGTTGTTATGATACACACAAAGCTTGTGTCGCACACAGATGTTTATTTCAAACAGGAGGACCAGTAAATGATGTAAGTGGATCGGTTGCTATGGGTTACTAGAACTACACCTTGTATTGCATTACCTACTAAAGATGTTGTTTTGTTTAACAAGTCTCTGTACATTCTTTTTTTTATTATCTCTACGGATTTTTTTTAATGAAATTCTTTAACTATTGCTTTTTTTCGTACAATAACTCTTGTTATACCACAATTCGTTCAGTTGCTCCCACAGGCCTCCTACTCTGTTCCAATCTAGTTTAAAGAAAGAAATAGAAGTTGTAAAAGATATTACAACTGTGCCAGCACGTTTTACCCTGTACTAAGCACAATTCAGCAGGAACAGTCCCCTAAGTTTGCTCATAGTCTGTACAGAGAGATCCCATAAAACTATGGCAGCATAGGTATTCCTCTGTACTAAGCACAATTCAGCAGGAACAGCCCCTAAGTTTGTTCATAGTCTGTACAGAGAGATCCCATAAAACTATGGCAGCATAGGTATTCCCTGTACTAAGCACAATTCAGCAGGAACAGTCCCTAAGTTTGCTCATAGTCTGTACAGAGAGATCCCATAAAACTATGGCAGCATAGGTATTCCCTGTACTAAGCACAATTCAGCAGGAACAGTCCCCTAAGTTTGCTCATAGTCTGTACAGAGAGATCCCATAAAACTATGACAGCATAGGTATTCCCCTGTACTAAGCACAATTCAGCAGGAACAGTCCCTAAGTTTGCTCATAGTCTGTACAGAGAGATCCCATAAAACTATGGCAGCATAGGTATTCCCTGTACTAAGCACAATTCAGCAGGAACAGTCCCCTAAGTTTGTTCATAGTCTGTACAGAGAGATCCCATAAAACTATGGCAGCATAGGTATTCCCCTGTACTAAGCACAATTCAGCAGGAACAGTCCCCTAAGTTTGCTCATAGTCTGTACAGAGAGATCCCATAAAACTATGGCTGCATAGGTATTCCCCTGTACTAAGCACAATTCAGCAGGAACAGCCCCTAAGTTTGTTCATAGTCTGTACAGAGAGATCCCATAAAGCAATGCCAGCACAGCACAGTTCTGCAGAAAATGCAAGGATAAGTTGTCCTTTAACATTAAGGGCCTTTACAAATGTTATACCCCTATACTATCTAGTTGGTGGTTATTTAACATCACATATCATCTACATACATTAGTGCTCTGTAAGAGATTTCTGTTGATTAGGGATGACTGACCATTTCTGGGAGATGACTCATTCAACAAATGTACCAGTGGAATGACTGATGCCCAAAACACAACAGACATTCCGTAGATACTATGTTGGGCTCTCTAATCGTCTCTGTTTTTCTGGAATTGTGCTTAAAAACTCATCAGGAATTGTCTTGGAAAAGTCACACAAAGGTTGCTGAATTGTGTGAAATATTTGCTTTTGGATGTCCCTCCTACTTTGAGGCATTGCAGCTTGACCTGACTTCTGGGACATCATTGACACCCTAAACCTTGACCAGTCTAAGCCATGGGTGGCACTTTGAGTTTTTTTTAATATAAAATTTGAATTGAATGGGGGAAAAAAAACTTGAATTTTTTGGGATCTATTATACCCCAAGGTATAAAAAAATCAGAAAATCCAGCATTTCAGACCTGCCGAGGTTGTATATAAGTCAAAGGGAGAAGTCCGGAAGATATCCTAATCTACGCTGGATTTCGTGAAATAATCAGAGTTTTCGGACGGAAAATCAGAAAAATTTGTACAATACATTTTTTATTACGATTTTTTTCCTCGTTTTTTCCCACACAGAAAATTTTCAGGAAAATGTATTGATAAATAAGGGGGAAAAAAATCAGTGTGGATTTGGTCTGACTTTTTTACCGAAAATTATCAGAACTTTTTGGATTTTGATAAATGAGGTCCACATTTTGTCTCTAGTTCTACTTCCCCATACAGGGCTGCAATCGGATCTCTCCATTGCAGGGAGAAGGCCAAGAGACACACCACACATTTATTCTGGTCTAGAGATTCTCCAGTATTCAAACAATTATCCCTTGAAGATTGAGTAGATTAAGGTCATTTTTTAATACCTGACCTTACAAATGAATATGTTGGGTCTGACCCATTGTTCTAATATTATGCACCAATGAAACAGGATCAATAACATATGGCTGCAAGCTAGGCTATATAGTTACTGTATCAATGTACTCTACGACCCCATCTTTTCTATTAAACAAGCAGTTCTGGGTGCACGGTTGGCCGATCCACCTCCTACAATTCCTACAGTACCTGCAAAATAGAAAAAGGCTGGCACAATCCGGACCAAACTCCACAAGTTGATGCAGTAAAAAAGCATTTATTAGGCAAAAAACATCACAGCAAAAGAGACTTACGCGTTTCATGCCTAGAGGCACTTAATCATAGGCTCAACAGACATAACATAAAAAGTTTTCCAATTTTTTTTCCATTTGGCAGTTCAATACATGATGGCGATTGGTTCTTTTTTGTTTAAATATGCACGAAATGTGTAAGGCTCTTTGCTGTTATGTTTTTTGCCTAATAAATACTTTTTTACTGCATCAACTTGTGTGGTCCGGATTGTGCCAGCCTTTCTCTATTTTGCCTCCCTGAAGGTCTGAGGCTTGAGCACTTGGACCCCTTATTTATTTGGGTAAGTTTACCCCCAACCTTCATTATTTCAGACACTGAATGCCTTTTTTGTAAATAGTTTTTGTCTTATTTCAGCACCTGCCTTCCAACTGTATGTGTATAGCCGGAGAGGTATGTCAATATTATTTGTTTGAAGAAGGCTCTTACCCATAGTAATTTTTGAGAAATGCATTTTACCGAAATAGGTCCAATTTTCCTCGAATAAAAAAGATTTAGCTTGCTTCAACTTCAAAACCCAATACAACGACTTGGTCCTTGAGAATTTTATTTCTGCAGTGAGAGCACATGAGAGGACTGGAGCACATCAAATGCCCTGATTTCTACCGGCTTTGATTAAATCACATGCATTTTATTGAAAGAGGATTTTTTTTTCTCCTAGGGATAAAATAAATCAGTTGTGTTTGCAAGGTGAGAAGAAATATTCAATTTTTATTAGCTGAAAAACACCAAAAAAAGATTTTTTTTTATGGACAATAAACCCTTTTCAAAGAGGATAAAAAACCCCATAGAAACAGGACGGTAGAAAGTAATAATTCAGACATGTGTGAACAAATGACTAAGGAACTAAGTGACCTTGATTTTGTATGTACTATTTTCCACAAGCAATTTGTCATGGTTCTCTACCCTTGTTATTCTGTTGGACACAGGGAAGGGAAAGGCAATGGATAGAACGATACACACATAGTGCGTATCTATGAATATTACACTTTTTAACATGGGCATTAGGTTATATATACATAAATAGACAGTATAATTATTAATTACCAACTAATAAATCACAATCTCTAGCCCCGTAGTAGTAACAAAACCTATACAGCATTGAATGTCTTATCCTTGGCTGGTAACCCTATATACCAAGTTGGGCAGGCTCATTTTCCCTACAATGAGTTTGTGTGCTGCATTTCAGGCCTTTTACTAGTTGATTCATCAGGATCAAGTGGTGGTGGAGGCAGCAGCTAGAATTGTCCTTGGGCTGCTCCATTTTCCTGGCCATGATCATTTTTGAACATTTTCCCAGCTGTCCACAAAGGTGAACAGCCAAATAAGGCTTATAAAAAAGAAAAAGAGCCAGGTTATCAGAACACCAAATCCCATGGTGGGCGGGGGGATCCAAGTGCTCATGCCCAAGACCTTCAGCTTGAGGAGAAACACCAGACAATTTTTGCAAAACATGAGCCGGCACAAACTGGACCTCAGTCAATAAAACTGTCCATTATTTTATTAAAAGGTTTCAACGCCCTTTATAATAGTGTAAGTAAAGCCGGACACCTTTCATGCCCTGCACTAGTCATAGTTAACAACCATAGTAAGGGTCATTTATGAAGACCCCAGGCAGAAGTGAAAAAACACAAAGGGGCCAACAAGAACACACCCTTCAGTGTTCAAGCAGAGAGCACTTTTGCATTGGTGCATGGGTAGGGGACTGCAGGTGGGACACCCATATTCATGCAGAGGTGGCCTCGGATCTCTGTGCTCCAAGATAGAATGCAGAGACTAGTGATGGGCGAATTTATTCACCAGGCATAGATCTGTGGCGAATTTCCACATTTCGCCAACTGGGAATTATTTTGAGAAACTGATGTGAAAATTCACTGGCAAAAAAAATCAATAGAACAAAAAAGTCACTTGTGCAAAAATTGTTGCTTGTCAAAATAATTTTGACGCCCATTGACTTTAATGCATTTGGACAAAAAAGTTGCACGTGTAAAAATTGCGCGTCCATTGAAACCCATTGACTTCAATGGGTTTCACAAATTTTTCTCAGTTTCGCAAATTTTTTGGCGAAACGGGACAGATTCGCCATTACTAGCAGAGACTTGTGGCAATTTATTTAGGTAAGAAGGTAGGATGCAGGGTGCCTTCCCAATCTCAAGTGACCTCTATTGAGTATATCCAATTAATGACTGTCAACTGAAAGAAAGTAAACATTTAGTGCATGATGGGTACAGGGTTGATGCCCTGATAGGACTAGGCTAAGGCTTTTATAACTGTCCATAACTTTGGTGAATATAGATGAGGTTACAAACAACATAATTCTCTATGAATCCTTTCAAGATGAATTTTCTTTCAAGCGGCGATTGCGTCTTAAGCACATGGGTGAGTTCTTCATTCTTTCCGATAACGACAGTGCGTTCAATGAATAATCCCTACATAAAAGGAAAAACGAAAATTATAAATAGTCAAAACCACCCTCCAGATGTTGTAAAACATTCAATATTGGATAATGTAACCAAAATGCTTGAGGCGTATGTATTACAGCTAAGGGGTCTTTCCAGGATGTGGATCAATATCCCTTAAGCTTAAAAACATTTAAACATTCGAAAATATTGAGTTTTATTGTCACCAACATGGATTTACGCAGCTTATATCTGCCATACTTTACAGCAACCCATATTAATGGCTCCGAAATATTCCATATTAAAGCCAAGGTTAAAGTAAATATCTGGTGTAAAAAGATGTGGTTGCTTGAAAAGAAGTACAGGTATGGGACCAGTTATCCAGAAGGCTTGTGACCTGTGGTTTTCTGGATAAGGGGTATTTCCATAATTTGGAAACAGGGTGCATACTTCTAGGGGGTTATTTATCAAGGTCCTAATATCCGAACCTTGATTAATTTGTGGTTTTTGGAGAAAAAAAAACTAAGAATTTTTCGAGATTTCTGAGTTTTTTTGCGCAGAAACCACAAACAATTCTGAGTTTTTGGGGAAAGCTCAGAAGTTTGCCCAACCCTATTTTTTCTGGCTTTTTTCTTCATAAATAAGGTCCATTCGGGCAATCGGAATTGCTTGGATTCCTAACTTAGAAATACTCCGATAAATTCGGACCTTGATAACTAACCCCCTTAGTCTGTTTAAACATCAAATAAACCCAATGGAATTGTTTTGATTTGCTTTGGAATTCTTTGATTAATTTTATCTGAGTTGGGATCAAGTACAAGCAACTGTTTTATTATTACACAGAAAAAGGAAATTCATTTTAAAAATCTGGAATATTTGGATAAATCTATGGGAGTCAGGGTTGGACTGGGCTGGCAGGACTCTGGGAAACAATCCAGTGGGCCCTGCCAACCCAAACTTACTCCTGTCTGAGATCCCACACCTTGACCTCCCCCCCCGGCCCTGATCATGGTCACACCAAGAGAACAGGTACATGGGGGTGTCAGAGGGGGGTTGTCCACTGGGGCAGGAGACCCAGAGGGGGGGGGTTGCAGCTGGGCCTTGGGCCATGGGGGTGGGGTGTGAGGAGCCCTTTGGCAGAAGCCTGTGGGCCTCAAACCCTCCAGTCCAGCACTTATGAGAGATGGACTTCTTGTGATTCTGAGCTTTCTTGAACCCACCCTCGTATTTGTATTTACTCCGCATTTTCCACTATTTTCACACCAGAAGTGATTTACCATGTGGTTTTGTCCAGTACATTATTTCTGTAATCAGAGTCTGTGATGTTAACTCACATGTAAGGGCAACGGAGTTTTATCTAATACAAGATATCATTAACACCAGCTTTTCCTTTCTATTGCAAGTTAAGATAAACTTCCACTTGCAGTAAATGCGGAGTAAGGAGGGAATATCGCGGAACAAGGCTGCAGTTGTACAGCTGTTGCTTTTGGAAGCAAAACTTGTTCTCACAGCTTCTTGGTTACAGGAAAAAACAGGACATGCTGTTAGAGTGGGACAAATTAGTTCATTTTAGAGTAGGACTACACAGATGTTTTCGGTGCGACCCGAAGTGCTGCGACAAAACGCCGGCTACAAATCGCATGCGACTGAAATAAAGAAAGAGATAGAAATGTCGGATGAAGTTGCATCGTTGATCCAGCGCGACACGACTGTAGGATTCAGACGCAGCGTCTCCTTCCGAAAGTCGTGTTGCGTCGGATCAACGCTGCGACTTCATCCGACAATGCATTCACTTACCTTATTTTTGTCGTATTTGATTTGTCGTCGGCGTTTTGTCGCAGCGCGTCGGATCACGACAAAAACGTCTGTGTAGTCCTACCCTTATGGTTACAATAAACAGATGGAGTGAAAGAATTATCAAATTTTGGGGGAATATTTTAGGGCCTATTGGATGGCTGCATATTTTGCACAGACACAAATACAGGTAGGAGACCTGTTATCCAGAATGCTCGGGATCTGGGGGTTCCTGGATAACAGATCTTTCTGTTATTTGGATCTTCATATTTGGATCCCCAACCAGTGGCTTGTGGGAAACATGTTGCTCTCAGACCCTTTGGATGTTGCTTCCTTTGGCTTCAAAACAGGTGCTTCTCTTTGAATTGCTGGCTAAAGGGCAAGCTGGAGTGCATAAAAAACAGGTGTAATGCCAAACAGAGCTTCCTATAGGCTGCCAGTTCAAGAAGAAGCAGCCAATAGCCAATCATAGCCTATATTTGGCATCCCCAGGAACTTTTTGCCTGCTTATGTTGCTCTCCAACTTTTTTTTACATTTGATGTGGCTCACAGGTAAAAAAAAGGCCCTGCCTTAAGTCTACTAGAAAATCATATAAACATGAAATAAACCCAATAGGCTGGTTTTGCTTCCAATAAGGATTAATTATATATTAGTTGGGATCAAGATACAGGTATGGAGCCTGTTATCCAGAATGTTTGGGACCTGGGGTTTTCCAGATAACAAATCTTTTCATAATTTGGATCTTCATACCTTAAGTCTATTAGAAAATCATGTAAATAACAAATAAAAAATTGGATTAAATGTTAAATAAACACAATAGGTTGGATTTGCTTCCAATAAGGATTAATTATATCTTAGTTGGGATCAAGTACAAGCTGATGTTTTATTATTACACAGAAAAAGGAATCATTTTTCAAAATGGAGTCTATGGGAGACACCCCGTTAATGGGTCCCATACCTGTACTATTTTTTTATTACAGAGAAAAATTTAAAAAAAGGAAACATTTTAAAAAATTTTGATTATTTGGATAATATGGAGTCTATGGGAGACAGCCTTCCCGAAAATTCAGAGCTTTCTGGTATCCCGTTAATGGATCCCATACCTGTGTCCATTATTAAGGTTTCTGGGGAAAATCATGGGGGAAAAATTGCCTATTGCACCATTTCTTGGACCATTTGCAGACTGTAGGTTTAATGTTGGATATGTCCATGGATATGCCTTGCCGGCTGTTTCATTTCTATTCCTTAAAATGTTCACTACACATAGGGTGCTTATAAATTGTGGCGTAAAAATGCATTTGCAATAATGCTAGTTAGTGATGGGCGAATTTATTTGGCAGGTGCGAATTTGCAGCGAATTCCCAAGATTCGCCGCTGGCGAATAAATTTGAGAAACCGCAGAGAAAATTCACCGGCGTCACAAAAAAATGGACGCCTGCATCAGTTTTTTTGGACACCGATGCATTTACGCCAGCAAATTTGCACCGGCGTCAAAAACAAGACGCCATCACAGTTTTGTGAGTTTTCCACCGTTTTGCAAATTTTGCTGGAGATTCGAAATTTTTTGACAAAACGCCCAAAATTCGCCCATCACTAATGCTAGTTTATTGAAGTTATCTACAGCAGAGGATATATGTGTGCCCTGAGTAAGCCAAGCACAGCCCAAAGGGAGTGCACAATAGGAAGTATGATGTGGGGTGCAGCCAAAAACCCACAGAACCCAGGGGTCAGACAGGTTCAGGAAAACATCCATTCATGGGTTCTGGCCAAACATTCCCTTCTGCGAACCCTGATCGCAACCTTATATTGCCCCGCTTCTGTTTCCAGCAGTCTGTATTTATAGGCGCACACCTGCCCTGCCCCCTTTGTGATATCTGAGGTGTAAGGGGCAATTGCAGGTCTAGAAATATTGGTGACTCGCTGGGTCAAGTTGGACATGGGGGTGGTTAGGATTGGGTGTCAAAAAGTTGACCTGTACATCACTAGTAGAAAGGCATAGTCATAAGGCAATACCCAGGAAGAATCATTAACTGTGGTATATGCTTTTCTTTTAAACAGATCTACTTAATGGTTTTCCTTTCTATCAGAGCTCATAGTTTCATTTAAAACTTCGAAAGCATTTTGTTCCGGGAGGCCATGAATTTATTAGAGAACGCTTTGTATTTAATGTAAGTTTATCTCCAATTGTATGCACATCCTTGCTTAACAAATACAGAGAATTGCTCCATTCTCATTACCTACTGAACTGAGGATTTTCATTTGCTTCCAATGAAAGGTCTTCCCTGCCCATTGGTCCAGTGTGGACTTAACAAGAAAGATGTTCTTGTGAACAAGTGAACACACTGCAAAGCTGTTCTAAATCAGGAAACTCCAGAATATGGTCCAATTATGAAAAAGAATCCCAGGGAAGCTAAAAAGCTACTCTACTGCCATTCAGAACTTTCTAACACTTTATTAACAAGAGAGAAAACTTCCCAACATTCTTCTTTCATAATTTTGCTGAATTACGGGTGCCCATTTAATGTAACCGAGAATTACAAAAGCACTTCTTGTATTTATTGTCAGTAGCTCAAAAGACCTTGTCATTTAAAAGCAAATAATACAACACAAAAAATTCACGTTCCACAACCGAATCTCGTGTAGGAAACTCCTGACTGATCATTTACATTTCTTCTTTAAAAAAGCCGAAAATTCAAACAGTAACCAAGTATTAAATCAGAGTTGGAGAAGACTCTAATGGCAACAACATAAAGGTAATCAAGCATTTATAATTTCCTTGGTTGAATGTGCACAATTGATATAATCCAAAGTCTTTAATTGTGAGAATATGAACAAATGAGAAGATTGTGGCTTTCAAAAAAGATGTTATTGCTGTAGTATAAGTAGGGCTATAGTTTTATAAATTGTGTAGGCAAAGGCAGCCCAGCAAATAATTTTTAACTAAACAATACTAGAAAACTGGTCCCTATGGATCAGTTTAGGAATCAAAACCGTAACACTTACATTTACTTGAAGGAGTTGTTCACCTTTAGCTTTTAGTATGATATAGAGAGTGATATTTAGAGACAATTTCCAATTGGTTTTCATTTTTTATTATTTGTGGTCTTTGAGCTATTTAGCTTTTTATTCAGAGGCTCTCCAATTTGCAATTTCAGCATTCTGTTTGCTAGGCTCAAAATTACCCTAGGACCATTGAATGAATAGGAGATGCCTGAATAGAAAGACGAGTAAAAAAAGGTAGCAATAACAATACCTTTGTAGCCTTACAGAGCATTTGTGTTTTAGATGGGGTCAGTGACCCCCATTTGAAAGCTGGAAAGAGTCAGAAGAAGAAGGCAAATAGTTCAAATACTATAAAAATTAAAAAAATGAAGGCCAATTGAAAAGTTGCTTAGAATTTGCCATTCTATAACATACTAAATGTGAAATAAAGCCACCCCTAAAGAGAGTCCCCATCTAATAGCCCCCATTCACCCACCTCCTTTCTTCCTCGCCGCATAGTCCACTATTTTGAAAAGTGTTGCAGAAAGTCGCAAAGACCTCTCCATGCAGAGTAGAGCAGCGGTGCTCACGGGCACCATCTTCGGTATCTTCAGATCGTCTTGTTCCCTTGGCTATTTCCGGAGCATTCCGGCACAGTAGATGCGTATACCAAACATTTCCAACTGCGCATGTGCGAAAAAGCTCTCGGCAGTCTGGCAGTTCGTAACCAAAGATACAGACGATGTCGACCGTGAGCTCCGCTGCTCTACTCTGCATGGAGACGATTGTGTGGCTTTCTGCTACACTTTTTAAAATAATGGACTATGCGGGAAGAAGCGTGAAGGGGGATGAATGAAAGATGATGGCTGGGGACTCTTTCTTAGGAGAGGTTTAGTTCTCCTTTAATATACTTTAAAATTATTTAAAGAGTGAGTAGAATAAACGTGTTTAACATACAGGTATAGAATCTATTATTTGGAATGCTTGGGACCTTGGATTTTCAAATGCAGATTTTTCCCAGATTTAGAAAACCATACCTAAATCTAGTAAAAAATATCAAAACACTAAATAAACCTAATAGAATTAATTTGTAACAGATATAGACACATGGTCCTGTTTTATATTGAAATCAGGTGTCCAGATAAGCCATCCCATAGCCGTACCTAATTTAAATATCATGTTTGCAATGTGCTACCCAAGTCATTGATGAACAATTAAAGAAGACCTAATAACTCTGTGTTACCCCACTAGAACCCTACTCCAAGTAAAGAATGTACCAACGATACAACCTTTCAGTCAGTTTTCTATCAAACAACATCACCAAGACCAACAGATGTTTATAAGGCACTGTATCAAAAGCTTTGGAAAACTTCTAATTAGACCTACTGCAACCCCCACTGTCCAACTGCCTACTTAATTCATCACAAAAAGTAAAACATGTCCTTCATAAAGCCATGCTTATTCTTACTCATATTGCCTTTCTCCAAAACATAACATGCAAAGTATCTCAAACCTTCAAAAACATGCTAATAACAACTCATGTCAAACTTGCCAGTCTGTGATTGCCAGGTTGAGTGTAATCCATTATACATATTGGAATTACAGCAATTTTTCTTTAACCCATTGGTCTCACATGGAAAATATAAATATAAACTAGGATATGCCATGGAGATTACATGTTATGTATTCACAAGTCACTTTATGGAAAAATAAATGGAATCTTATCAAACTCTCGAGCAGAAGGATCAATTAATCAGAAAACTGTGTCTCACATTTTCACAATCTCAGGTATTTCTCAAATACATTTTTCCAGAACAAAGGGACAAGAGAATTGTTTTCTTGAGTTGTGCAAAATATTATTGCCTCACAACTCAGGAGCTCTTGAGTAAGTGGATTAAACATTTTCCAATGAATACAATTTTTTATATGCCAACTAAAGGAAATCTTGATCTGTGAGGAAAGCATATTTTCCCTTGTATTAAGATTAAGCTATGGAAAGGTCTTAACCTTTGATAAACCAGCTTTCTAGAAGCAGAATTCAGTTACTATTATTTCATTTTGCAGTGCAATTCAAACAATAATGGGCTTATTTATCAAAAATTGAATATGTGAGGTTTGAGTTTTTTTCTACTTCGAATAAACTCACAACTTAACAATTTTTACAATTATCAAGCTCAACAAAACTCAAAAATCTCAAATTAAAAAAACTAGCTGAATTTTGTCTAGGACAATTCCTATTGACTTCTATATGATCTCACAAGTTTTTAGTTCCAACGTTTTATATAAAAGTATTTTTTTGTGCTCAATAATTACCAAACATTTGAGTTTTTGAAAGTATAATTCAAATTTGTGATTTTTTTTGTGCAAAAACATTCAAATTGTGGCAAAAATGTGGATGTTCATAAATTCATTTGTTGAATCTGAGGTTTTTGAATGCTAGTATACTTTTGTATACTTTTTAAATTTGTTTTAAGTCATGGAGTCAATCATATTGTTGCATTAAATTTTTACAACTTTGAAAAACAAAATAAAACATACTAACTTGAATGCTGAAAAACATTTAGCATTGACTTCTATAGAAACCTGGCTTTAGTGGCCAAATTTTGAAATTTGGAAAACTTGGATTCCGAAATTGCAGTAACAAAACCCTCACACACACAATAACTTTCTGTAGTAAATAAAATATTTGCAAAAAAGGGGAAATAGGAAAAACTGTCTGTAATCGAATCAAACAAAGTTTTTAGACATTTCGGTGGGAGTTTTAATTGCATGAAGCTTCATTATAAACGTTTTGAAAGCAATGCAGTTAAAAGGCATTAACACAGATCAATTATTTGCTTGAGCAATGGAATAAATACACTTTTATGAATGCAGTGGACGTGACATGGCACAAGGTGACTTTCAAGTTACATCAAAAGAAAACAGGAAACTCATCCTTTCAAAGCAGAGGCCTATAGTCTCGCAGTCTCATTAAACTACATCATAGGAAAGAAGATTAAATAAAAGAGAGGTGCAGTAGAGGCGTTTGGAAGAGGTTCTGTCATCTCTTCTATAACCATACTTTTGAAATGGCATCAGAGGAATCTTTGCTTAGCTTTTACTTTGCTGTTTTAATGACTATATTATTAGCCTGGAGAATGCCTCTGGTGTGAAGTAAACTATGTCTCCAATTTTGTATGCTTTTGGGGTATAATGTAGGCCAGTACGTAAGCCTCAGGATGTCCTTCAAGCAAAAAGCAGTGTCTCCTGGCCAAAGGAAGCCGAGAGATGAAGTGATTGGCCAGAGTAAGATTTCTAATGAAGAATCATTTATGGAAACAAAAATTCCAGTTTGCCAACATTCCCTGTATAATAAAGGAAATGTGTGGCACCGTTTCAACCAGAATATATCCAAAATATAACTCTTGCAACCAATGTCAAAAAAGACCTTTCCATCTCTTTTGTTATTTACTTTTATTTTTCATCTCAAGATTTCCATTGTTAAACATATTCCTCATGTCCTCTGCTGGTTTGATGAGTGAGACTTTTGTCCTACTACTGATGCTAGAATAGGGAATGTGTTCATGACTGTACAAATGTTACAATCCAAAGAGTCTTTTGAATCTGGTGCTGGATATCATGAGCACCACTAAAGAGTCATTAAATATTATCTATTCTGCACACAGATTGAATTTAATCAGCACCAGTTTCTAATTTTCCCGTTGCTTGAAAATTGACCACTTCAATGCTCCTACTTACAGTATATAGCAGTGATCCCCAACCAGTAGCTCGTGAGCAACATGTTGCTCCCCAACCAATTGGATATTGCTCTCAGTGGCCTCAAAGCAGGAGTTTATTTTTTAATTCCAGACTTGAAGGCAAGTTTTGGTTGTATTAAAACCAGGTTAACTGCCAAACAGAGTCTCCTGTAGGCCGCCAGTCCACATAGGGGCCAACAATAGCCAATCCCTGCCCTTATTTGTCACTCCAGGGACTTTTTTTCATGCTTGTGTTGCTCTCCAACTCTTTTTACATTTGAATGTGGCTCACGGGTAAAAAAAGGTTGGGGACCCCTGGTATATAGGAATCATTGAAACAACCAGACAGTTGCCAAAGAGTCCAGAATTATATAGTTGCCAAAGTACTGGTAAAATAGCTATCCTATACTGACTCAGACTTGTGTCCCTTCAAAGTTCCAAATCATATAAAACCTTAAAACAGTCCATTGCACAAAGGCTGGAGGTGAGAAAAGTAAAGAAGTTATATATAGTGTAATATTTCTATGATAAAATCATATAGGATACACCTGTCTCTGTGTATTGATCCAATTGGTCACTTTAGAGGACACCTCTGTGTTGTAGAGAACGCCTTTTATCTCAGTATATTCATCTTCCACCAAGGAAACTTGGTGAAAACAGGGGTGTCCTGTAAAGTGACCATTTGGGTCAATACACACAGAGAGGTGTATCCTATATGGGTTTTATAGAACTACGACACTATATATGTGTATAACCATTTTGCTTTCCTCAAGGCTTGTGTGTGCTGGCTCGTTTTTACATTTTATATAGTTGCCAAAGAGTAAACATTGTGGACGCAGCAAGGTTGAACAAATACAATGAATCTACCAGATTATGAGCTGGATTCAATTCAATGAGAAAAAGGTTTATCATGTGAAAAATCATGGATGAGATTCAATTTGAGATGCAATTCAATTCAGAAAAACATATCTCACTGTTTATCACGTTTTAGGCAAATAATACATTCACAGTAAGAACTAGGGGGTCACAGTCACAATTAAAGGACAGAGTGCAATTTTAGGCACCAGGATCCTGAATAGGTCAAACATGGCAGCCACAAGCACCAAAGAGCAGTTTTTCTTTGGAAATCAGATGTGGGGGTGCAGTGTTTTTGTTGGTTCCCTGCAGGGGGACCAGTGTCTACCAATGCATTAGGGATGCTATAACTTTCCCTTTCATCTGCAACAACTGAGCAGTGCAAACTTGTAAGAATGTAAGGAATTGAACCCTGTGAGGCTTCCCATACATCATTCCTTAATTATACAAATGTGTAGCTATAAGGACTCTGGCTAGTTAGAATCGGATTAGTCAGCAGTTTGGAAACAACCTATACAATATTGTTATTTTATACAATCGTATTAAAGTCATTAAGGTTCTTCTACTTAAAAGGAATCAAATGTCTAATATCCCCTTATGATTATATTACATATTGGTTTTGCTGTACAAATTTATCAGATGTCCTTGTGTCTCCCACTAAAGCTACTCATGTAGATACAGTACCAAGCAGAGCATTGCAACATGACAAAGTCACACATTTGCAGAATAAGGAGAACACATTAAACAACTGTGTAAATTGTAAAACATCTGTAAACAGAGAAACCAGATGGATTCATTGCTGAATCTGCGAATGCGCAAGTCTAAAATTCTACATAATTGGAACTGCTGTTGTTTCAGGTGGGCTAGTGGAAACCTTGTTATGGCCAGATACAAAGTTCTCCCTTTTTTTCTTATAGAAGACAATGGACAGTCATTTCCCCAAAATGTCCCCATGGACCAAATGCAATTTTACACTATTACAGGGATCATGTACAGTACTACCCAACAAATCAGTCGTATTCATGAGGGGAGGCATACAGATGTCCCCACTTCTGACTTGTAACTTAGGCAGCCCGTAACTTGGGTGGCTCATAACCTGTTGCTTCACCACTTTGCAGTTTTATCCGGGACAGAGCGCAGAGTACAGTCTGACACCAGACAGAATTCATCTCTCAATGAGCATTTAGGGGATACTTTGGCGTTGCCTTAAAAGGAAATGTTTCCTTATGTGACTTGTCAAACTGCACTGACTTGCTTTTTTACCCCTACTGGATAATCCATATGGAATAGCCACACCTCATGACATTCTGAAAGCCCATAATAATTGTTTGAGAGACTTGCAAACTGAGTGATGACTAAAAAATAAGTTCAAAAACTACTATTCTGGTCAAATATGTCTCCCGATGTACAACCAGTTTTTTCCTATACGTAGCAATAGTGACCTGTTCATGATTATGAACCCACCAAGAGTCAGAACCCCTGAACAAAGAAATCCCAGTTTTTTATAAACTTGGGAACCTATGACATGAGAACATAAGGATGTGAAAAGGCATTACCATACCAAGAGCATAGAGATGTTGCTTCACAGCACAGAAAAACAAAGAACTGCTCAAATAACCAATGGGATGGTTCTTCCTCAAGAATTCATCCAAGTCAGGGGGCTCCCTGCATACACATAATTGTATTCTTATTGTAGCATCACTCTAGAACAGTACATAGCCTCCTACTTTGTCCATTTACAAGAACCTTGGAGCATGGCCTGACAGTTCACTGCTGGTGTGGAATGTGACCATGAAAGAGCATGTTTGTTGGTGCTTTATAAATTATGATCAGCATAGTTTTCTCCTGTACTAGTAAGTCTACAGGAAAATATGAGGGGATAGTGGCACTTACACATAGTTTTGTTTCAAACATTATGTAGCAAGGATATTGCTCACTTGTTAAGCATAAAATGGCAAGTAAGTCCTTTGCTGGGATGCACATTGCGGTTGTGTGAGTGCCATTTGGGATATAATTTGAGGTACTAATACTCTTCTAAAAGCAGCAAGGGTACCAAATAGAGCACCCCTTCCAGAAGAGTTTGAAGCAAGCATTGTGGAGAAGAATTTACATGTTGTACAAAAATTCTTGATGGAAAAAAAACGAGCCTAGGTATTGTCTTGTTTTTAAAAAAAAAAAGAAATGGCAAGGCCCCATGTAGAATATGCAGTTTTGGTCTACATTGTACTAAAGGAACAAGACCAGACATAAGTGATTAAGTTGATAAAAGTTGGTCTCAGTTTTTAAGAAGGACTGGCCAGTCTGAGATTGTTTACACAAGAGCTACTTCAAGGGTGAATATGATCACAACAGTAGGTATAAATATATAATAAACTCTTTGATGCCTTATTCATCAAGAACGCCTTCAAGATTACACAAGGGAATCCCTTGAGAAGAAAGGTGACTCCACTTTCAAGCGACATGATCGATGTGAAGTTATGGGCTTCTCTCCCTGGTTTACTGGTTGGTACAATAGACGGCATCAAGAAAGGTTTGAATATCTTCTTAGCAAACAACAAAACATAGGATTACTGAAATTCATGCTTAGTACAAAACTGATCCAGGGTCCGCTGTGATGGCCATCTTGGAGGACTCCTAGTAGACAGTTTCATATAGGGGTTTCCTTTTTATGGATCAGTTTAATCTACTGAGTATCTATCTACGTTCAGATTGAAAATGATTTTGTGCTCATTTTTGGAGGGAGGAGGAATGGACTCCTTGGTGTAGAGAATTTTTATTTTTGTTATAGCCATAAAAAAACAATAAAATAAAAAAAAGACAAAAACACCATTGCTCTTGATTTGGAGTGCACTGAATATTATTCTTGCCTCTGTTAACGACAAGCTTTTAAGTGATGATTATTACTGCTGTTCTAATGGAAAATGGAATAGAAATCTCACCGGTGTAATACAAGTTAATGTAACAGTCAGACTTTCTCATGGGAAATTTCAAGGATTTTAAGGACACTCAATTTCTAAAGTCATACTTTTATCTAATAATGTCGGAAGTGAAAGCTCACAATTGGATTTATAGTGAACAGATGTAAAAAAAAAAATATGGCTAAAATACTGGGATGGATATTGGCAGATTAAGAGAAATATTTAGAAAGATAAGTATTTAGGGAAAAAATTGCATGCGCTTAATTTGAACCATCTGGGCTCACCACCCAAATCTCTTGAGATTAATGTTTTATGAGCGAGGACCCTCGGATAATGTTGGACTCGGATGTTGAGAAACATTGTAATTTGAAGCAAACAAGAAATCAGTAAACACCTGGAAATCCTATTCAAGATTTTTCCATTTAACCTTTTAGATTTTGGAAAGTCATTTTATCGTCTTGTTCATCTACCAAGAAGAATATTCTCCAAGGAATTTAGCTGCAATCTGCCCACAACTACTCAACAATAACAGTTTGTCAAATACCTTTATGCATCACTAAAGCACGGAAACATACAGAGGTCTCTGAGCCCCCACGGCACAACTGATTTATTTAACGGGAACAAAATCGAAGACACTAATGGCAGGAATATCCTCTGACTTTTATTTTTTTTTGTCTTAGCTATGTTATCTCTTAGCAAATACAATTATTGTCCATAATATAGCTATTAATCTATTCTTATAATTGATTATTCATTTGTAATAGCCTCATTATAATTTTGCAAGTAAAATTATAAGGAGAATCAGTCATGTATTATAAGGGATAATGCACTCCCTAGTGTAAATGATAAGGATATTAGAAGTCACTGAGGGGTTGTTCTGTGACCATATAAAGGCACAAGGCTGCAGGCTGAGTTATACAGGGAACTCTGAGTATCACTCATGTATTATAAGGGATAATGTACCCCCTACTGTAAATGATAAGGATGTTAGACATTACTGAAGGGTTCTGTGACCATATAAAGACACAAGGCTGAGTTATACGGGGGAACTCTTGAGTATAACTCATGTATTAAAAGGGATAATGTACCCCCTACTGTAAATGATAAGGATATTAGAAGTCACTGAGGGGTTGTTCTGTGACCATATAAAGACACAAGGCTGCAGGCTGAGTTATACAGGGAACTCTGAGTATCACTCATGTATTATAAGGGATAATGAACCCCCTACTGTAAATGATAAGGATGTTAGACATTACTGAAGGGTTCTGTGACCATATAAAGACACAAGGCTGAGTTATACGGGGGAACTCTTGAGTATAACTCATGTATTAAAAGGGATAATGTACCCCCTACTGTAAATGATAAGGATATTAGAAGTCACTGAGGGGTTGTTCTGTGACCATATAAAGGCACAAGGCTGCAGGCTGAGTTATACAGGGAACTCTGAGTATCACTCATGTATTATAAGGGATAATGTACCCCCTACTGTAAATGATAAGGATATTAGAAGTCACTGAGGAGTTGTTCTGTGACCATATAAAGGCACAAGGCTGCAGGCTGAGTTATACAGGGAACTCTGAGTATCACTCATGTATTATAAGGGATAATGTACCCCCTACTGTAAATGATAAGGATATTAGAAGTCACTGAGGGGTTGTTCTGTGACCATATAAAGGCACAAGGCTGCAGGCTGAGTTATACAGGGAACTCTGAGTATCACTCATGTATTATAAGGGATAATGTACCCCCTACTGTAAATGATAAGGATATTACACATCACTGATACATTTTATGACTATAAAAAGACAGACGGATGAACGTCAAGTTATAAAGGTCTGAGGCACTCTATTCTAAATATTAATATACCCTATCTTTTTCAGCAAAAAGTACATTGTGAATTATAATTCATTAGTGAAAGCTTTGAAAATATTAAACTGAATATTTATGAGCAAAATGTTTTTGTGTTGATATTAAATAACCAGCTGGCCAGCAACATTATGAAAAAAACATATTATTGGGGCCTTTCAGTCATAATTCTATTTACAAGTATTTCAAGTCTTTCTGTGTACAAATGTAACGTCAGAAACAGCTCTAGTTATTTATTTGCTAACCTAGAGTTGCTTATTGAATTTGGAACATACTATAATATGCTGTATACCATAGGGCCCCAACTTTATTTACCCATGAAATCAAGCATCCAAAATTCTGAGGGTACCAAATTAGTGCTGTGATTGGTTATTTGTAGCCCCTATGTGAACTGGATTTTATACAACTAAAATTTGCCTCCAAGCCTGGAATTCAAAAATAAGTTCCTGCTTTGAGGCCACTGGGAGAAACATCCAAGGAGTTGGTGAGTAAAATGTTGCTCATGAGCCACTGGTTGGGGACCACTGCTATAGAGGAAGCAGACCATAGGGGAGCCCGGGCTGTGGGGTCTGCTTTCTTTATAGTTGGCCGTGAAGGAATCTATGTGCACCAGGCACCTGCATAAGAATAATACAATTTTAATAAGGAACTGGCCTTTCTAGCTTTTGATATTTTGTAATGGGCTCCTGAAAGACAGAACCATTGCATATGAAAATCTGACACATTCTACTATACAGTTCCATATTAAAAGGAAGTCATACATATTGAATTCTAAACCCAAAGTAAAAACCACTCCAAACAACATTTAAAATGAATCTCTCATTAAGGGAGCAAATCAGAAAAAAATTCGAAACTATACAACATTGAAAATCATTAGACTTGGGGGCAGATTTATTAAAGTTAGATTTTGGAAATTTGAATTCGAATTTTCGAGTTGGATTTTTGGTCAAAACTCACAAATTCGCGTTGGGAATAATCTTAACTCGAATTCGAGATTTATCATACCTGAACCCTGGGAACAATTCAAATTCTACTATTTGCCATGTAGAAGACAATGGCAGAGGTCCAGTGACCCATTTGAAGATGTTAATAGCCTTCCTGTTTTTTTTTGAGAAAAAACAAGATTTGATTTAGTTCTCCAATTTAGAGATTGGAGGAAGTTGCTGAACTTCGTGTTATCTCCACTGCCACTTGTTCCGTCCCTTTTCCAACTATCTAGGGCTGGATTAGGGGTGTTGTTGAAGTCAGTAAAGTGGTGGAGTTGGGGTATGGAAGAGTCCATTTAGTAAATTCAGTTAACAGGTCCCCTGTAAAGGGTGGAGGTACTTAAATGTTGGCCAGGAGGTATTCCTTAGACAATAGTTTACAGTGTATAAAAACATACCTGCTGGTCCCCCCTGTGAATATTATCTTGGACATTTCACTCATTATGTATACCTTTACAATAACCTTTGTATTTTTGTACACCTTTATCACACATTCGTTTCAGTAAATCATCAGTTACATTTCTGAGATGTTTTACATCCCTGCATATCATTGTTATGTTGTCTTTCATAAACAAATAAACATTTTAATATTCAACCTTTGATAAATCTGCCCATCGATGTTCAGCTAAGAGTAACTTTAGTGCAAACGTTCTGCATGAGGTAAAATAGTGCTGGTGCTATATCTATCTCAATCTTTTGTGTCCATGCAAGACACAAATATTAAATATTACTTTCCTGTATCTCTGTACGATTTAACTTCGGTGATAATCTGCAAACCCTAGCCACCAACTGGACTTCAGTACCTAATTACATTGTGTAGACGTTCTACTGTATTCAACTCATATTTTGTATTCTTCTTGTTTCTATAACATCCCCTTCATGATTATAAGATCTAAAACAAGTGCCCCTTTACCTCTTCTACTGGTATTTCTATGGTTAGTAGAATATGACCTATGGTTGCCAGGCTTTATTAAAATGCCTGCAGTTTCAATACCTACTAAAAGTGAAAGGTCTTGATAAGAAACTAGTGATGGTCAAATTTGTCCCGTTTCACGAATTTCCCACGAAATTTGGGAAACTGTGAAAAATTTGCGAAACGCATTGACGTCAATGGGCGTCAACATATTAGTCAACAAATGTTTTACCAACTGCACACAGAAAACTAAAATCTGATTTGACTGAATCTGTTTACTTGATTTTCAGAATGCTCTCTCCATATTTATCTATGGCATGTTCTTATGGTAAAAAAACATTGACTTGAAGACTATAAGTGATACAAAATGTTTTTCTTGATAAAGGAAACCATGTGGTGGCTGCATCCAATCCATGAATTTTTGATTTGGCCAAATACCAAATCGTCTACAACAGATTCGGCTAAATCCTGGATACAGTGTATTCATAACTTCTAATAACATAAAAGTCCTTATGTTTTTCTGAATATTTAAATAAAAATATTTTGAAGGTATCCCCACTCATAGATTAAAGTATTACATGAAAATGTTATAAATAGAATTTTATAAATAAAAGCCTTAGATGTTACAATCAAAGATCAAGAGACACTGAATATATTGTGTACTTACCTACATTTTCTATGTCCATGTCATTAACGTCAGTCCTATTCACCAGGATCTTTATTACCTGCTCCCTGATAAGGAAAAAAAATGCTAATTAGTAACAATAAACTCTTCAGATTTGTTGTTAAAACGTAATTACAAAATTAAATGTGAAGAAATTAAATGAAGTTAGCTTGTAACTTTTAAATTTGTTAAGTATTAAATTTAACGAAAAAAAAAAAATGACTTTCACAAACTGCTAGTTATGAAATTTTACAGATGGTTTTAAATTGAATTCTAAGGCTTTTTTTTTTTTAAAATAATGTTAAAAATAAAATAAAAAATGTTTAAAATTGTAATTTAGGGGCCTTGTGAATTCAAAAATGAAATGTCTTTATTTGTATCAACTGCTTTTATTATTGCTATTAAGAGAACTTAAGGAATGTTAAAATCTTATTTGATTTATTTACCTTTGCAAATGATGATCGTTTTAAGGGTTAGACATCCTCTGCCACTGATGAAAGCGACCTCAATTAGTCAGAGAGTCTTTAAAACCTTTGTGCTAACTGCGCCCACCACGGTACGGAGTTCTCATTAAGGAACCAAAATTCTTATAAATTCCAAAGTGGCACTAGTGAAAAAATGCTCAACAAAATCAAACTAGTCACATTTTATTGCCAGTGAATTCAGTCTAGTTTAAAACAATTTTAAGTACATAATTTGGTTTGCAGTTTTAATCGCGATACCATTTGGATACTTTATCCAGCATTTAGACCTACGATAACAAGCAAATGTAGAGAAGATTTAAGTTTATACCAATTTTTAAAAAGCAACTGCACAAGGTTTAATGGAAACCTTTTATGGATATATTTTTTCCTGTTTACTACTATTTATAATTTTTCTTTAAAAAAAAAAAAAAAATAATGCATAAAATTACTGTTTCACACACAATGCGTTTAATTTCAAAAGTTTATTTAGTATTAAGCAACAGTAAATTTTGCTCAACACTACAGTACATTTCATGACTTGTTACAAAAAGATACCACGTTATTTGCATTTGTAGTTTTCTCCTTATGCAGTTTTACAAGCGAAATGTAGTGAATGGAATAAAAATATTACGCTTATGTTAAATGAATGGATTAACAGATTTAGGAACTCTAAACTTGTTTAACACTAGTTAATCAAAGTTAAGTTCATCCTTTTGACCACCTATTTTTCAAATACAGACTAAAAAATAACATAATAATGTCATATTACAACTTTTTTTTTTACATTTGGTCTTTCGAAAAAAAAAAAAAAAAAGTCGGTTCAGTCCATCCATTTAAAGAATTAGAACGTTTTAATATAAAGGGAGTGTTCATAGAAAAAAATTACTTTGAACAGTATACAGGGCTGGAGGAGACTTGATAATTCACAACGTCAGACTGTACAATCAATATCTTGCATATGGCTGCTCTCTGTAGGTTCCTTTGCATGCTCTTGCGGGTGGAGCTTTGTGCCTGGAGTTAGCCCAATCGTCTTGCCCTAATAAAAAAAAAAAAAATAGCAACTACTGTAATCTAACTGGTCAGTGTGCCCACTATGAAGTACTTGTTTCTTAAAAAATAAACTGCCTCTTTGGAACCATTCAAGTTTCTTTCTGAAAACAATTAAGTTATTCAAAAATAAATGTTTTAAAAGAAAATAATCTGAGATGAAAAGATTATTTTAGATAATCTTAGATTAAAGTATATTAACATTAAAGAACATTTTAAAAAAAATAAACTACAACATAGACAAGAAATGCAATGTCCATCTATTTTAAACATAATCATTGCTATAGCCTCAAAGAGGGGCTCCCCAATTTTTTCAACCCATGACCCACATTCAAATGTAAAAAGTGGGGATTACCAGCCTGGAGGAAGCTCTGTTTGGCAGTAAACCAATATTTATGCTTCCAAAACTTGCCCCTAAAGATTGCCATACACTAGTTTGGCAAGGTCGCCAATATGAGCAGATATCTCTCCACCTTAAGGTGGGCGTTATTAGGCTGTTCCAAGGTCCTAGGGCTCAATGATCGGATCACAACAAATAGAATATGGGCGGTTGAATTGAGGACCACATCAACAAACCAATGCGTTCCACTATCCAACAGGATTTTTAAACCTACCCGATCAGCATCTCGGCCAGATATTGATTGGGAAAGCCAGTTTGAGGGCCACATACACTGCCCAATAAGATGTTGACTTAAAAGAACTATAAAAGGCTTGTCTTACTCTAGTCAGTGCTGTAAACACACTAAACCAGTTTTAGCAAACTCACTGAGATATTTTAGTAAAATCTGAATTTTTCAGATTCAAAAAAATCCAATTAAAACTGATTGTGGCATTTTATTGAATTGCATTAAATTGTGAGGAACAAAACCCTGCATTCTTCCATGATTTTTTTTTTTTTTTTTTTAAACTTGAATATTAAAATGGTTTGAAAGTAGAAATAACACCTCTGGTTGACTTTTAGAGAAGCTAAAGTTTGTAACTGCATTGGAGATTTTGTCAACTGATAAATTAAAAAAAAATAGGTTTGGCAAATTTGCCGGTAGTTTTTTTGGCCACAAAAAATTCAAAAGTGGAAAATGTGCAAATGCTACTTTTTAAAATAAATTAGCTTCTAAGAATCCATAGCTGACTGACATCCACTCAAGTCCTTGCCTGAAAATAAGCACATTAAAGTTTAGTCTCTTCAACTAAAAAAGTCTTCTTGGTGTTTGCAAAAATCATCATAGTTGATCTGGGCATTTATGGTAAACTGGCCAATGGTATGGTATTTGACTATCTCAGCCTTAGCAATAGGTTAAATTATCCTATGAAATCACAGTTCAAGGCTGCATAGGCTTGGAGGTGAGAAGTCGGGGAAATGCTCTTGTTTTTAGGCAACGGATATGGTTTTAAACACAGCAATATTGCAGAAGGACAACAAGGTTGTGTAGACTTGACGGCACTGTTATGGCAAAAATCTTTTAAATTTTTTTTAAAGGGGCAAATTTACCTAGGGTTGAATATTGAGGGTTAATTAACCCTCGCTATTCGTCTGCCGAATTGAAATCCTTCGACTTCGAATATCGAAGTCGAAGGATTTTGTGCAATTCATTCGATCCAACGATTAAATCCTTTGAATCGAACGATTCGAAGGATTTTAATCCATCGATCGAAGGATTTTAATCCATCAATCGAAGGATTATCCTTCGATCAGAAAAACCTTGGAAAGCCTATGGGGACCTTCCCCATAGACTAACATTGGCCTCGGCAGGTTTTAGGAATTAGGGGGTTGAAGTTTTTTTTAAAGAGACAGTCGAACAATTTTTAGTTTGAATCGTTCGATTCGAAGTCGAAGGTCACAGTCAGGCCCGGACTGGCAATCTGTGGGTTCTGGCAAATGCCAGAGGGGCTGCTATAAGATGCCATAGAAAGTCAGTATTTAGTGGGCTGGTGGAGGCTGTTTGGGCCTATATGTGAGCTGATTGGGCCTCTGTGTACCTGAAATGCCAGGGCCTATTCTAATTCTCAGTCCGGACCTGGTCACAGTCGAAGGTTGAAGTAGCCCATTCGATGGTCGAAGTAGCCAAAAAAAACATTCAAAGTTTTTTTCCTCTATTCCTTCACTCGAGCTAAGTGAATGGGCCCCAAAATGTGCATTTTTTTTGGGTTTAACTGAAATATGAGTTTTTAAACTTGTGCAATTTTAGAAGGAAGCTGAATAGAAGGGTAGTATAATCATAATAGTAATGCCCTTCTTTCTTTGCTATCTCAAGACCAATGAATGTGCAGTAGAGTGAAAAGTACTGTGCCTGCACACCCACACCAAGAAAGAAGCAGGAAGAGGACCACTAGAAGAACTCCAGGCCAAGGAATGTTTCTGTTGATGTGAGCAGTGGACAAGGGTATCAGGATTTTGACTTTTTTTCTTTTAAAGTAACATCCAAGAACTTTTAAAATGGGAAATTTCTAAATAAAAATAAACCAACACACAAATATGCAGTTGCATATTGCTGATACCAACTGTTACTTAAAAAGCCAGACAACATTAAACAGCTTTTGCACCAAACAATTATGTTATCTTCTCAGTTGAAATATATGCTTCCCTTGTGGCAATGGATATCTAGTAGTAAACTTTGAATCGTATTTGTTTCGTATGAATCCAGTTTTTCTCCCAAATGTCAGGAAGGCAATTAACATTTCCAAATGGCTCAACAGACCTCTGCCATTGACTTGTACATGAACTCGGCAGGTTTTAGGTGGCGAATATTCGTATTAGGACCGTTTCTATGGTCGAGGTATGATGCAGAAAATCTCACCTTCGAATTTACATTCAAACAGGGAGATTAAAATTAGAATGTGTCAATTTTGACACTCGAAAATTTGAATTCGAATTTACAATTTGAACCTTGATAAATCTGCTCCTAAATCTTTAGATAAACTGGGCAACAGGACTATTATTAAACTTCAAATCATTACAATGAACCAACCTTAATACCTTATTATTTCCATAAGATAAATGGAGAATCTAGAGATTTAAGTTATTGACCCTTTTATATGTGGATGCTAATCAGTTATGGATTGCTCAAACCCTTAATTACACACCCGAAAAGGGTGTCAGGTGCTCAAACTGGATGACTTTTCCCTGCCCTTCAGGTCTTCCATGTAAATAAAACCAGTAGCTAGTGATTTATTCGCCAGGCGCGAATTCCCGGCGAATTTGCACGATTCGCCGCCAGTAAATAAATTTGCGAAACACTCGCGGATAAATTCACGAAATGCCCGCGAAAATTTGCCCGAAAAAAATTCGCCGGCGTTAAAAAAATTTTTTTCGTCAGCGTCGGAAAAAACGGGTTCCGCCGTAAAAAAAAAGGGCGCCGGCATCAAAAACGGGCCCCTGCATCAAAAAACGAGACACCGGCGCCGTTTTGCGAATTTTTCGCCGTTTTGCGAATTTCGCATGAATTTCGCGAATTTTTCGGCAAAGCAAATTCGCCCATCACTACCAGTAGCACTGATAAACGTGAAAAATGAATCTGTGGTTTATTTAGCCCATATGCATACAAATTAAGGACGTTTGAGGCTACACTGCCTTGATAAAGGGATCAGGGGAGCCCGAAACGTTGCCCTTAATTTGTATGCATATGGATTAAATAAACCACAGATTCATTTTTCACTTTTATCAGAGTGATACTGGTTTTATTTTACCTTTTAAATGTGGATACTGAACAGCAAATACTGAAAAAAGGGACAGGAACTGATGGGAATGATGTATACTCTCTCTAAAATGTTGCTTAATATGTTAATACAACATTAATAATGAATAATAATATCTTATTTATCACTTTTTTTCTCTAAATTATAGAAGAGCTGGGATACTCACCATAGGAGTCATATGAATCTTCCCCAAGCCCATGTCCATAATCATAGTAATCTGCTGTACTGTAAAAAAAAGAAACAAAAACATATAAAAACTCATAAAAATACAGTCTCATAAAAAGGTTTTCTTTTCATAAAATAGGTTGAGGTTAATTAAATGTGTATTTGGAGAACAAACATGGCTACACAGCAGTTTGTTTATATAAACTATAGTAGTACTTATCTATTATCTACTGTGTATCCTGTGCTTGAATGGCTGCCCCCATGGCTACACAGCAGCTTGTTTATATAAACTATAGTAGTACTTATCTATTATCTACTGTGTATCCTGTGCTTGAATGGCTGCCCCCATGGCTACACAGCAGCTTGTTTATATAAACTATAGTAGTACTTATCTGTTATCTACTGTGTATCCTGTGCTTGAATGGCTGCCCCATGGCTACACAGCAGCTTGTTTATATAAACTATAGTAGTACTTATCTGTTATCTACTGTGTATCCTGTGCTTGAATGGCTGCCCCCATGGCTACACAGCAGCTTGTTTATATAAACTATAGTAGTACTTATTTGTTATCTACTGTGTATCCTGTGCTTGAATGGCTGCCCCCATGGCTACACAGCAGCTTGTTTATATAAACTATAGTAGTACTTATCTGTTATCTACTGTGTATCCTGTGCTTGAATGGCTGTCCCCATGGCTACACAGCAGCTTGTTTATATAAACTATAGTAGTACTTATCTGTTATCTACTGTGTATCCTGTGCTTGAATGGCTGTCCCCATGGCTACACAGCAGCTTGTTTATATAAACTATAGTAGTACTTATCTGTTATCTACTGTGTATCCTGTGCTTGAATGGCTGTCCCCATGGCTACACAGCAGCTTGATTATATAAACGATAGTAGAGTTTCTGAAGCAAACACACCCGTTTTACCAGTGCAGGGCAACAGTACATTATATTTTCATTACTTTGATACACTTTCAGTTTTCCAATGTTCCTTTAACTTTTAGTACAGGTATAGGATCCCTTATCCGGAAACCCAATATCCAGAAAGCTCCGAATTATGGAATGGCTGTCACCCATAGACTCCATTTTATCCAAATAATCCAAATTTTTAAAAATGATTTCCTTTTTCTCTGTAATAATAGTTGTAATTGATCCCAACTAAGATATAATTAATCCTTATTGGAAGCAAAACCAGCCTATTGGGTTTATTTAATGTTTAAATGAATTTCTAGTAGACTTAAGGCATGAAGACCCAAATTACGGAAAGATCCGTTATCCGGAAAACCCCAGGTCCCGAGCATTCTGGATAACAGGTCCCATACCTGTATATTACAGAATGTCCTATATTTATGAACTGATCTTAATTCCTTACGTTCTAAAGGTGTTTAATTATTTGTCTTCCTTTTCTGCCTCTTTCCAGCTCTCGAAAGTGGGTCTCTGAACTCTTGCACCCAAAAACCTATTGTTCCATAACAATTGTATTGTTATTGTTTCCTTTTATTAGTTAATACTCCCTTATTCATCTCCAGCACACTCGCTAAACCCCTCTCTGCTTGGTGGAGGACATTGGATCCAAGTAACCAGACAGCTGATCCAAACTGAAGAGCTGCTGAACAAAAAGCTAAATTTCATAAAATAAACCTCATAGAACCCTGAGAAACATATTTATAATGTTATTAAAACGAAACAGTATTGACATACACCAAACATTGCATTGACAATGCCATAGTGCTATGTGCCGGGCTGGAACTAGAGGTAGGTGACAGAGGCATTTGCTTGGGACACATTGGGGAAGAGGGGTGCAATAGGGTGGCAATTGGGTGGTGTCAGAGCCATAGTGATGGGGTTATAGAGCAGGTCTGGACTCTATAAACATTAAACAAGCAATGGCTATCTCAAATGATATTTTTAGTCATCCTAAGGTTTACGTTGATTAAATGCTTGAAACTATATGTTGGACCCTTTTGTATTCAGTATCTCCTAAGAGTTAATTCTATTTTCAGCCATCTGAATCAATGGTCCCTAGAAATAGTGCTTAAAAATCATCGGGTATCTGGGAAATCCTAAGAAATCATTTGGCGCCAGCCATGGCTCCATCTGTAAGTCTTTCCTTTAAGAGGCAAACAAAAAAAATGTGTTTATTTCAAGGGATAATTTCGGTAAACCAAGGTCACTATTGAGCCTGATAGCTACTAGTCTCTACAACCCACGTTTTTATACATTACTGATAAATTTTTAATATACGTTTTTGTTAGGAAAACATACTTGCCCTTTACTTTCCATTATATTCTCTAATCAAGTAAAGAAAAACAAACTACGAATGCAGGAGCCATAGGATTCTTTCTTTTTGGACATGAATGAAAGATCAAATATTACAGTGTCACACATAACCCTTCTATTGTCTACAGAAAAGGAACCGTTGCGACCAGGGATTTCTGCAAACGTAACACTCCCAGGTATTAATTAGTAGGGATGGGCGAATTTGACCCGAAATGTCGCCGACACCCATTAAAGTCTATGGGCGTCAAAAACATTTTGTCGTGCGGCAATTTTTTTTTTTGATGCGCGTCTTTTTATTTTGACGCCTGACGCCAAGTCTATGGGCGTCATTTTTTTGGCGAAACAAGGCGAAAAAATTCCCCATCCCTATTAATAAGTGTGATTCAGAATTCGAGTTCAGAGACATTTGTTGAAAGAAGGTAGCGCCTCTAGGATTATACAGTAAATCACAAAGGACAGTTACGGCCATGAACAGAAACTAGAGATAAATATACCAGGAATAAGTCATTCTGACTGAGAAGATTCAGAACAGCATTCCAATAAAAATGTAATATTCTCTCTTAATTAACCTGATTAGGGCAACTTTAACCATGGCACACTCTTGGATTCCTCAAGACAAGCTCTTAGAGAAAATAAAAAAAGTCAATTAACCCAGGTCAGGTTAATAACATAAAAATATCAAGAGGAACGTGGAAGAACTGTAGAGTTTCCTCTTACCCAACAGGAGACCAAAAAAGTGACAATGACCCTCTAGATTCTCCAGTTTGATATCTGTACATCTGCCCCTTGTGTAGAACAACCCCACGGTAGAGTAATGGAAATTCTATTGATTCCCATGTGCCCATTTCTTTTACACATATGACAATATATTTTCTCTCAAGAGTTTTTTTTAGCTTGGCCTCATGTTATTTTAAGGTTTGATGGTGACAAGTGAAATTGACACTTGGTAGGAATGTGCCGAATTCTATCAAGCTTGAAGATTACTGCACCTGAGCCCCAATTTCATTCCTATTAAGCCTGTCAGAATCCCAAACACACGCTTAAAAGGGCACAAAAGCACAAAAACTCATTTGATTTCATATTAGAGATGCCACTCTGAAGTGAGTGTCTTTTCCAGATCTCACCCTGTCGGACCAGAGGGCTCCAAGAGACACCACAACTGAGCAGCTGAAAACAATCTCATATTAAATATTTGCCACCATTAACAGATTCATTAACAGAGTAGGCTTCCTGTTTCCAACAAGATATAGGTGATAATTATCAACTATATTTAGCCTCTGACACTCACATTTCTTTATTTTACTGAAAAGGTACAATAGATGAAGGATATTTGAGATATAGGGGGTTATTTACTAAACTGTGAATGCAAAAATCACGAAAAATCCGTGATTTTTTTTATCGGACTTTTAAAAAAATCACAAGGAAAGGCAAAAAAATAAAATCCCATTTTACTTTCTTTAATGAAAAAGAAACCTATCTCCAATACACTTTAATTTAAAAATGTGTACTGTTTTTATAAGAAACCTGACTGTATGCAGTGAAATTCTCCCTTCATTTACTGCTGTGGATAGGAATTGTCAGACGGTCCCTAACTGCTGAGCAGGGAAACAATCATACTTATGAACAGCAGGGGGAGCCCCCGCCTCACTTCCCAGCCATGCAGAAATCAAGCAGCTTTGTTTATGATGATCCCTAAGCAGCCCAGACCACACTGAGCATGTGCACAGTCTTAGTCTTGCAAAGATGTATAACAAAGTTACAAGATGGTGACCCCCTGTAGCCAACTTTGAAAGCATAAATTATTTGTTTGATTAGGCTTGTGGTGCAGTAAGTTTATGTTTATGTTTAGTATACAAAATACAGCATTTCTAGCCTTATTCTATTTTACACTTTCCTTGTCTTTAAACCCAGAGGATGGAAAAGTCAGAATCTGAAAATCCAGGATCTCAGACCTGTCGAGGTTGCATATAAGTCAATGGGAGAAGTCCCAAAGATTTCTTTATGTGCGATGGGTTTCGTGCAACATCCCGACATAATCGAGAAAAGCATGAAAAATCAGATGGAAAAATCCAAAAAAATCATGAAAATCAGATTTTCAGGAAAATGTAATAATAAATAAGTGTAAAAAAACACGAGCGGATTTGATCGGAGTTTGTAGCAGAAAATATTCGGACTTTGATAAATAACCCCCATAATGCACATTGTGTTGAGCATGGCCATACAATAAAATGTGGGGAAGGAATTTCGGGAGCTTTAATTAGATCCCAACTGGTTATGTTATTTGAAAGAGTGAAGAAGGAAGTAAGAAAGTATTGTGTTTTCATCAATGTTACATCAGTATTCCAGGTATTTAGTGTGAGAACACAATAATAATGGTACCAATAAGGAGGTGGTAAAGGTTTATGGTCACGACAGAGAGATGTTGTATGTGCTGGTGATCTGGATTCCTTCCAGTTAAAGCCCATTAGAAAGCCTGAGCTCCTTTTTAGCTGCCTGCCCTTTCACTTTCAGCAAAGTAGCAACCTCCAGTCTTTCAATCTTTGTTAGAGTTAGTGCTACTCTTGCTACGATATTCTGATTCCTAGTGACCAGGAGTTGTAACTGTCACTAACTAAAACCTCATTCATGGGTTCCTGTTGCACAACTTCAATAAGGGGCAAATTTAATTCTGTTCGAATATGGAGGGTTAATTAACCCTCAATATCCGACTGTCGAATGGAAATCCTTCGACTTCGAATATCGAAGTCGAAGGATTTACCACAATTCGTTTTTTAATCCATCGATTGAACGATTTTTCTTCGACCCAAAAAAGCTTAGAAAGGCTATGGGGACCTTCCCATAGGCTAACATTGACTTCGGTAGGTTTTAGGTGGCGAACTAGGGGGTCGAAGTTTTTTTTTAAAGAGACAGTACTTCAACTATCGAATGGTCGAATAGTCGAACGATTTTTAGTTTCAATCGTTCGATCCGAAGTCGTAGTCGAAGTAGCCCATTCGATGGTCGAAGTAGCCAAAAAAAACATTCGAAATTCAAAGTTTTTTTTTATTTTATTCCTATACTCGAACTAAGTAAATGGGCCCCTAAGTGTTTCGTTCACTTAGGGTCTTCACTGCAGCCTACTGCGCCCAGGCTCCCCAACTTCTGGTAACAGGTGTAGCCCAAAGAGAAAGAGTCATGTTCTCCCTACTATTAAATACACTATAGGCAGGGACACTTCCTTCCCAAAGAGGATAGGTAACGGCATAGGGTCTTCCTGTGCCTATGAGTCCCCTACATTTTATAGGGGTACAGCTGTGTGGCAGGGGTGGTTTGTTTTGGTGAATAGTTACTGGTATACATAAACTGTCTTGCTTTGCTATACAAGAAAGCAGTCAGGTAATAGATTTACATCTCAGGAATATGTTAAATACTATTAGGGATGCACCGAATCCACTTTTTTGGATTCGGCCGAACCCCCAAATCCTTCGCGAAATATTCGGGCGAATGTGAACCGAATCCGAACCCTAATTTGCATATGCAAATTAGGGATGGCAAGGGGAACCATTTTTTACTTCCTTGTTTTCTGACAAAAAGTCACACAATTTCCCTCCCCGCTTCTAATTTGCATATGCAAATTAGGATTTGGATTTGTTTTGGCCGGACAGAAGGATTCGGCTGAATCCGAATCCTGCTGAAAAAGGCCGAATCCTGGCCAAATCCCGAACCGAATCCTGGATTCGGTGTATCCCTAAATACTATACAGGTATAGGAACCCTTATCCAGAAACCCGATATCCAGAAAGCTCCAAATCCATAGACTCCATTTTATCCAAATAATCCAAATTTTTAAAAATGATTTTCTTTTTCTCTGTAATAATAAAACAGTAGCTTGTACTGGATCCCAACTAAGATATAATTAGAAATAAGATAAGCAAAACCAACCTATTGGCTTAATTTAATGTTTAAATTAATTTCTAGTAGACATAAGGCATGAAGACCCAAATTACGGAAAGATCCGTTATCTGGAAAACCTCAGGTTCTGGATAACAGGTCCCATACATGTACTATTAATGACCGGAATGGAAGCAGAAGCTGGAGAACCCAACCAGTTGTGTGACTACAAGGTCTTGCCTCCAATTCTCAAAGTTCTTGTATTGCAAATGAGAACAACTGGCGCAACATAACATGTCACAAGCCGCACTAGAGGGTTAATCTGTCATATAAAGCTGAGTCGTCAGTATTGCTACAAACTGCCGGGTCGCCAGTGACAGATGGAGATAGATGAATACAATGAAGACAGAGGCTTGTAACACTCATTCTGCTTCACTGAAATAACAAGCAGACTGTGTGTAGTGCATCTCATCATATAGAGGCCAGTTTTCTACTTTCCTAGATTAGCCCAGGCTGCCTACGTTCCCTAGTGTCTTCATGAAGGCCAAGAGATCCTACACTAGCTCTCTAGGAAATGTGCCTATAAATAAATATCATGGCATTAATGGCATTAGAGAGAGATTTATTAGGTGAAAATGCTAAGGAACCCTGGAAGTAATACCTCCTCAAGGGCAGGGCTTACTAGCTGCTTCTATTTAGCACCTTGGGAGTAACTGTGTGCAAAACATAGCACATAACTACTACTATAGTTTATATAAACAAGCTGCTGTGTAGCCATGGGGGCAGCCATTCAAGCACAGGATACACAGTAGATAACAGATAAGTACTACTATAGTTTATATAAACAAGCTGCTGTGTAGCAATGGGGGCAGCCATTCAAGCACAGGATACACAGTAGATAACAGATAAGTACTACTATAGTTTATATAAACAAGCTGCTGTGTAGCCATGGGGGCAGCCATTCAAGCACAGGATACACAGTAGATAACAGATAAGTACTACTATAGTTTATATAAACAAGCTGCTGTGTAGCCATGGGGGCAGCCATTCAAGCACAGGATACACAGTAGATAACAGATAAGTACTACTATAGTTTATATAAACAAGCTGCTGTGTAGCCATGGGGGCAGCCATTCAAGCACAGGATACACAGTAGATAACAGATAAGTACTACTATAGTTTATATAAACAAGCTGCTGTGTAGCCATGGGGGCAGCCATTCAAGCACAGGATACACAGTAGATAACAGATAAGTATTACTATAGTTTATATAAACAAGCTGCTGTGTAGCCATGGGGGCAGACATTCAAGCACAGGATACACAGTAGATAACAGATAAGTACTACTATAGTTTATATAAACAAGCTGCTGTGTAGCCATGGGGGCAGCCATTCAAGCACAGGATACACAGTAGATAACAGATAAGTACTACTATAGTTGATATAAACAAGCTGCTGTGTAGCCATGGGGACAGCCATTCAAGCACAGGATACATAGTAGATAACAGATAAGTACTACTATAGTTTAGATAAACAAGCTGCTGTGTAGCCATGGGGGCAGCCATTCAAGCACAGGATACACAGTAGGTAACAGATAAGTACTACTATAGTTTATATAAACAAGCTGCTGTGTAGCCATGGGGGACGCCATTCAAGCACAGGATACACAGTAGATAACAGATAAGTACTACTATAGTTTATATAAACAAGCTGTTGTGTAGCCATGGGGGCAGCCATTCAAGCACAGGATACACAGTAGATAACAAATAAGTACTACTATAGTTTATATAAACAAGCTGCTGTGTAGCCATGGGGGCAGCCATTCAAGCACAGGATACACAGTAGATAACAAATAAGTACTACTATAGTTTATATAAACAAGCTGCTGTGTAGCCATGGGGGCAGCCATTCAAGCACAGGATACACAGTAGGTAACAGATAAGTACTACTATAGTATTCCTAAACAAGCTGCTGTGTAGCCATGGGGGCAGCCATTCAAGCACAGGATACACAGTAGATAACAGATAAGTACTACTATAGTTTATATAAACAAGCTGCTGTGTAGCCATGGGGGCAGCCATTCAAGCACAGGATACACAGTAGGTAACAGATAAGTACTACTATAGTATTCCTAAACAAGCTGCTGTGTAGCCATGGGGGCAGCCATTCAAGCACAGGATACACAGTAGATAACAGATAAGTACTACTATAGTTTATATAAACAAGCTGCTGTGTAGCCATGGGGGCAGCCATTCAAGCACAGGATACACAGTAGGTAACAGATAAGTACTACTATAGTATTCCTAAACAAGCTGCTGTGTAGCCATGGGGACAGCCATTCAAGCACAGGATACACAGTAGATAACCGATAAGTACTACTATAGTTTATGTAAACAAGCTGCTGTGTAGCCATGGGGGCAGACATTCAAGCACAGGATACACAGTAGATAACAAATAAGTACTACTATAGTTGATATAAACAAGCTGCTGTGTAGCCATGGGGACAGCCATTCAAGCACAGGATACACAGTAGATAACAGATAAGTATTACTATAGTTTATATAAACAAGCTGCTGTGTAGCCATGGGGGCAGACATTCAAGCACAGGATACACAGTAGGTAACAGATAAGTACTACTATAGTATTCCTAAACATTCAAGCACAGGATACACAGTAGGTAACAGATAAGTACTACTATAGTATTCCTAAACAAGCTGCTGTGTAGCCATGAGGGCAGCCATTCAAGCACAGGAGACACAGTAGATAACAGATAAGTACTACTATAGTTTATATAAACAAGCTGCTGTGTAGCCATGGGGGCAGCCATTCAAGCACAGGATACACAGTAGATAACAAATAAGTACTACTATAGTTTATATAAACAAGCTGCTGTGTAGCCATGGGGGCAGCCATTCAAGCACAGGATACACAGTAGGTAACAGATAAGTACTACTATAGTATTCCTAAACAAGCTGCTGTGTAGCCATGGGGGCAGCCATTCAAGCACAGGATACACAGTAGATAACAGATAAGTACTACTATAGTTTATATAAACAAGCTGCTGTGTAGCCATGGGGGCAGCCATTCAAGCACAGGATACACAGTAGGTAACAGATAAGTACTACTATAGTATTCCTAAACAAGCTGCTGTGTAGCCATGGGGGCAGCCATTCAAGCACAGGATACACAGTAGATAACAGATAAGTACTACTATAGTTTATATAAACAAGCTGCTGTGTAGCCATGGGGACAGCCATTCAAGCACAGGATACACAGTAGATAACCGATAAGTACTACTATAGTTTATGTAAACAAGCTGCTGTGTAGCCATGGGGGCAGCCATTCAAGCACAGGATACACAGTAGATAACAGATAAGTATTACTATAGTTTATATAAACAAGCTGCTGTGTAGCCATGGGGGCAGACATTCAAGCACAGGATACACAATAGATAACAAATAAGTACAACTATAGTTGATATAAACAAGCTGCTGTGTAGCCATGGGGACAGCCATTCAAGCACAGGATACACAGTAGGTAACAGATAAGTACTACTATAGTATTCCTAAACAAGCTGCTGTGTAGCCAACTAGCCATGAGGGCAGCCATTCAAGCACAGGAGACACAGTAGATAACAGATAAGTACTACTATAGTTTATATAAACAAGCTGCTGTGTAGCCATGGGGGCAGCCATTCAAGCACAGGATACACAGTAGATAACAAATAAGTACTACTATAGTTTATATAAACAAGCTGCTGTGTAGCCATGGGGGCAGCCTTTGTTTATATAAATTAAAGTAGAGTTTCTGAAGCAAACACAGAATTTTTACCAGGGCAGGGCAACATTACACTATATTTTAATTGCTCTAAAACACTTTGATTTTTTGGTGTTACTGTTCCTATAAGAAGATGCAGCCCCACAAGCACAGGATACACAGTAGATAACAGATAAGTACTACTATAGTTGATATAAACAAGCTGCTGTGTAGCCATGGGGGCAGCCATTCAAGCACAGAATACACAGTAGATAACAGATAAGTACTACTATAGTTTAGATAAACAAGCTGCTGTGTAGCCATGGGGGCAGCCATTCAAGCACAGGATACACAGAAGGTAACAGATAAGTACTACTATAGTTTATATAAACAAGCTGCTGTGTAGCCATGGGGGCAGCCATTCAAGCACAGGATACACAGTAGGTAACAGATAAGTACTACTATAGTATTCCTAAACAAGCTGCTGTGTAGCCATGGGGGCAGCCATTCAAGCACAGGATACACAGTAGATAACAGATAAGTACTACTATAGTTTATATAAACAAGCTGCTGTGTAGCCATGGGGGCAGCCATTCAAGCACAGGATACACAGTAGATAACAGATAAGTACTACTATAGTTTATATAAACAAGCTGCGGTGTAGCCATGGGGGCAGCCATTCAAGCACAGGATACACAGTAGATAACAGATAAGTACTACTATAGTTTATATAAACAAGCTGCTGTGTAGCCATGGGGGCAGCCATTCAAGCACAGGATACACAGTAGGTAACAGATAAGTACTACTATAGTATTCCTAAACAAGCTGCTGTGTAGCCATGGGGGCAGCCATTCAAGCACAGGATACACAGTAGATAACAGATAAGTACTACTATAGTTTATATAAACAAGCTGCTGTGTAGCCATGGGGGCAGCCATTCAAGCACAGGATACACAGTAGATAACAAATAAGTACTACTATAGTTTATATAAACAAGCTGCTGTGTAGCCATGGGGGCAGCCTTTGTTTATATAAATTAAAGTAGAGTTTCTGAAGCAAACACAGAATTTTTACCAGGGCAGGGCAACATTACACTATATTTTAATTGCTCTAAAACACTTTGATTTTTTGGTGTTACTGTTCCTATAAGAAGATGCAGCCCCACAAGCACAGGATACACAGTAGATAACAGATAAGTACTACTATAGTTGATATAAACAAGCTGCTGTGTAGCCATGGGGGCAGCCATTCAAGCACAGAATACACAGTAGATAACAGATAAGTACTACTATAGTTTAGATAAACAAGCTGCTGTGTAGCCATGGGGGCAGCCATTCAAGCACAGGATACACAGAAGGTAACAGATAAGTACTACTATAGTTTATATAAACAAGCTGCTGTGTAGCCATGGGGGCAGCCATTCAAGCACAGGATACACAGTAGGTAACAGATAAGTACTACTATAGTATTCCTAAACAAGCTGCTGTGTAGCCATGGGGGCAGCCATTCAAGCACAGGATACACAGTAGATAACAGATAAGTACTACTATAGTTTATATAAACAAGCTGCTGTGTAGCCATGGGGGCAGCCATTCAAGCACAGGATACACAGTAGATAACAGATAAGTACTACTATAGTTTATATAAACAAGCTGCGGTGTAGCCATGGGGGCAGCCATTCAAGCACAGGATACACAGTAGATAACAGATAAGTACTACTATAGTTTATATAAACAAGCTGCTGTGTAGCCATGGGGGCAGCCATTCAAGCACAGGATACACAGTAGATAACAGATAAATACAACTATAGTTTATATAAACACGCTGCTGTCTAGCCATGGGGGCAGCCATTGTTTATATAAACTAAAGTAGAGTTTCTGAAGCACACACAGAATTTTTACCAGGGCAGGACAACATTACACTCTATTTTAATTGCTCTAAAACACTTTGATTATTTGGTGTTCCTATAAGAAGATGCAGCCCCACTTAGATCCAATACACACATGTATACGTTCTGAATCATTAGTCCACTAGAACATATGCTCCAAAACAAAGGCGAGTAAACAAAATTCCCGATCATTAACAAGATAGAAAATCAACTGTGGGCTCGTTTGGTGCCTTGCGACCTTGTACCGCACATTGTCTTGACTGGACTCTTTCCCTGACACGTTATCTGTCAGCGCAATGAATGGCCGATCATAAGTCTCTCTGCAGTTGTTTCACTGCTATTAAGCAGATGGCAGTGCCAAAGCCAAATGATGTAGTTCAGCTCCCCAGTGAGCTTCTCTTCCATACAGTGAAGCCGCCTTTTATAAATCTTAGGCATTCTAGAGAAATGGGAAACGTGAGCTGACAAACAAAGCTCTGCTCTTCTGCGTGTTTCCCTATCTGGGGCGTACATCAGACACATGTCATGCCGCTATACGGTAGCCTCCTGATTGTACAATCCCACAGATTTAAACCCAGAGTAAATGAAAAATTCTGTAATATTACAAAATATCTGGGAAATTGGCAGAAGAAATTATAGGGGAACTATCGCGAAAATGAAAATGTAATATAAGCTTCATCACACTGAAATAAGAAACTTTCTAAATACAATCAATTAAATATTCTGTAGTGTTTCTGAAATAATCAAGTGTATCTTCACTATTCCTCTCTCAGCATCTGTTTCTCTTCATTCTCTCTTCATGCAGCAGTTGGGTGTCAGATATTCACTGACAGTTACATCCAATATATCTTATAGGGGGGCTCCTTTCCTAGCAGATGTATTAAAGGAGAATTCAACCCGTAACATAAAAAACCCCTACCCCTACGTACCCTAGATAGACCCTCCTCTTCCCCAGCCTCCCTGGTAACCGGGGCACCCCTGGTGCAGATTCTGTTCTCGGAAGTTCACGGCCGCCATCTTCTTTTCTTCGTTAAACTTCACAAAAATTTAACAAATTTTTTTCCGAAATTTTCAGGACTTTCTGCACGTGCGCAGTTGGGGGACTGGAATATTACTCCAACTGAATACGACAGTCTGCTTCCGAAGTTTAATGAAGAAAAGAAGATGGTGGCCGTGAACTCCCGAGGACAGAATCTGCACCGAGGGGTAAGTAAAAAGTTAGGGGCATTTGCCCAGGGTACCATGTAGGCTGGGGGGGGAGGAGGGAGGGGTGTCTACCTAGGATACAGGGGGTAGGGGGTTTTTATGTTACGGGTTGAATTCTCCTTTAAAGCTCACTCAAATAACCAACACAAACAAAATGTAACAAAATAACTGCCTTTTGCACAAATCCTGCATGTAGAGAGACATGATGTCTAGTGAGTTTAATAGAGTGAGCTCTAATACATCTTCTAGGCAAAAAGAGCCCCCCATAACTTTAACTCTCATGCTTCCAGTGGACTGTGGACACGATAAACAAAGCAGATAAAAAAAAAAAGAGTCAATCCCTTAAAACGTTCCACACTTCAAACTTCACAACTCGGCGTGTTATATCGGATTTTAGCTCTTTTCCTAAAACTGAACCAGTTCAGTAACCCATAACAGCCAAGCAGAAATGACATTTTTAATGGCAGGATATTAAATATCATATAAAAATGAAAAGTAAGACCTTATTAGTTGTTATGGGGACTACATTAAAAAAATATATTATTAAATTGGCGAAAGTAATGACCAGCAGAACAGCAGTCCCCAACCTTTTTTGCGCCATGGACTAGTTTAAAGCAAGACAATTTTTCCGAGGATTGGGTGGAGGCGAGCTGATGCATGGCGGCATTTCAGGCTAACACTGTCCAAACAGTATTTTGGTCCTTTTCGCAATCAGTAGAAAGTTTCCTGGGATTTGTGCTGCTGCTGTCATGGGCCTGTTTAATGGTATTTGCAGCTATTATAGACTGCAGCCAGGACCAGAGGAGGCCCGTTCAGCACAGCCCATGACCTGGTAAGTATGAAAATCGAAATTACAAAAAAATCCGTAATCCGGAAAACACCAGGTCCCGTACCTGTATCAGAACTGAAGTTACGAGTCCAGTTCCTTTGTTTAAGTCTAGATACTGCTAGATATTTTATGTGCCCTCCTTATCTAACCTATAGATATTTATGTGCCCTCCTCATCTAACCTATAGATGATACTTTATGTGCCCTCCTTATCTAACTTATAGATACTTTATGTGCCCTCCTTATCTAACCTATAGATACTTTATGTGCCTTCCTTATCTAACCTATAGATACTTTATTTTGCCCTCCTTATCTAGCCTATAGATACTTTATGTGCCCCCCTTATCTAACTTATAGATACTTTATGTGCCCTCCTTATCTAGCCTATAGATACTTTATGTGCCCCCCTTATCTAACTTATAGATACTTTATGTGCCCTCCTTATCTAACCTATAGATACTTTATGTGCCTTCCTTATCTAACCTATAGATACTTTATTTTGCCCTCCTTATCTAGCCTATAGATACTTTATGTGCCCCCCTTATCTAACTTATAGATACTTTATGTGCCCCCCTTATCTAACTTATAGATACTTTATGTGCCCTCCTTATCTAACTTATAGATACTTTATGTGCCCTCCTTATCTAACCTATAGATACTTTATGTGCCTTCCTTATCTAACCTATAGATACTTTATTTTGCCCTCCTTATCTAGCCTATAGATACTTTATGTGCCCCCCTTATCTAACTTATAGATACTTTATGTGCCCTCCTTATCTAGCCTATAGATACTTTATGTGCCCCCCTTATCTAACTTATAGATACTTTATGTGCCCTCCTTATCTAGCCTATAGATACTTTATGTGCCCCCCTTATCTAACTTATAGATACTTTATGTGCCCCCCTTATCTAACTTATAGATACTTTATGTGCCCTCCTTATCTAACCTATAGATACTTTATGTGCCTTCCTTATCTAACCTATAGATACTTTATTTTGCCCTCCTTATCTAGCCTATAGATACTTTATGTGCCCCCCTTATCTAACTTATAGATACTTTATGTGCCCTCCTTATCTAGCCTATAGATACTTTATGTGCCCCCCTTATCTAACTTATAGATACTTTATGTGCCCCCCTTATCTAACTTATAGATACTTTATGTGCCCCCCTTATCTAACTTATAGATACTTTATGTGCCCCCCTTATCTAACTTATAGATACTTTATGTGCCCTTACTTATCTAACCTATAGATACTTTATGTGCCCTTACTTATTTAACCTATGGATACTTTAAGTGCCCTCCTTATCCAGCCTATAGATACTTTATGTGCCCCCCTTATCTAACCTATAGATACTTTATGTGCCCTCCTTATCTAGCCTATAGATACTTTATGTGCCCCCCTTATCTAACTTATAGATACTTTATGTGCCCTTACTTATCTAACCTATAGATACTTTATGTGCCCTTACTTATTTAACCTATGGATACTTTAAGTGCCCTCCTTATCTAGCCTATAGATACTTTATGTGCCCTCCTTATCTAACCTATAGATACTTTATGTGTCCTTCTATTGGTACAAGGTATATTTTGACCACCACTGTAGAAACTGAGACAGGATATTTCTGGGCATTTGTCAAAGGTCCAAGGTCCTACTGGAACAAACAAGTAGTTGAGATGGACTTTTCACTTTACAAAGATCCTTCACATACAAGGATTGATGGTTATGGTGGTGGTATCATAAATTGGCATCTAAATCCAAAAACAGCAGCAGGACATATTTATTAAGAGATGCCACGTTGCACAATAATTACTCAGTCTACATAACTCTAAATGAGCTTCATCGTCATAATTGTAATGACTTTACCAACAATACAGCAGAAATCTGACACATACTGGCACCCACATCCACTGTTTTGTGTCCACCATAGGGGAGGAGGAGATACTTTGGGATCTTCTGCCTACAGCATTAGATTGGATGCAGCTATTTCCAGAGAAAAAGTGATTGCGACATAGGAGTAAAGGGTCTCCTTACATGGGAAATGACCCCTAATTAGTCTATTATTGCCCAGTAAAACGATCAAAGCCTACACACAATCAGGTATAACAGCAATAAGAAGAAGACATGGCCTGCGCCACATATACACATGCACCTACAAGTCATCACTAAGCTTCTATATTCTAGTGCAAATGTGCTTCATCATTAACCCCATGGAAGTTTCCCCGAGTCTCACAGACTGGCAGGGCAGAACGTAGGGATTGAAACAGAGGGACCATAAAATTCAAATAGATTTTCCTTTCAGAATAAATCTCACTCGGTTCTGTTGCAAGAGACAGCGACGCTGCGCCGTGATTATGGATTTTCAATTCTCTGCCAATAAAATAAGCAATCTGCAGTCACCGGATAAAAGTGTTGTGCTTAGAAATAACGCAGCTCGCTGCATATGTTGATCGCATGGACGGCTGTTGCTACAACAGGGAGGTCAAAGTCACAGCCCTACAAATGTAACCGTCATCAGATTCCATCCTCCCCCAAGAGCGATGCATGGCCTTCCAAACAGCTGCGAGGCTGAGGGTTTTACGTGTCTGTCAGCTGCAACTGGCAGTCGTGATACAAACTCCCAGTGATAGAATGTTGGCAGGGGTGCAGCCTTTCTCCACTGGGCATTACATTATTGTCTGTACGGCACTTCCAGTGTGAGTTCGGAAGGTTACAGCAAGCTGTTTAACTCATCTGAAAATGATTTAAAATGATTTTAAATGTTGATTTAAAGTATGAAATGATAGTGCTCCTGAGTGTATATGTGCCGTGTCAGTGGATAAGCAACATGGCAAAATCTTTATGAACGGCTAAATTTGGCAAGAGACACTAAAAATGCTCAGAAATGCAGACAAGTGTATGTAGCACCATGGGTGTAATGCCTGCATGACTCTGCTAATAAAGCATTGTTATACTCTACTCATCCTCGGCTACCCAAAACATAATAATGGGTAATTGGGGATTTTAACTCCTGCTGCTCATGTGACTCTCTCCCTCTATCTCTGCAGGGTCCTATAGGAGTAATGGAGCTATAATTCTCATGAACTCTCAGGAAAGAAGTCCAGTGTTAAGATAATACCCCATAAGGTCAGCTGGAGGAGACAGGACGGTCAATTACTTTGCAAATTCAGCAGTATAAAGGGGTACCGCCCCCTATTGTTCATTTAAAAAGCACTTGTATGTGGGTTCTGGTTCTGCTCTGAATCTGGGGCTTCATTGGAAATCCAGCGTTAAAAGCAAAACCCAGTGCCAATGAGCACAAGCAGCCCTGTCCTTATCACCTTCCATAGAGCATGATATCTACAGTTGCATAGTGGGCACTAAGGGGGACGTCTACATCATGCCGGCCCACTCCTTATGAATAAACCACTGTCAACATGGCAGCACCATAGTCATGGGGTGAATGAAGGCAATTCTTCAACGTACAGGGCAGAATGCAAAAAACATGGAGGATTTTTTCTCCTTTGTGCCCTGACTGAGAACCCTCTGGGATAGTGATGCGCAGGTCGTTCCGAGACCCTCAGGTTGGACAGGTTTAGGACTGCAAAACATCTTAAATGAGTGGCAGGACAAAATCTGTCAACTACAAACGATCTTTATTCCACAAATTTAAAACAAAAGTCCTAACGTTTTTTGTATCTAGAGATCCGTAATCATGGTGCCTATGATTATGTATCTCTAGATACGAAACGCGTTAGGACTTTTGTTTTCAATTCATGGAACAAAGATCAAATTTGTATCCATATTGGTTGTGCCGCAGGAGTGCTCATTTCTTTACATCTCACCCCAAGCTACGGGTTCGGGGTGCTGCATCCGGACCACCCATCTTCATCGGTGAGTGTGAACAATTCACACATACATTGTTTATGTAACAGTGCCGAGAAAGCTGACCCCCTTGAGAGACGGACCTGGGGCTTTGCACCCAGGTCAATTTTTATACAGAGTGAGCTTTGGCTTTTTATTAGTGATGGGCGAATTTGCGAAATGGCGTCCATTTTTTTTACACTGGCTTCCATTTTTTTGGACGCCGGCGCACATTCGCCAATTCGCTGCAATTTGCGCCTGGCAAATAAATTCGCCAATCACTACTTTTTATTAGTAATATTTAAATATTCAGATAGAGCCGTGAGTTTTCCTTCTTGTTTGATACTATTTAATTAACATAAGTCCAGGAAGGGCCTGGTTGGGTGACATCAGGAGACAGACAAGGGGTTGTGGCTATGATGTACCAATTTGAAATAGGCCAATCAATGCGTCAGTCTGGTCTGGATTAAATAATTAGGAAAACTGGGCAGGCAGTATTGACCCAGCAAGCCCTTTACAAAAACCGGACAGGTGACAACTGTAGATGGTTGGGTAGGGTGCAGGTACAAAAATAATGACGGCTGTCTGGGTCAGGTTAAATCTGTTTTGGTAGAGGGAGTGTGACTTTTTGTCGATTTGTTGTAATTAATGAAACAGTGCCATTCTTAAATAGATAAGTGGTAATGTAGGAGCGCAGTACAGTGTGCAAAAGTGCCAAATTCGGACACACATTTTCATGGCTTTTAAAGTAGAAGGAAAGGTTAAAACTAAGTAAGCTTTATCAGAAAAATCTATATAAATACACCAGTAAACCATCAAAGTAATGCTGCTCTGAGTCCTCTGTCAAAACAAACATCACATTTCTTTCCTTCTATTGTGTACTCATGGGCTTCTGTATCAGACTAACTGTTTTCAGCTTAAACCTCCAGGGCTAGGGCTTGAGCATGCTCAGTTTCTGCTGTAATATGAGCCCAGAGCTATGAGTGAGCAAGGAGAGACTCAGGCAGGAAGTGATGTCACACCAAGCTAATATGGCAGCTGCAATACTAAACAAACGAAAGCTTCTAGAGCTTTTTACTCAGGAATGGTAAAACATTGTACAGAATAAATATAACATTCTATCTTGCACTATTGCAGCTTATCTATTGGCAATGAATGCCTCCGTAGCTTTCCTTCTCCTTTAACTCACAATGCAGTGGAGTTTACTAGAATGCCATTGTAATAACAGGTGACTGCTAATATGTGTCCAGTGTAACATGCGTGTGATGCATTTAAAACATGTATGCACAGCAATTAGTGAGCATTGTGGCTAATTATGCACAAGTTGCAGCACACAGTCATTTCCAGCCAGGCATATAGTCAATAACATCAGTTGCGGCACAGGCCTCTAAAGAAACCTTGAAATTCCAGCCAATAATTCCAGCCTTCCATTGCTTTAACGTGTGCCAACCTGTAGCTTTGTTAATAGGTTCAATGCAATGTTTCAGTGCTTTCAGTCTCACTTGCGTTAATTAATGAGCCCTTTAAAATTTTCTAGCCTGAACTTCATGAAAAAATACAAAAGCACCTTTTTTTATGTTATTATTATTTTTAACAATGCCCCCATATCCTGAAGACGTATAACGTTGGGTTCTTCCTTACCTTTGTCCTTGTGAGTTATAGTTATTGTCGTACGAGTCGTAGCTCTGTTCATCATAAGCCGTGCCGTAGCCGTCGTCGTAATCCTAAAAAAAGCAATGTTGCCACGGATTAGCCATTTATCTGTACAGAGCATGTCATCGACTTGGAAGGCAATAAAGAGCAGCTACAGTATATCAGTGATAGTTCCACCAAACCTGGTTATTAATCTTCAGAAAATGAAATTCGTGTTATGCCAACAAAGAACATACCGTAATTTCAAACGAAGATGAAACTAAGATCTAATGGTAATTGTAAATTGAAATGATTGTTCAGGATGAGCTTGATCTTACGAAAAATCTTTTAGGGGCCGATTCACTAAGCTCGAGTGAAGGATTCGAATGAAAAAAATTCAAATTTCGAAGTATTTTTTGGGTACTTCGACCATCGAATTGGTTAAATTCGTTCGAATTCGAACGAAATCGAACGAATCGAACGAAAAATCGTTCGACTATTCGACCATTCGATAGTCGAAGTACTTTCCCTTTAAAAAAACTTCGACCCCCTACTTCGGCAGATAAAACCTACCGAAGTCAATGTTAGCCTATGGGGAAGGTCCCCATAGGCTTGCTAAACTTTTTTTGATCGAAGGATTTTCCTTCGATCGTTGGATTAAAATCGTTCGAATCGTTCGATTCGAAGGATTTAATCGTTCGATCGAACGAAAAATCGTTCGATCGATCGAACGAACGTTTAGCGCTAAATCCTTCGACTTCGATATTCGAAGTCGAAGGATTTCAATTCGAGGGTTGAATTTCGAAGTATTTTTAATTTCAAAATTCGACCCTTAGTGAATCTGCCCCATAATGTCTATGGCCACCTTAATACTTGCTTAAAGGAGAAACATCATCTGCCTGGACAGGTCAGGACAATCTGTTCAAATTACGTCCCATGATATATTTAAATGCAACAAAGTGTGATGCTTTATAGGCCAACATACCCTACCATCATGCATGGCACGTTCTACCTGGGACTCATCTGAAGTTCTTCCAGGCAACATTCCCTAGGGCCACTAATTAACAACCATCAGGTATTGGATTTACCTATAACCAGCTGACAAGTGGCAATATCGATGGTCAGAAGAACATGTCCCACAAGACATGGCTGGATCAATTACCCATTGTTTCAGAGACTTGTTTACATTTGAATGCACTGCTCAGACAAGAGTAGAAGATGTATTGTTGTTCCTTCGTTACATTCTAGCTTTATTTCACTGAGCGGCTTATTTTCATGATGATTAAACTGTGTCTTCAATAAAATCAGAGGGATAAGTTATATAAGGGAAAGCAATGTGCTATCGTCACTGCAGTCATTTTTAGCATTTCTTTCCATATTGCATCACCAGGGGATTTTTTTTTCAGTCCCACTGCCCAGTGTCTGGTAATACAGAAAAGATCCAGTGATGGTGACTTTAAAGTCTTAGGGCACATTTACTTAGGGTCGAATATCGAGGGTTAATTAACCCTCGATATTCAACCGTCGAAGTAAAATGCGGATTTACCGCATTTCCTTCGTTCATACGATCAAAGGAAAAATCGTTCAAAGGATTTTAATCCATCGATCGAACGATTTTCCTTTGATCAAAAAAAAGCTAGGAAAGCCTATGGGGACCTTCCCCATAGGCTAACATTGATGCTCGGTAGGTTTTAGATGGCGAAGTAGGTGGTCGAAGTTTTTTTTAAAGAGACAATACTTCGACTATTGAATGGTCGAATAGTCGAACGATTTTTACTTCGAATTGTTCGATTCAAAGTCATAGTCGAAGGTCGCAGTAGCCAATTCGATGGTCGAAGTAGCCAAAAAAATACTTTGAATTTTGAAGTATTTTTTATTCTATTCTTTCACTGGAGCTAAGTAAATGTGCCCCTTAGTAACTGACCTACAACACGGAGGTCCTTCTGCGTAACTATCACTGCTCCCCCTGTAAATATTAGCAAATGCAACTGGCAAAACGAATGTCATTGTCGCAATTAATAGCTGTTACTAGAGATGTCGCGAACTGTTCGCCGGCGAACTTGTTCGCGCGAACATCGGGTGTTCGCGCTCGCCGGAAGTTCGCGAACGTCGCGCGACGTTCGCCATTTTGGGTTCGCCATTGTTGGCGCTTTTTTTTGCCCTCTCACCCCAGACCAGCAGGTACATGGCAGCCAATCAGGAAGCTCTCCCCTGGACCACTCCCCTTCCCTATAAAAACCGAAGCCCTGCAGCGTTTTTTCACTCTGCCTGTGTGTGCTGAAGAGATAGTGTAGGGAGAGAGCTGCTGCCTGTTAGTGATTTCAGGGACAGTTGAAAGTTTGCTGGCTAGTAATCGTTTTGATACTGCTCTGTTATTGTAGGGACAGAAGTCTGCAGGGGTTTGAGGGACATTTAAGCTTAGGTAGCTTTGCTGGCTAGTAATCTACCTTCTACTGCAGTGCTCTGTATGTAGCTGCAGTGGGCAGCTGTCCTGCTTCAGATCTCATCTGCTGACTGCTGCAATAACAGTAGTCCTTGTAAGGACTGCTTTTATTTATTTTTTTGTTGTTTTACTACTACTACTACTACTACTACTACTACTACTATAAGAGCCCAGTGCTATTAGTCTAGCAGTGTTGGGGAGTGGGACTGGTGTCCCTGAAATCACTAACAGCTCTCCCCCTACACTATCTCTTCCAAGCACACACAGGCAGATTTTTCAGATACATTTTTGCCCTTGATCCCCCTCTGGCATGCCACTGTCCAGGTCGTTGCACCCTTTAAACAACTTTAAAATCATTTTTCTGGCCAGAAATGTCTTTTCTAGATGTTAAAGTTCGCCTTCCCATTGAAGTCTATGGGGTTCGCGAACCGTTCGCGAACCGCTCGCATTTTTGCGCAAGTTCGCGAATATGTTCGCGAACTTTTTTTCCGACGTTCGCTACATCCCTAGCTGTTACTTGGCTAGGGGGCCGACTAATACGGTCTACCCACAATAAAAAAGTCACAATACAAGGCTAATTAGGAATTAATTCAGCTTCACATTACATGGCAGCTGAGAAACCAGGGCATTCTGTGCCTGAAGTCAATAATAATCCCTGTGGCATTTTAGCATATTAGCATATTAAGCTCATTTTCTGCTTAATGATTTGGGATAACCCCCTAAATTTAGCTTCCAAACAGCAGCCCAGAGCCCACTGAGCATGTGCAGAGCCACCGACTCACACAAGGTGGTCTAACAAGATCCAAGATGGGGAGCTACTGGAGGAAATGTGAAGGCCTGGGTCATTACTGTTATAGGGGTGGTGTACCTCCAGGTTTATATATTAAGTTCAGCATATAAAATACAGCATGTATAACCATATTCACGTTTAGGCTTTAGTTCCCATTTAAAACCAAAATAAATTTTTTTTTTGACTCAAGCAAATAAATAAATAAATAAATAAAAAGAGCACATCTATACAGATGAAAGAGATGTTTAACAGACACCCTACTGATAGACCAGGTGGCAAGCAACAGTGTAACCTACAGGGACTACTAACAAATAAGTAATTATTTATAAACAACCTTCAGATCCTTCAGCTTAGCAGGCAAAGCTTAATGGAATTTATATAGGGCACAAGACTATTTCTTAGTACAGAGGATGGTTGACCCAACATGCTTGGGAGGCTAGAGGACTAAAGCTAACTGGGCAATGCCAGACTGCTAGTGCACTGCCTAAAAAGGATAGCTGCATTGGCATTCCCGGAGCACAATTTGGACTTTTTTTCCTAAATGTGTCCAAATACTATAATTTATAAGATGTGCATACCGGGGAAAGATCTTCTCATTTGGCACCCTCGTCAAACAAGCAGATATTTTCCCCGGATATGTCCACCTAAGGTGGATCATATTGGACTTTAATCCAATTGTTGGCCATATGGCCAAATGACTGGATTAAAACAGCAGGAATATAGCAAGGACTGTATCAACTAACCAATGCATTTCCCAGTCCGACAGGAAAATTAAACCAGCCCTATCAACATCTGCCCAATCATCAACCAGATATCAATTAGGTCGGCGTGTCTGAGGTCCCCATACCTGACAATTCAGGCCCTCACGAGTCACATATTTGTCCTTACAGTATTAACCTATCCTGCCTGACAAACTTAAAGTAGACAGGAGGTCATCTGAAAGGCAATGAGGGTGGAATTTCTGGACAATGTCTATTTTGGTCTTCTATAAGGTCTTGGACACCCAGCTGGAAGGTAGTTTAGGGTTAAATTTGAAGAGGAAACCAATTAGCTATGTATATATCCCTGGAAATAAGGTTGAATGGCTGTTACTCTGGTGTATCCATGTAACCTTGTTTTAAGCTGGGGGCCCTGAACAACTGGCTTGGGCTTCTCTACGGAGAACTATATAAAACACCAGTGTCACTCGGAACTGCACAGGATTCTAATGAATTGCTACAAACACAATTACATTATAATGGCAAATGGAAAATGCCTACTAGCCATTCATCTATTTAAATATCCATCTATCAACACCGCTCAGTCCAGAACATTTGATTGGCTACTTTCTTTAGGCGTTTAATTAATCCGCCGCTAACACCCAAGAGTGATGAAAGACCCAGATTCAAATACATTTTACCCAGTATAAATCCTGATTCTTATTTTTGTAGCACTGGGTTCACCACCAAGCAGAGATGTAGGGGTGGTGGTAACATAAGCGCAGCTGCAATGAGGACCACCAATGGCTGATAATGGTTAGAACAAAGGGCCCCAGTGCTCATATTATGAAAGCGTCGATACGTGCCTAGGCAATGCTTTGTGACAATGGGATAACCCTTCCGCTGGCTGTTCTGATTTCCAGTACAAACTGCACAAAGCAAATGCCGATGGGGACAGGCTCCTGACAGCCCATATAACATCTCAGCTGAACCCTATTTTATTACATTCGGCACAGCAGAAATACACTTGGCTGTGACAAATGGCCTGACAGGATTGTTACTAACCTTCTCGGGGAGCCACTAACACACAGGGATTACGCTGATCACCATTGTGTTCCCCGTAGGACCACTTGCTCTTATTCTAGTAACCATTTTTATTTAAATATATTGAGGTCTCCTTGTAAAATTATTAACGCAGGTTTGCTGGGAAATAGCCACCCCATAATATCCCAATTATTTACACGAGATAATAAGAAAGTGATATGTGGCACATGGCTCCTCTGTTAAAAGTGCATTTATCATGTGCAGCATTGCCTTAGGCCAGGACTATACGGGCGATTCCGCCGCGATCCGACGCGCTGCACAAAATCGAAGGCATCACGTCGGATGCGATGGAAATAAGGTAAGTAATTCAATTGTCGCATCATGTCGCATTGTTGATACGACGCCAACCTGACTGTCGGATGCAGATGCTTCACGCTGCGTCTGCATCCGACAGTCGTGTCACGTCACCTTTTTTCTCCAAATGCATTAAAGTCAATGGGCGTTTTTTTGGCAACTTTTTTTTGTCCTAATGCATTAAAGTCAATGGGTGTTTTTTCTTATGGTGACTTTTCTTTAGTCCTAATGCATTAAAGTCAATGGGCTTTGAGTGTATTCCTGCCTTAAGGGTTAGGAGACTTGATTGGGTTTGGAAGGGGCAGGGAGTCAGTAGGTCACTTTACTTTGTGAGGATAAAATAATTTTGGTTACTGATGGTATGAGAGGTGCTGGGTAGTGATGAGCGAATTTATTCGCCAGCCAAGGATTTGTGGCGAAATTTCGAATTTCGCCATGTGCAAATTTACTCGCGAAACTGTGGCGAACATTTGCCACTGGAAAGTTCTAGAAAAAAAATGCCCATTGACTTTAATGCATTTGGAGAAAAAAAGTCACCATAAGAAAAAACACCCATTGACTTTAATGCATTAGGACAAAAATGTCACCATAAGAAAAAACACCCATTGACTTTAATGCATTAGGACAAAAATGTCACCATAAGAAAAAAAACACCCATTGACTTTAATGCATAAGGACAAAAAAAGTCGCCAAAAAACGCCCATGGACTTTAATGCATTTGGAGAAAAAAAAGTCACCATAAGAAAAAACACCCATTGACTTTAATGCATTAGGTCAAAAAAAGTCGCTAAAAAATGCTTATTGACTTATTGACTTTAATGCATAAGGACAAAAAAGTCGCCATAAGAAAAAAACGCCCATTGACTTTAATGCATTAGGACAAAAAAGTCACCATAATTCTGTAATTCAAAGCTTTCTGGATAACAGGTTTCCGGATAACATCCCTGTATAATAAACTGCATAACATCATCCTCTAATAGATGGACATGTCCATGCAAGCAGCAACTGTCTTCTTCAAAGAAGGCTGCATTCTTCCATTATTTCAATCATAGTTTTTCCAGGGGCATTTATTGCAGAAAGTTTATTAGAGAAAAGCAGAGTCGTATAACTGCAGTTCCACATGATATAATTCAGTGTACAGTCGCTGTACAGTCACACTCCATTACTTTAATGTCAGGTACAGGCCAAACCATAAAGAATTCTTGGAAAGTGCCGGCTCAGGAGGATAGGTATTCTGCTATAGAGCTGCACATGTTCAAGCACAAATCAATGAAACGCTGTGTAGTTATCAGCACAACACACCTCATTAGTTCTCATTAAACAAGGACTTGACCTAACGAGCTGAGGGTGAAATAAAGGATCACTAGGCTTGGAACTATTCCTGCAAAAATGTGCTGAGTAGTCTCTGTACAGACTATGGACAAGCTTTGGGGGGCATTCCTGCTTAATGGCGTTCATTATGGGGGATACCTATGCAGGAATTTTATTATGATGGTACCTCTCTGTCTATGAGCCCACCTAGAGGCTGATCCTAATGAACTGTACTCCATACAGGGGACACACAGGGATAGGTTTATGTTATGGGCAAACTGCTATAACTGGGTATATAGTTGACAAGTCATTTTAGGGGGACACGATGCCCCAGTGCACTGGATAATGATTGCTTAGTTGTGGTCTTTGATGGGTTTTTTTTGTAGGGTGATTAGGGGAAAATGACGGTTGCAGCAAAATAATTTAAAAACAATGGAGACCTTTGCAAGGCTGAAATATCAAGCTCAGTCAGAAAGGGTTGAGGAGACCCAAAGCAAACGAATCATTTAGAAACAATGGAGTCCTTTGCAAGGCTGAAATCACAAGGGGTTGAGGAAACCCAAAGCAAATGGATCATATAATCCATTAACAATAAAGAAAGTTCATTTTAATTATACCAATACTTGGTCACATACCCCTGTGTAGGTCTCTAAACAATGAAACGTTGATACTAGAACCTCTATATGCTCATGTGTGGCTTGCTACTTGGCTGATCTAAGCATGGTAGGTATCAACTTAACCTTTAGAAAAATCTCCAAGCTTCATATTCCACCAACCTAAGATCTATGGGACAATAAATATGCCATCTTGACTTCCTTGACATCTAGGGGGCACATTTACTAAGCTCGAGTGAAGGATTAGAATAAAAAATACTTCGAATTTCAAAGTATTTTTTTGGCTACTTCGACATTCGACTATGACTTTGACTTTGAATCGAAAGATTCGAACTAAAAAAAATTAGACTATTCGATAGTTGAAGTACTGTCTCTTTAAAAAAAACTTCGACCACCTACTTCGCCACCTAAAACCTACCGAGTACCAATGTTAGCCTATGGGGAAGGTCCCCATATGCTTTCTTAGCAATTTCTGATCGAAGGAAAAACGTTTGATCGATGGATTAAAATCCTTCAATTCGAAGGATTTAATCGTTCGATCGAAGGATTTTTCCTTTGATTGTTCGATCGAACGAATTGCAGTAAATCCTTCGACTTTGATATTCGAAGTTCAAGGATTTAACTTTGATGGTCGAATATCGAGGGTTAATTAACCCTCGATATTCGACCCATAGTAAATGTGCCCCCTAATGTTGGCTTTTGTTCTGCCCATCTGTAATATCCATGTATTTTAAGACATGTTCAGAGCTTTATATACAAGTAGCTCTACATAAATGGAAATATACACATACAGGCGTTCTCTGGGGCACAGGGAGGTATAGTATGGCCAACTCTAAAACTCCATGGGGCAAATTCACTAAGGGCCGAAGCGACGAACGCTAGCGTTACTTCGCTAGCGTTTGGCATTTTCGTTACTGCGCAAATTCACTAACGAATGCTGGCGTAGATTCACTAGTGTTACTTCGCACCCTTACGCCTGGCGAATTATCGCTACGGACGTAACTACGCAAATTCACTAACGCGCGCAGTGTTCTGAACGCTACCTTTTACGCTAGACTTCCTTCGCCACCTCAGACCAGGCGAAGCGCAATAGAGTAGACAGGGATTGCTTCAAAAAAAGTCAATTTTTTTTCTAAGTCCCAAAAAACGCTGGCGTGTTTTCTACATTATGGGTGATAGCTTGAAAAAGATCGCAAATTTTTTGGGGCTCCCCTCCTTCCCCCCCTACATTTCCTGACTCATGGCAACTTACCTAGACAGTGGGCACATGTGTAGGGCAAAATAAAATTTTTATTTGATGTTTTGAAGGTTTTCTAGGCATTTGTAGTGCTGATACGTATTCCTCCATTGAAATTTGAATTTGGCGCCGTATGCAAATTAACCATCGCTAGCGTAACTTCGCTTTACTTAGCGAATCAACGCTAGCGCAACTTCGCAACCTCGGATTTTAGTGAATTTGCGAAGCGCTTTTGAAACTACGCCTGGCGAAGTGTGGCGAAGTGCGGCGAAGTTACGCCTGGCACAACTACGAATCTTAGTGAATTTGCCCCCATGTGCCCATGCTCTGTGTGTGCTTTCAGTGAAAGAGGCAAGTGAATTTGGAGAACCTCACACCACACATAACCCGGTCGAATAGTTTCTCCTGGTGCCCAGTGATAGAGGAATCGGCCACCTCACATCCAAGGTAAGAAGAAATTCATTGGCCAGTGAATTTCTTCTTACTTTCAGTGAAAGAGGAACAGAGGACATATTCCAATAAAATTGTATGGTACAAACGTGCACTTGTGTTAGAAATGGTAACACAACAAGGGTCCACCAAAGCCATTATAAGCTATGTAGTAGCACTTTTAAACACAGTTTAATGGTGAAGACGATAGGCTGTAAAGGGATCTTACAGAAGAAGTATTATACACACACAACTGTGGCACTGAACAAACTAGAGAAGCTACAACGTATATAGAAATACTAGTACCCCTTGTCAAAATACTGTAAATAAATCATTGAAACCATTTGACCATGAGTTGACCTTGAGTTTGTTCAACTACAGGAAATAAACTCCATATCAATTTAGTATATGTTATGATAATGACTTCATAGTGAGGGAAAATCTGATTAAAAGTCTTCTCTTACTCCTTCATTTGATTTGAGATCATTAGTTTCTGAAATATCACGTTTCAGTCAATGTGAAGTCAACCTTTGGGCGCATATCCCTCGGCTAATTAGTTGTGGCTAAGACTGCGTACCATGGTTTTGGTGCTGTACCCTGAACATGGCCATTCACACCAACAATAGTTTGTTGTTGCTTCATTTAAGTCCCAGTTTCTTGGATACAAACTGTTAACAGTATTTGTCCCACTCACTGGAAGATTTACATTAGATAAGCAAGACGAGGGCTACAGGCAAGGGTATGGGCAAATGGCAAAAGCAAAACAACAGCTCATGAATTTACAACCACCTTCCTTTCAGAGTATTATTTTTTTTCCATGTGCTGAGAAGTCAAGTTTGAACTGGTCTTTATATATTAAATAATATCGCCCTATAATAAATACACCTAGACTTGCAATTAATATATCATATCCAAACAAAGCACTCACATATTCTCCATAGGTGTCTTGAACTGGAGGTGGAGGCCGATACCCTGCTGGTGGTGGGATGCCCCTTGCTCTTGTTGCGACCAGTCCGCGGGCACGTGCAGAGGATACCCTCGCTGGTGTTACACCTCTGGGAGCAGGTGCCCCTCTTGGTACTCCTGTAGGTGCTGGAGGGACACCACCACGTCCCCTGTGGGAATGCAAGGGTTTCATACAGTGAGGATTATTGTTGCCAACTGATTAAATCATCCAGAAGCGTGCTCACCTACACGCCAGTCACAATGAAATGAATCCCAGGGGATATATATGAGCTACAGTTGGGTTTGTTCTCATTGGTGTTGAGCAATGAGCCTTTTGCCCCCACTGGTATCTGGCCCTAGGTTTGATGGCATCAGATGTGTCCTAAAAGTATTAGGAAAGAAAATCGATGGCAGAAAGAGACCGTGGGAAACCGGAGAATTCCCAGATGTTGCTGAACTAATACTCTGAGCATCCAACTGAAGGACTATGCACTGGCAGTTGCCCATCACTGGCACTAAAGATTTCTACTCCTCTTTGTCAATATACTTTATATACTGTACATAGGCAAGTGTTATTCCATAAGGAAACGCTTAACACCAATTCTAGACCAGTGGGCAAATGATTCAGTCATGATTTTTATGGTGTTGTCTTTTTCTAAATTACACTGTTTACACTACAAATAATTCACTTTACCATGTACAATTCCATTCCTAACCCAACAAGTGTATTTTTTAGTTGTAATATTGGTGTGTAGGTGCATCTCAGGTTATTTTGCCTGGTCATGTGCTTTCAGAAAGAGCCAGCACTTTGGGATGGAACTGCTTTCTGGCAGGCTGTTTTGTCTCCTACTCAATGTAACTGAATGTGTTGCAGTGGGACCTGGATTTTACTATTGAGTGCTGTTCTTAGATCTACCAGGCAGCTGATATCTGGTTTCCTTCCCATTGTTATCCTGATGGACTGCCGGGGGGGGGGGGTATCACTTCAACTTGCAGTGCAGCAGTAAAGAATGACTGTAGTTTATCAGAGTGGAGGCACCTGGGAAACTGACAATATGTCTAGCCCCATGTAAAAATTCAAAATGAAATAAATTTAAAAAATCAGTTTGCTCTTAAAAAATGGATTACAGTGCAAAAGTCTCCTGGAGCAGCACTATTAACTGATGCATTTAGAAAAAAAATGTCAGGATCAGCCCGGGACTTGAACTCTGGTGGTGCTGTTCTGCTCATTGCAGCACTTACCTGATGAGCCACTGGGGGCTCTCAGGGCTGATTCTGAACTTTGGTGTGTATTGTTTTCTGTTATCTGCCATTCACAGTCTGTTTTCCACCCACCTCGTTACCCTCATGTGTTTCCCATTTCCTAATCACCTTCCCTTTATAAACCCCGCCCTGAGCTTTGCTCAGGGCTGAGTCATTGATTGTATCCTGTTTGTTCCTGACCTGCTATTTTGAATCTGAATCTGAATCTGAATCTGAATCTGAATCTGAACCTGAACCTGAATCTGAACCTGAACCTTGAAAACCTTGTTTGTCTTGTTCCTGAAAACCTTGTTACCTTGTTTCCTGAGTGAGTACTTTTGTTCCTGTGTTCCCCTTTTTTCCCTCACCATGTGGATTCCTCGATCAGCCATTCTGCTTGTTCCTGCCTTTTGTGTTTCTGTGTTCCGTCTGCAATAAACCTGCTATAACTTCATCACCATCATGTTTTTGCCTACTATTACCTATGGCTACACCCCTGGGCGTCCACCATATCCACTCCCCTTGGAGTGGCTATCCTCGGTCACAACAGTTCCTAGTTGTGAACGTTACAGAATGACTCAGCCCAACTACAGGAAGCCTTTGGGAAAGCCCTCCATGCCTTCTGACTCTGTTGTTAAACTGCAACTCCCTTGGGATGGAGAGGGTAAGGCAGAAGACGCCATCCATTTCACTGATGATGTCTGGCAGGATTTTGTCTCCGATGATGATTGGGAGGATTCTGCCTTCGATGAGGACTGGGAGGATCTAGACTCGGATGAAGATGAACTACAAACCGCTATCTGGCCTGTGTCAGATCGGCCACTTCCAGTTTTTGGGCCCTTGTCTCCTCCACAACCTTCTGCTCCTGTGGCAGCTGCCAAACCCAGGTCACCCTCTTTTTCTCTCAGACCTGAACCCCAGTTTATTAGTTTTTCTACAGTTTCCCAGCACCCTCTCCAGTCTCCAGCTCGTGTGCCGGCTCTTCAGTCACCTGCTCCTGTGCCGGTTCGCCAGCCTCCAGCTTTGGTGCCGGCTCTCCAGTCTCCAGCTTTGGTGCCGGCTCTCCAGTCTCCAGCTTTGGTGCCGGCTCTCCAGTCTCCAGCTTTGGTGCCGGCTCTCCAGTCTCCAGCTTTGGTGCCGGCTCTCCAGTCTCCAGCTTTGGTGCCGGCTCTCCAGTCTCCAGCTTTGGTGCCGGCTCTCCAGTCTCCAGCTTTGGTGCCGGCTCTCCAGTCAGTCCTCGCTCCTGTGCCGGCTTCCCAGCCAGTCCTCGCTCCTGTGCCGGCTTCCCAGCCAGTCCTCGCTCCTGTGCCGGCTTCCCAGCCAGTCCTCGCTCCTGTGCCGGCTTCCCAGCCAGTCCTTGCTCCTGTGCCGGCTTCCCAGCCAGTCCTTGCTCCTGTGCCGGCTTCCCAGCCAGTCCTTGCTCCTGTGCCGGCTTCCCAGCCAGTCCTTGCTCCTGTGCCGGCTTCCCAGCCAGTCCTTGCTCCTGTGCCGGCTTCCCAGCCAGTCCTTGCTCCTGTGCCGGCTTCCCAGCCAGTCCTTGCTCCTGTGCCGGCTTCCCAGCCAGTCCTTGCTCCTGTGCCGGCTTCCCAGCCAGTCCTTGCTCCTGTGCCGGCTTCCCAGCCAGTCCTTGCTCCTGTGCCGGCTTCCCAGCCAGTCCTTGCTCCTGTGCCGGCTTCCCAGCCAGTCCTTGCTCCTGTGCCGGCTTCCCAGCCAGACCTTGTTCCTGTGCCGGCTTCCCAGCCAGACCTTGTTCCTGTGCCGGCTCCCCGAAAGCTGCCTGTGCCGGCTCCCCGAAAGCTGCCTGTGCCGGCTCCCCGAAAGCTGCCTGTGCCGGCTCCCCGAAAGCTGCCTGTGCCGGCTCCCCGAAAGCTGCCTGTGCCGGCTCCCCGAAAGCTGCCTGTGCCTGCTCCCCGAAAGCTGCCTGCAGCCCAGCCGGTTCCAGCCTCCGTGCCTGCAGCCCAGCCGGTTCCAGCCTCCGTGCCTGCAGCCCAGCCGGTTCCAGCCTCCGTGCCTGCAGCCCAGCCGGTTCCAGCCTCCGTGCCTGCAGCCCAGCCGGTTCCAGCCTCCGTGCCTGCAGCCCAGCCGGTTCCAGCCTCCGTGCCTGCAGCCCAGCCGGTTCCAGCCTCCGTGCCTGCAGCCCAGCCGGTTCCAGCCTCCGTGCCTGCAGCCCAGCCGGTTCCAGCCTCCGTGCCTGCAGCCCAGCCGGTTCCAGCCTCCGTGCCTGCAGCCCAGCCGGTTCCAGCCTCCGTGCCTGCAGCCCAGCCGGTTCCAGCCTCCGTGCCTGCAGCCCAGCCGGTTCCAGCCTCCGTGCCTGCAGCCCAGCCGGTTCCAGCCTCCGTGCCTGCAGCCCAGCCGGTTCCAGCCTCCGTGCCTGCAGCCCAGCCGGTTCCAGCCTCCGTGCCTGCAGCCCAGCCGGTTCCAGCCTCCGTGCCTGCAGCCCAGCCGGTTCCAGCCTCCGTGCCTGCAGCCCAGCCGGTTCCAGTCTCCGTGCCTGCAGCCCAGACGGTTCCAGTCTCCGTGCCTGCAGCCCAGCCGGTTCCAGTCTCCGTGCCAGCAGCCCAGCCAGACTCCGTTCCCGTGTCAGCTCGCAGAAGACTGCTTCTTCCCGAGCCAGTTTCTGTACGGTTTGCCCTGGCCTCCGGGCCTGAGGACCTGTTTGCCCTGGCCTCCGGGCCTGAGGACCTGTTTGCCCTGGCCTCCGGGCCTGAGGACCTGTTTGCCCTGGCCTCCGGGCCTGAGGACCTGTTTGCCCTGGCCTCCGGGCCTGAGGACCTGTTTGCCCTGGCCTCCGGGCCTGAGGACCTGTTTGCCCTGGCCTCCGGGCCTGAGGACCTGTTTGCCCTGGCCTCCGGGCCTGAGGACCTGCCTGCCCTGGCCTCCGGGCCTGAGGACCTGCCTGCCCTGGATAGTGCCACTTTCCCTGCTACTGGACCTGGTAGGGCGGTTAATCCTGTCTCTATCAGGTCTATTGCTGTAGGTGTTGGTATTGCTGTCCTGGCTTGCCTCTTCCTATTTCTAACGGGTGCCTGTGCTCCTGGTCCGCCACCTGTGATGGGTGCCTGTGCTCCTGGTCCGCCACCTGTGATGGGTGCCTGTGCTCCTGGTCCGCCACCTGTGATGGGTGCCTGTGCTCCTGGTCCGCCACCTGTGATGGGTGCCTGTGCTCCTGGTCCGCCACCTGTGATGGGTGCCTGTGCTCCTGGTCCGCCACCTGTGATGGGTGCCCGTGCTCCTGGTCCGCCACCCGTGATGGGTGTCCAAACTCCTGATCCGCCACCCGTGATGGGTGTCCGAACTCCTGATCCGCCACCCGTGATGGGTGTCCAAACTCCTGGTCTGCCACCCGTGATGGGTGTCCAAGCTCCTGGTCCGCCACCTGTAATGGGTGCCTGTATTGATTTTGTCTGTCTTCATGTCCTGGTTTCCGACTCTGGCTGTGATATCTTGGCTCCTAATTCTGCCAATGTTCCTGTTCTGGCTCCTGACCCCAGCAATTTCTTTGTTTTGTTTTCCAATCCTCAAGAAGCTCCTGTTCTCGTTTCTGGCGAGGCTTCGGCCCATTTCCCCAGGGTTTGGACTAAAATGGATGGGGGACCATTTGATCCTGGGATCGCCCGGAGGTCGATCCTCAAGGGGGGGGTAATGTCAGGATCAGCCCGGGACTTGAACTCTGGTGGTGCTGTTCTGTTCATTGCAGCACTTACCTGATGAGCCACTGGGGGCTCTCAGGGCTGATTCTGAACTTTGGTGTGTATTGTTTTCTGTTATCTGCCATTCACAGTCTGTTTTCCACCCACCTCGTTACCCTCATGTGTTTCCCATTTCCTAATCACCTTCCCTTTATAAACCCCGCCCTGAGCTTTGCTCAGGGCTGAGTCATTGATTGTATCCTGTTTGTTCCTGACCTGCTATTTTGAATCTGAATCTGAATCTGAATCTGAACCTGAATCTGAACCTGAACCTTGAAAACCTTGTTTGTCTTGTTCCTGAAAACCTTGTTACCTTGTTTCCTGAGTGAGTACTTTTGTTCCTGTGTTCCCCTTTTTTCCCTCACCATGTGGATTCCTCGATCAGCCATTCTGCTTGTTCCTGCCTTTTGTGTTTCTGTGTTCCGTCTGCAATAAACCTGCTATAACTTCATCACCATCATGTTTTTGCCTACTATTACCTATGGCTACACCCCTGGGCGTCCACCATATCCACTCCCCTTGGAGTGGCTATCCTCGGTCACAACAGTTCCTAGTTGTGAACGTTACAAAAAACATGTTTTTCCATGACAGTATCCCTTTAAATTGTGAAATACTTACTTGCATGTGCCAAAAAGCTTTGAATACAAATCAGGTAAAGGACACACGTGTGCTAAACAGCAAGAAAGGCTATGCACAGCTCTGTTTTTCAAAACATGTAATTTTGCCAGATGTCTCATTAAAGGGGCAGTTCAGTGTAGTAAACGTATTTGCTAATCTAAGAACAGATTACATGGCTGTTGTTGCATTAGCATAATACTGATAAAGATACAATACCCTGCACTGACTCCGATCTATCCATTGTATTTCAAGTGGTACCCAAAGGGGCAATCATTGCATTTTGCACCGTGGGCCTGATTTCTGTTACATTTAGCACTGTCTATAGCTCAGTGGTCCCTCAAAGACAGGTTCTCTGGTGGCCCAGGTGCATCTATATTTTATTATATATGGAATGGGTTTGGTTTCTAGAGTTCCTGTTCATGGGTAAATTGTATACAGTAGACATTTTGTATTTATACAAACACTGAAATAAATATAAATACACAGAGCTACAAAGATTAGGTGCCATATGCTAGGAGATGCAGGAGGAAAGAGGTCCTTGCTACCCTGCTACATAGATCTTACTGTCTATATTGGTGGGTAACCTACAGGATTAGGTGCATTGGAGACTTAAGACAGCTTTATCAAAGTGTGAAAGTAGAGCTCATCACAGATAAACAGACTCACTTTCTTTTTATTCCTATGAGACTTTTAAATGGTGAACCCGAATGTTCACCCATACAAGCTTGCAGAAGTCTACTTTGAAGACGGAGTATTTTCATAGCAGGTTCTCTTGGCCAAGCAGATAGCACTGGGACATTGGGTTGTATTCCAGCCAGAATTCTCTGTCTGCAGGTCCATGTTGGTTCCCAACCAAGATCCAAAGACAAGCAGACAGGTTAACTGGTTAAATTGGGCTTAATGTGACAGGGAGGTGAAATTGTAAACTCTACTGGAGCAGGGACTGTTTGTTTAAATAACTTGTCTGCTTATAAGTACCCTAGTGTTGCCCTATCTGTATTTGTTACCCCAGTAAAGGAACAGAAGGAAAAGAACCCTACTATATGACGCCAGAGAAAGAAGGTAGTTTCACACTAGGGTATTTAGTTACAACCACATCTTGATGTCAATTCCAAAGATTCTGGTGTTACTGTAAAGTGCCCTTAAAGGCCAAGTCCCAAGATGTCAATTTGTTAGTCACCTCCCCAGTGGCCAAGATATCCAGGGCTGGTGTATGCCAGCCCAGAATATGTGGCTGCAGAACATGGTGGCCCCTTCTTTTCTGTACGTCAAGGTGTCCCTTGTGATGGGCACAATATGGCTTCCAATGAGTTCTTGCAGCCCATGACCCCAGAGAAACCACTTGGGAGTACAGGAAAGATGGCAATGCTGCCCTTTTGCAGAAATAAGTTGGTTTATTTACTGTAATTTGAGACCCATCACCTTGTGATAACATTTTAGTGACTTTGGTCAATGGAGGGCGCAACAAATTGGCATCCCAAGTCTTATTTTAACATTATTGTCCTTTAAGCTATCAAAGATTGAAATTCCCTCTCCTCTAATAACTAGAGGGGGCCTCTTATTCTGTGCAGATGCCTGTGAGTGATTAGGTGTCAGAAGAGGACGGCATTGCTACATTGACTTTCACCGCAGAAATGGCATTAAATTATATCCCATTTTACATAAGTGGAGATAACTCTGAGCCAGTGTCGATTGCTTGGAAAATCAGAGTGATTAAGAGATTTTACAGAGAAATCATTTGTGTCACTCACTATATATAATTCCTGTACGACTCTGTGACACTGGGGTTGGAAAGGAACAAAGAAAACACTTAGGAGAAGAGGTTTAGTGTAGGATTTATAGATGATGTGCGTATGCAATGATGGCTGCACTACTCCTATGCATTTATTATAATATACAGAATGCGTATTATAGGAGCTATATATACATGTTATTCATTACCTGGGTAACGCAGGTACTGGTACTCCCCGAGCCCGTAACGAAGGTTTTCCACGAACTGCTGGGGCTTCTGTAGTTTCGGGGCCGCCATTTAAATAGGTGAGTTCTTGCAGTTGCGCTTGCCTGATTTCATCGTTATAATCCTAATCATCAAGAGAAATGCAGGGGTGGAAACCCTCACATTATTGAAATATATTAATGGAACATTATCTGTTTCCTTATGTTTCATTTTAAAGGGAAAGGAGCACCATGGAATTAACATTTAAGATAACAGAGACAGGGATATATCCATTTTAATTGGCCTTACGTTATATGAATTTTTTGGTTCTGCAGCTCTTCCGTTTGGAATTTAGACAGAGACCTGATTACTAGGGTACCTCCTCAAGGACACTGGGGGAGGGGGGGTCCAACATGCTTGGGGGGGGCATCAGAAGCAGTTTTATTGCAGTATGCACAGTAGCTAGCAAAGACTCATCTTTTGCCCAACTCCCAGACTCTTCTTATCTTTCCCATGGCAGTTGGTCTATGCCCCCACTAACTGTTACCAGTGGCGTAACTAGATATTACTGGGCCCAACAGCAAATTATTTTTCAGGCCCCCAAAATGTTTAGAGGTTGACTTGTTTCTCCAATATTTATTGAAATTGTATATGAATTAGGGCCTCATGGGGCCCCTATACCTCCTGGGCCCCCTGCAGCCGCAGGGTCTGCTTCCTCTATAGTTACGCCCCTGACTGTTACTGATAGGTTAATAGTGTGATTGGGCCATGGGGTGGGGATGGGGATGGTGCAGAGACAAAAGAGATCATTAACGATGTGCTAGACAGAATGCAAAGTGTAATAAACCATGTACATTTATGGAACCTGTTATCCAGTATGCTGGTTTTCCCAATGGAGTCTATGTGAGATGGCCTTACCATAACTCAAGCTTCTCAAAAAAAAGTGGTTACTGGATAACGGACCCCAAATTTGTACAATCCATCATGTTTTTGCACTTGTGCTCCCTGCCTGCACAAAAAAAAAAAACAATAGCCATCTCAGAGATCTGCACCTGCCCCAGTGAATACAGCGCTGCCTACATTCGGTGGCACTGTATTCATGAGGCGTGGGAAGAATGAGACAAAGAAGTCTCAGACATGCAGGACATTGTGGAGTTGCAGTGGCCATTGTACTCTGCACCATTGTAACAAAAGTCCCCAGAAGACCTGACATTGCCCCGTAACATTTATTTCATGTTTAGATACAACAGAATGCAATGATCTCATTGAGTTAAAGCTCAGATGATTAAGGCTTTGTTATATCCTAACGTTCTTATCTCATATCCAATGCAAAACAAAAAGAGACACTTACAGGAATGAGAAATTTCTTGATTTCTTCCAGTGCGTGTCCCATCCTGGCATAGGCCTCTGCTGGGGGGGCAAACACTTCAATAAGGACGTGGAGGTCATCATTCAGATGATAGTATTTAGCTTCTCCACTTTTCCTCAACTCTTCCTCCTGGAAAATAACATTTCATCACATCTGTGCATGTCAGGTACAAGCCTAATGCTGATAAGTAGTCTTCTGATTGGTCAACTCTCTTGCATGTGTATTTGATAAGTAGCTTTCTCATTGGTGAATAACGTTATTGGCCATCTGTTTTAGATAGGGATGCACTGAATCTAGGATTGGGCCTTTTTCATCAGGATTAGGATTTGGCAGAATCCCTGTGCTTGGCCAAACCAAATCCTAATTTGCATATGTAAATTAGGGTTGGGAAGGGAAAGCACATGACTTTTCATCACAAAACAAGAAAGTGAAAAAAAATGTTTCTACTTTTTCCTTTTCCTACCTTAATTTGCATATTCAGATTCGGTTCGGTATCCAAATAATAGATCGTTTTAGAGAAGTAGGAAGGCCATTGGGACCGAGTTAACATTGACTTAACTGTTTCCATAAAAGAGAACCTAATCCTAAGTAATAACTTGACACCCCTCCAGAGACCTCCCACCCCTTTCTGGACTAAACCACTGGGGGCCTTCTAAATGTGGCCGTTTGCTGTACGTTGTTGTGAAGCAGTGCAGTGGGGCCAGCTTAAGGTTTCTTCTCGTTTGGACTTTGCTACAATTCTCACCTTTGCTTTATCTCTCATAGACCCTTTGCCCAGAATGGACATCTTAGTGAGCGTATCTTCTTGCAGTCTTTTCAAGGAGTTCCCACGGGGCCCCAGAAGTTTGCCGACAAAGTTAAACTAAAAGAGACGAAGAACAACAAAGACTTTAGACAATTTGCCAGTGTATCATTTGCTCTTAGAGTTGTTGTTTAATTTTTGTCTCCTAATTTTGTTTTTGGAAAAACTGTATATTAAATGTTGGACACAAAGGGTCTAATTTATGGATTGTGAGGCATGGGGCAAGGTGTAGAAAACTAGCACAAAGCAGCATGTTTTTGTATTATGCCTCCAGCATCTTTGTTCTCCTGAATGGATCTCCTATCCGTTGAATACCCTGCAGCCTGCATTTGGCGCCACTGTATTAAAGAAGGGTGGGATAGGGGTGGTACATGGGATTCAAAAATAAGGAGTGCCAGTGGCCCAAAAACACAGGAGAGCATTTTGCTTTACAGTTTACTAATGGCAGTGTTAAAGCTCCTTTTGCCTAGAAGATGTATTAGAGGTCACTCTATTAAACTCACCAGACATCATGTCTCGCTACATGCAGGATTTGTGCAAAAGGCAGTTATTTTGTTACATTTTGTTTGTAATGGAATCAGTTATTTGAGTGATCCCTAATTCATCTGCTAGGAAAGGAGCCCCCTATAAGATATATTGGATCTAACTGTCAGTGAATATCTGACACCCAACTGCTGCATGAAGAGAGAATGAAGAGAAACTGAAGCTGAAAGAGGAATAGTGAAGATAAACTTGATTATTTCAGAAACAATGCAGAATATTTAATTGATTGTATTTAGAACGTATAGGATTGTAGGATATAGGATAGTATATTTCAGTATGCAATACCAGCCCACCCACGATAGTTCCCCTTTAATTAAAAAACAGCTATACTAATGGAATAATCCAAATACACCAGAAAGAAAAGAATCAAGTCAAGCTCAGCTAGAAAATCAAACGTCCCCTTCCCATCGGCTCAATCTGAAGTGATACAAAACAAAACAGACAGAAGACCCTTCACGTGGTTTGTATGGAAATTGCCATTTCTAAACCGTAAATATCACTCAGCGTCTGTCTCTCAGCCTGAAATAAGAGCAAGGTTTAATGGAATCTGTGAATGTTCAGGAACGCAACGTTAGGGCCGAGGGATTTATCTCCACAGATAATTTCTACAGAAAAACAAAAGCTCCTTCCACTCACAGATCCATTACATGCCAGATAAACCCCGATTTTTGCCCAAAAAGTCCAAAAAGTCGGATTTTCCGGCTAATTCCAGCGCAGACCACAGAGACTTTGAAATAGTACAGGGACCTCTGCCATTGACTTACTGTATATACAACCTCGGCAGGTCTGAGATGCCGGATTTTCTGATGTGGACTTTTAACAGAATCGGGGTATAATAAATCTCAAAAGATTTTAGTTTTCTTTCCACTAAAAATGAGGATTTTATAGTAAAAAATACACATTTTTTGGCATTTGGACTTTGATAAATAACCCCCTAAATGTATGAATTTAGGGGGTTTTAGGGGGTTTTATACAAATTATAAAATGATCCCTCCCAGGGTCCCGAACATTCTGGATAACAGGTCCCATACCTGTATGTTATAAAATCGCCAATTCTAAGAGACTTTGCAATTGTATTTTTATTTTTTTTCTTCTTCTTCTGACTCTTTCCAGCTCTCAAATCGGGGTCACTAACCCCATTTTAAAAAAAACAAATTCCTCATCTTTCTATTGAGGCCCTCTCCTATTCACATTCCAGTTTCTTATTCAAATCAGTGCACTGTTGCTAGGGTAATTTGGATCCTACCAATCAGATGGCTGAAATTACAAACTGGAGAGCTGCTGAATAAAAAGCTAAATAACTCAAAAACCACAAATAATAAAAAATGAAAACCAATTGCAAATTGTCTCAGAATACCCCTCTCTACATCATACTAACAGTTAATTTAAAGGCAAACAACACCTTTAATTTTAGGGCTCCCAACATATGCAGAGGTTGTCCTGTTTTACTCGCATATGTTGAGATTGCTCAATAATGAGAGCCTCATTGGGCCCCCTATACCCCCGGGCCCCTCTAACAGCCGTAGGGTCTGCTGCCCCTATAGATACGCCCCTGACTGTGAGTGATCAGATATTATAAGGGCCGGGGAGGGGTCCGCCTGTCAGAAGGAATTTGCACAATATGATAAACCTTTTATGCCTGTAGCTTTAAAGAGAGAGCCGGGTAATCAGTAAATAATTCAGGCACTTTAACATGAAATCAAATACAGGGCGATGTTTTGGTGAAACATTTATAGCATTTAAAAGCTTTCCATATTTATTTCGCCGCCGGCTCCATTAGGGGTGAAATGTGAATTTTTCTCTCTCTCTCTGTAGGACTCTGGGCTACAAGACAGAAATGATGAATAAACTCAATTAGAATGATTGCACAGAGAGACATTAGAATATTCCAAGATAAAGAACGTGTGGGGGATGCGATGTACAACAAATATTCCAGCCCGCAGACTTGACCAGATATTTGTGTGACTCAAACACAAGTCATAATATCCACCATTGCCGCCAAGAAATTTAATTAAAATGAGGTTCTGTAGGGTTTTCCAGTATTGTATGGATTAATATCAGGGCAGTCAAGGAAAGTCACTGCAGTATTCCTCCCACGTGGTACTGGCTGTTCTCTAGTTCTGCTCACCCCTGTCCTGCCCAATAGCTGACAGCCCAAACCATCAATTTAACAGATCCGTAGGGTCCAGTTCAGCTTGCTTAAAGAGACAGGCACCATAAAACTATAGTAGTATAGGTATTCCCCTGTACTAAGCACAATTCAGCAGGAACAGTCCCCGAAGTTTTCTCATAGTCTGTACAGAGAGATCCCATAAAACTATGACATCATAGGTATTCCCTGTACTAAGCACAATTCAGCAGGAACAGTCCCTACGTTTGCTCATAGTTTGTACAGAGATCCCATAAAACTATGGCAGCATAGGTATTCCCTGTACTAAGCACAATTCAGCAGGAACAGTCCCTAAGTTTGCTCATAGTCTGTACAGAGAGATCCCATAAAACTATGGCAGCATAGGTATCCCCTGTACTAAGCACAATTCAGCAGGAACAGTCCCCTAAGTTTGCTCATAGTTTGTACAGAGAGATCCCATAAAACTATGGCAGTATAGGTATTCCCCTGTACTTAGCACAATTCAGCAGGAACAGCCCCTACGTTTGCTCATAGTCTGTAAAGAGAGATCCCATAAAACTATGGCAGTATAGGTATTCCTCTATACTAAGCACAATTCAGCAGGAACAGTCCCCTACGTTTGCTCATAGTCTGTACAGAGAGATCCCATAAAACTATGGCAGCATAGGTATTCCCCGGTACTAAGCACAATTCAGCAGGAACAGTCCCCTACGTTTGCTCATAGTCTGTACAGAGAGATCCCATAAAACTATGGCAGTATAGGTATTCTCTGTACTTAGCACAATTCAGCAGGAACAGTCCCTAAGTTTGCTTATAGTCTGTACAGAGAGATCCCATAAATCTATGGTACATAGGTATTCCTCTGTACTAAGCACAATTCAGCAGGAACAGCCCCTACGTTTGCTTATAGTCTGTACAGAGAGATCCCATAAAACTATGGCAGCATAGGTATTCCCCTGTACTAAGCACAATTCAGCAGAAAGATCCCATAAAACTATCACAGGTATTCAGTAATATGGAGTAGCGCACAACCCCCCCTCCCCCACATATTTTCAGCAAAAGATGGCAAGGCCTAGAGAGTTCAGGATCTACATTTTAATTGCTGATAACTGTCACATTCCAGATCCATATCTTTTGTAGGCATGCAAATAAGCACTTACCCATACGGTAAGTCCTTTACGTGAGAGTTAATCAAGCGCTGTGGTGCAGTGAATGGAAAGCAAGTGCACATCAAAATGCCCAATTAACTCCAGCTTCTCACTTTTGCACACAAGTTACTTAGTGAGTAGTAGGTGCTGGTGTTTGAGTGCAGGGTATCTGGCTCAATGCCCAAGTAGTTACACATGGCCAATATCCACCACATCCCACCCCCTGTTAAACCCTATGGAGCCAATGATGGTTGTAACATATCTGCGATGGTCAGACACAATGAGTGGCCATTGGGTTCGGCATAACAATTGCACGGATTTGCAGAGGATGATGGGAACTGTAGTTTCAGAACCAGTCAGAGGCAATTACACTGTCGCTGCACTAAGAGGATGGCATTCTGATATATATACCCATATTAATCAAGCTCCGTATAATAAACTCTATCCATTAACATTCCGTCTCCCCGGGAAACTGTAATTTAATATAGATTCTCACAGCCGCCAATACTGGCCAGAAATACAGCTGAATATGTAATATACACATAACATTGTTCTTCTGACACCCACACACCGGGGCTTCAAACATCAGAAGTGATAACCCAAAGGCATGGACTAATTATTCCTCTCTAGAAGATGACTTGATATCAGCCTACAATTATGCTTCATCAAGTTTCATATGTTAATCCATGTTTGGCCTCATCTCCCTCTCATGTTCCTTGTTTGGTCTCATCTTCCTCTCATGTTCCTCTCATGTTCCATGTTTTGCCTCATCTCCCTCTCATGTTCCATGTTTGGTCTCATCTCCCTCTCATGTTGCGTGTTTGGTCTCATCTTCCTCTCATGTTCCTTGTTTGGTCTCATCTTCCTCTCATGTTCCATGTTTTGTCTCATCTTCCTCTCATGTTCCATGTTTGGTCTCATCTCCCTCTTTCAGCAGTGGATGAGCTGGTGTGTCAGGGAGTTGGCCCAACACAGAGAAGAACATGGTGCAGTTGTACCTCCAAACACGTACAGCCAAACATATTTACACCAGACAACAGTCACATGATACTGGAAAAATACAGAGATGCCAAGCCAGATCTAAAGGGTTTCAGGTGCCTCTGGTCATACCTATTCCACCCCAAACCACAGCCCAGGTCTGCCCAAACCATGCCTAAGCCTAAATCTGTCAATAGGCTCACCCCCATCCCCAGCATCACCCTTTGGATAGTTACATAGTTACATAGTTAAATTGGGTTGAAAAAAGACAAAGTCCATTAAGTCCAACCCCTCCAAATGAAAACCCAGCATCCATACACACACCCCTCCCTACTTTTGATTAAATTCTATATACCCATACCTATACTAACTATAGAGTTTAGTATCACAATAGCCTTTGATATTATGTCTGTCCAAGAAATCATCCAAGTCCCTCTTATAGTCATTAACTGAATCAGCATCACAACATCACCCGGCAGTGCATTCCCCAACCTCACTGTCCTGACTGTGATGAACCCCCTACGTTACTTCAAATGATGAACAAGTACTGCCCCTTTTTTGCCCCAGGTCCCCTCAGCCCCACACCATTGGGTATCATGGAAACCATGGGCCCTAGGCAATTACCCTTTGATAATCCACCACTGGTTATAGTATCATTATGAAAAGGTTATACAAAACATATTGCTATGGAAAATCTCTATTTATGGCCCTCTTTATCTTGACATATCCTAATGACATCATAACACACCCCTCAACTGATAGAGCGCCCCTTCACGTTAAGGGAGACATTATTATTTTTATAATACACAAGTTGTAGTGAGTCATGTGACACAATACATCACTAAACTAAATAAGGGAAAATCATGGATTCTAGTTTGGTCTGACTTTTTTTTATTTAAAACATCAGAAAATTTTGAATTTTGATAGGTAACCCAGTAAATGTGTCAGTTTATTAACATACAACAAACAAAATTAACTCTTTTCTGTCCAGGTCAGCTTCTTGGTGAGACTGTTCAACCCAACATAAACCCAGACAAGACAATAATTCATCCTCAGGCTCTTCCTGGAATTTGAGCAGAAAACCTTCGTGGAAATGCCACCGCCTTGGAAACCAGAGGAGTCCTCTGTGTGTCATTCTTTCTCCACTGCCTCGATCCTCAGTGAGACATTGGCAAGTCTAAATTCTCATTTATGCTGATGGCCTGGGAATATTCCTCAGCAAGAACTGCAGACATTTTCGAATTATGACAACTCAGCAAGGCAAGCCATTAATCAGTGCTGTCTAAGCCAGGATGTTTGCCAAGGACTCAGCTAAGAGCAGGATCAATAGGAGGCCTCCATGAAGCAGTAAAACATGATAGTACTTAATTTCTGCCCTTATATTAACTGACATTTGGCCATATACTTACCTTAGGGAATTGTTTAATAGGAATTAAGACTTTTTGTGCCAACTTCATATTCTTATTGATCACCACGTCGATATACTGGTCATCTGTGTCGTCTTCTCCCTTCTGTATATTTTCAATCTCTAAACAAAGAAGAATATCAGAGAATTAAGACTTGAAATCAACATTTTTATGAAAAGATTTCCACTGGGGACAAATCACAATGCAGTAGAACAATACACAAAAATAATGCCAAAATTACACAGTAGTACTAAATTACACAGTAGTACTACATCAACAAAGGGTGAAATCCCATAGTGGTACTTCTCTAAACAAAGAGTGTCATTGAGAATCCCATAGCAGTACTATTTTATCAAAGGGTGGCATAGAAGATGCTACAGGTACTATTCTAACAAATGGTGGTATAGAGAATCCCATAGTGGTACGACTATAACAAAAAGTGGTATAGAGAATCCAACAGAGGTACTTACAAAGGGTGGTATAGAGAATCCCATGGACGTACTATATAAACAAGCTGCTGTGTAGCCATGGGGGCAGCCATTCAAGCACAGGATACACAGTAGATAACAGATAAGTACTACTATAGTTTATATAAACAAGCTGCTGTGTAGCCATGGGGGCAGCCATTCAAGCACGGGATACACAGTAGATAACAGATAAGTACTACTATAGTTTATATAAACAAGCTGCTGTGTAGCCATGGGGGCAGCCATTCAAGCACAGGATACACAGTAGATAACAGATAAGTACTACTATAGTTTATATAAACAAGCTGCTGTGTAGCCATGGGGGCAGCCATTCAAGCACAGGATATACAGTAGATAACAGATAAGTACTACTATAGTTTATATAAACAAGCTGCTGTGTATCCATGGGGACAGCCATTCAAGCACAGGATACACAGTAGATAACAGATAAGTACTACTATAGTTTATATAAACAAGCTGCTGTGTAGCCATGGGGGCAGCCATTCAAGCACAGGATACACAGTAGATAACAGATAAGTACTACTATAGTTTATATAAACAAGCTGCTGTGTAGCCATGGGGGCAGCTATTCAAGCACAGGATACACAGTAGATAACAGATAATTACTACTATAGCTTATATAAACAAGCTGCTGTGTAGCCATGGGGGCAGCCATTCAAGCACAGGATACACAGTAGATAACAGATAAGTACTACTATAGTTTATATAAACAAGCTGCTGTGTAGCCATGGGGGCAGCCATTCAAGCACAGGATACACAGTAGATAACAGATAAGTACTACTATAGTTTATATAAACAAGCTGCTGTGTAGCCATGGGGGCAGCCATTCAAGCACAGGATACACAGTAGATAACAGATAAGTACTACTATAGTTTATATAAACAAGCTGCTGTGTAACCATGGGGGCAGCCATTCAAGCACAGGATACACCGTAGATAACAGATAAGTACTACTATAGTTTATATAAACAAGCTGCTGTGTAGCCATGGGGGCAGCCATTCAAGCACAGGATACACAGTAGATAACAGATAAGTACTACTATAGTTTATATAAACAAGCTGCTGTGTAGCCATGGGGGCAGCCATTCAAGCACAGGATACACAGTAGATAATAGATAAGTACTACTATAGTTTATATAAACAAGCTGCTGTGTAGCCATGGGGGCAGCCATTCAAGCACAGGATACACAGTAGATAACAGATAAGTACTACTATAGTTTATATAAACAAGCTGCTGTGTAGCCATGGGGGGCAGCCATTCAAGCACAGGATACACAGTAGATAACAGATAAGTACTACTATAGTTTATATAAACAAGCTGCTGTGTAGCCATGGGGGCAGCCATTCAAGCACAGGATACACAGTAGATAATAGATAAATACTACTATAGTTTATAAAAACAAGCTGCTGTGTAGCCATGGGGGCAGCCATTCAAGCACAGGATACACAGTAGATAACAGATAAGTACTACTATAGTTTATATAAACAAGCTGCTGTGTAGCCATGGGGGCAGCCATTCAAGCACAGGATACACAGTAGATGGCACCGAACGATCGTTTATCCATAGTAAGGTAAATCTGCACATGTATGGCGGCTTGAAATAGAAATAGAGATAGCGACCGCACATGCAGAGTGAGCGCAGTGGAGCTCACGTGCGGCATCTTCTTCTCTTCTGTAATCTTTGTGTCTTCTTCCCCTTCGGTCTCTTTTGGCGCATGTGCAGTTGTCACAAAGCAGAAGATTTCTCTAACTGCGCGTGCGCCAATACGCCAATCACTTCACAAGGATTACCGAAGAGAAGAAGATGGCGTCTGCGAACTCCGCTGCGATCACTGCATGTGCGGTCATTTCTAGAGGGGACAGAATTCAGGGGTAAGACTGTGCAGCGGGGAGGAAGGGAGGGGGGCCAGTGGGAACTTATCACTATGGGGGGGTTTAGTTCTCCTTTAAATGCATGCTTTTCTGTACATTTTCATGCAATACAGATGGACACACCGTCACAGTACAGTATATCTTTATCATAGAAGGAATGAGGGGTTGGTATTTATATTGGACAAAAACCTGATGACTTGAAATGTACAGCATTAAAAAAAAATCATTAAAATATGAATCTGTTCTATGACTTTATACTGAAGGTGAGAAAACCTTAATTATAGGAAACCTTCGCTACGAACCTTCATATATTACTTTAATAATGATGTCTAATACTCTACAATTAAGTCATTAAAAAAAAATCTCTGCATAAGAGGTTTTGGAACGGAGCATATGAGACGGATTATCTCTTCTTTCAGCTGAATCAGCCAAACTTTGAGGTTGACTTGGTCTCTTTAAGCTCCTCGTCTCTCCTTTGTCTTTACTAATTCTTCGCCCTGTGACCTCTTTCCAAGTAGAATGTAAAGTGGGAATCAATATCTTGAAGGAGAACTAAAGCCTAACTAAAGAGGTAGGTAGAAATTGTACATGATGTTTTGTGCTTCTGTACCAGCCCAAGGCAACCACAGCCCTTTAGCAGTAAAGATCTGTGTCTCCAAAGATGCCCCAGTAGCTCCCCATCTTCTTTTCTGCTGATTCACTGATTCACATGCTCTGTGCTGCTGTCACTTACTGAGATTAGGGACCCACTCACAATATACAGTACACATAGAATAGAAATGTCACAATATAAGGCTGACTACCACTTTACCACCTCAGCTGCATTCTTTGCTGATCCATAAAACCAGCTAATCCATAAAGCAGTCTCCTCCTACATTGTCCTGCTGCTCCTTTGCAGTTACTCCATCTATTCTACACTGGACATTGCAGAGCTCCCACTGCCAGATATAATGCTAGACCCCTGCTGGATCCTCAAAGTGCCTCCCTGACAACTACTCCAGGCAAGTTTAGTCCTCGTCAACCCAAAGACTAGATTGTTATTGTTTGCTCACCAGATAGGAGCCAGGCAGGGCACATAAACATCATCATCCACACATATCGATTCAGCAATTCAGCCACAGACAGGGATTGCATAAGCACTAGGATTGGAGCAGCACCCGCTCCCTCCCTAACTCGCTTCTATTTGATTAACACGTGACATGAGCAAGAGCATGTCAGGCTCCTTCCGGCTGCTGAATACTCGCGCATAATTGGAGTGATGGGACAAAGGCGACAGGAAGTGACAGTTTCAGGTGGGGTAGTGGCAGCGGGTTCCATTAGGACTGGAGAGAGGGCCGATACATCTGTGGGATATAAGTATCCTCGTGCGCACAAAAAGAGAAGGGACAGAAGGTCTGACAGTAAAGTTAGGCGGTGGGTGGGCTAGTGGCAGTGGGGGCCCACTAGGACTGGGGCCCACCGGAATTTTTCCCGGTTTCCCGGTGAGCCAGTCCGACCCTGGTTGGAAGACACACTGAAGGGTTGCAGCTGAAGAACAATTGTCTTTTATTATTATATATAATTAATTCTATAACCATATACAGTATATATTACAGATATAGTGACATTCCATCAAACCAGACATTTTTGAGCCAAATTTGCTTTTATATCTGCCCCTGAAAGAAGATGATTTTACTACCAAATCTTTTCTAAGTCTAGAAGGTAGCATCCACTGACCTTTTTAAATGGATCACTTACTTAATAATAAATGAATAATATGTCTTGCAAATAGACATCCTCCTCGCAACTTGTTATGTAGCTGTAGGCTGATTTTAATGAAGGATTCCCTATGTTAACATCAATGAATTTCGTACAGCACACAGGTTGCGGGTATTAAACATGGAACTGACACTTCTTCCCATGGGATTTAGGATATAAAATTGGCACTGCATTTGTCCTATAACATACCTCCCAACATTCTGAAAATAGAAAGAGGCACAAAAAGATTTGCCGCGCAGCACCCCCATTTTATGGCCACATCCCCTTATTACTATGTCCATTTTATAAAATTTGGCAGTTTATGAAAGTTTGAATACATGTCTGTGGTTTTTATGTGAACAGGGGGATTATTGTAGACCAATTGAAATTATTCATTAATTATAAGGGGCAGATTTAACAAAGGTTGAAGTGAATTTTTGAATGAAAAAAATTTGACTAGGGAATAGTCCAATTCGATTCGAATTTGAAAAAAATTCAAATTTGAATATCAAAATGTATCATGTACTGTCTCTTTAAAAATTTGGCTTCGACCACTGCTGTTTTAACCTATGGGAGACCTCCTAATTGGAGTCAATTGGTGGACTTTGAAAAATTTAAGTTTTATTGGGGAAAAAGTCTGAATCGAATTCAATCGAATGTGCTATTCCTTTGATTCAAGTGATTCAAATTCAGCGAATACGGACCTACAGGTATTCGACCAAAACTTTTGAATTTCAAATTTTTCAAAATAGGCATTGTATTTTTCCTACCATGTGTTCTGGGGTTAATATGCATGAATTTGGCACTTCAACATTCCACAACATGTTCTGGGTTTGCTACGGATGAAATTGGCATCGTATTTTTAGACCATGTGTTCTGCGGGCATTTTTTTCGTGGAGTTGGAGTTTATTTATCGAACAATGTGTTCCGGGGTTCTTATGGATGCATTTTGCACACAATTTTTCCTATTATGAGTTTTAAGGACACTATACTTGAATTAGCACTGCATTTATCTGACATGGGTTCCAGGTGTATGGATGAAATTGGCGTCGTATTTTTCCTGCCTTTTGTTCTGGGGCATTATAAATACAGTAGAACTGGCACTGCATTTATCCTACAATGTATTCTGGGGTTATCATGGATAAAATTGGCATCGTATTTTTCCTACCTTGTGTTCTGGGGCAGCATACATGAAATTGGCACTGTATTTGCCCTATAATGTGTTTCGGGGTTATTGTGTATGAAATTGGAATTTAATTTTCCTACCTTGTTATTACTGGGGGTAATATACATGAATTTGTCACTGCATTTATTCTACAATGTGTTCTGGGTTTAAACATTGGCATGTGTTCAGAGAGCATTATGGGGCAGATTCACTAAAGGGAGAAGTGGCTAACGCTAGCGACTTTTCGCCAGGTGACTTCGCTCTGGTGAAAGGTCGTTACTCCGCAAATCAAGTAAAGTGCAGATTTTACTGAACGTTACCTCTTTCGCCAGAGTTGACTTCGCCAGCTCAGACCAGGTGAAGTGCTAAAAAGCAGCCAGATCTTCCTCAATCTTATGTCCCTTACATCATATCCTGTGTGCCGAAAATGCATTAAAGTTCCAAAAACGCTGGCGACTTTTCCTTTTTTGAAGTGGAATTGCCTGCAAAAGTCTGGATTTTTTTTTTGGGTAACCGGTTTTCTCCAGACATTTCATAACATATGGAACATTCATTTTACAGTGGGCTCATGTGAAGGGCATTATATTAACTCTCTTGTCTTTATTAAGGTTCCCTGGACTTGTGTAAGAAAAAGTGGCAACTTCAAGTATTTGCACCAATATTTGGGGGCATATTTATCAAGGGTTGAATTTCGAAGTGAAAAAACTTCGAAATTTGAATTCAAAAAGACCAACCAAAATTAAGTCGGTTTTTTTTGGGTCGAATAGGTCCATTTTGATCGATAAGGTACGTATTCAGCCTAATTACAATTGTTTGAATCGAAGGAATAGCGCATTTGATCAAATTAGATTCAAAGTTTTTCCCCAAAAAAACTTAGATTTTTCAAAGTCCACCTATTGACTCCAAATAGGTTCTAGGAGGTCCCCCGTAGGCTAAAACAGCAATTCGGCAGGTTTTAGATGGTGAATGGTCGAAGTTGAATGATAAATTTCAATATTCAAATTTTTGAATTATTTTCAAATTTGAATCAAATTTGGAATATTCCCTAGTCGAAGGGGAAAAAAATAGCTTGAAATTTGAATTTTCATCTTTCGAAAATTCAACTCGAACTTTGCCAGATCTGCCCCTTATAATAAAGACTACCATACAACTTTAAATTACCCGCCCTATGCTAATTGACCTAAGCACAAGATCACTAGTGAATTATAGCTAGGCACAAACGAACGCTGGCACATCTTCGCTATGAAATGCTCGCACTGGCGAAGTAACGCTAGAGAAAAGTCGCCAGCATTTGGCGCCCAGGGCGTAACTTCACATATTAGTGAATTAGCACAGTGGTAGCGAAATTGTGCCGGACGAAGTGGTGCGATGTGTGTGATGCAGTCGCTGGCGACAATTCACCCTTTAGTGAATCGGCCGTTATACCGTATATACTCGAGTATAGGTCGATCTGAGTATAAGCCGAGGTACCTAATTTTACCTACGAAAACTGGGAAAACTTATTGACTCTAGTATAAGCCTAGACACAACTACAGCCCTGTCTCCCAGCAGCGCATATTCCGCCAAAGAGACCCCCCAGCGATCAACCGGACTTCTTTGCAAAGTTGATGGTGACAGAGAATTGCCAAACGGATTAGTGTGTGCATTGTCCCACTACCATGTGCAGAGGGTGCTGTGTGATATTGCCATCACTGTTAATCTTTTGTATAACCAACAGAGGGTGCTGTGTGATATTGCAGTCACTGTTAATCCTTCATATAACCAACAGAGGGCGCTGTGTGATATTGCAGTCACTGTTATTCTTTCATATAACCAACAGAGGGTGCTGTGTGATATTGCCATCACTGTTAATCCTTCATATAACCAACAGAGGGTGCTGTGTGATATTGCAGTCACTTTTATTCTTTCACATAACCAACAGATGACGCTGTGTGATATTGCAGTCACTGTTAATCTTTTGTATAACCAACAGAGGGTGCTGTGTGATATTGCCATCACTGTTATCCTTCATATAACCAACAGAGGGCGCTGTGTGATATTGCAGTCACTGTTATTCTTTGATATAACCAACAGATGGCGCTGTGTGATATTGCAGTCACTGTTATTCTTTGATATAACCAACAGAGGGTGCTGTGTGATAATGCAGTCACTGTTATTCTTTCATATAACCAACAGATGGCGCTGTGTGATATTGCAGTCACTGTTATTCTTTCATATAACCAACAGATGGCGCTGTGTGATATTGCAGTCACTGTTATTCTTTCATATAACCAACAGAGGGCGCTGTGTGATATTACAGTCACTGTTATTCTTTCATATAACCAACAGAGGGTGCTGTGTGATATTGCAGTTACTGTTATTCTTTCATATAACCAACAGAGGGCATTGTGGGATATTGCAGTCTCTCCCCAAGCGAACTGTTGGTATAGGAATGATTAAAAGTGACTGCAATCTCAGTTACTGCCCGCTGACCCGAGTATAAACCGAGGTAGACTTTTTCAGCACATTTTGGATGCTGAAAAACTCGGCTTATACTCGAGTATATACGGTATGTGGAATGGGCGCTGTATTTATCCTACCATGTGTTCTGGGGTACATACAGTACATGCAATTTTCCCTGGGATACTATAAAGCACCACACGTAGAAAATCAAAGGCCTTCAAAAATACATTCACATAGAAAAGTAATTATGCGGTTTATAAAGAGCTCAGCTATTTTAAATATAAATATATATCCCTAACACAAGCTCCAATAAAGCATGAGTAAATGAGTGATACTTGCTGAGAGGTTCCATAACAACTTATATAAAAATGGCTTCAATCCCAAGACTCTAAAAGTCAGCACTTAAGAACAAATTGGACTGTATCTGCAGTCTCATCGCAAAATGTGCTGGTGTTTAGAGTACCAAAATAATTGACAGAATGAAGCAAGTCAATAGCAAATGTTTCTTAAATGGAAACGTTTCCCTGATCAGAAAAGAAAAAAAAAATTTTGAGCTTAAAAAAACCTTAAATAATACAAAGAACCATAAACGTAATTAAATAGCCCAATCGATGGTAAAGGGGTTTAGACTGTAGAAAGGGCACTCAGAATTTTATGTTTATGTGTGGCTAAAATGTGTGTATGATGAGAATGTTGTAGAAAAGTGGTGGCAGGTTTATAGTTGCGGTGTGTTCAAATATTTATCCATATTTATGTCAGCACATTTAATGCTCATTCTATGCATATATATGAAAATTCAACTGTACGAATGCTGTCCGCCCTAATGGGAACAATCCATGTAATTTGCTTAACAGCAAAAGCAGAATCGCATATATCACAATTACAGGTTTTTTTGACAGGTGAAATGCCTAAAACTGCTGGTGCTAAGCTGCGAAAGTCATTTTTATAGGGACTGGGAAAAAACAAAAATCAAAAAACAAATAGGTAGAAGTATATATTTATGCAAATTGTCAGGTTATTTAAAGGGATACTGTCATGGGAAAAAAAATGAATCAGTTAATAGTGCTGCTCCAGCAAAATTCTGCACTGAAATCCATTTCTCAAAAGAGCAAACAGATTTTTTTATATTCAATTTTGAAATCTGACATGGGGCTAGACATATTGTCAATTTCCCAGATGCCCCAAGTCATGTGACTTGTGCTCTGATAAACTTCAATCACTCTTTACTGCAAGTTGGAGTGATATTACCCCCTCCCTTTTTCCCCCCAGCAGCCAAACAAAAGAATAATGGGAAGGTAACCAGCTAGCAGCTCCCTAACACAAGATAACAGCTGCCTGGTAGATCTAAGAACAGCACTCAATAGTAAAAACCCATGTCCCACTGAGACACATTCAGTTACATTGAGAAGGAAAAACAGCAGCCTGCCAGAAAGCATTTCTCTCCTAAAGTGCAGGCACTAGTCACATGACCAGGGGCAGCTGGGAAATTGACAAAATGTCTCGCCCCATGTCAGATTTCAAAATTGAATATAAAAAAATCTGTTTGCTCTTTTGAGAAATGGATTTCAGTGCAGAATTCTGCTGGAGTAGCACTATTAACGGATGCGTTTTGAAAAAAAACATGTTTTGGATGACAGGATCCCTTTAAAGTAGTTTTTCACCCAAATCAAGTCACCTTCTATGGTAGAAGAATTCAGTAGTTTCGAGAGCCACAAACTGCACAGATTTTTCCATTATTTGCAACTGAACTCAATACACTTTGTTCTAACTAATGGCCTTTAATACCAACAAGGTATTACTGTTCCCCCGAACAGCCCCCCCCCTCCACTTCACACATTCATATGCCATGCACCTCCCATCATGGACATTGTAAATCTTCAGTAGACTGATGTTCATCTGCAGGTCAGTGTGGAGAACTTTGGGCGAATGAGACAATATGTTGGGTTGCCTAGAAATCCAAGATGGTGGCTTGTAGACATTGCAACACATATTTAAATAAAAGTTATAAAAAAATGTATAGGTAATAAATGCAGGCAGAGCTTCTTTCTAGTAGTTTCACCCCTCCAACCAAGTCACCTTCTGTGGTAGAAGAATTCAGTGCCTATAAATGGTTTCGAGAGCAACAAATAGCACATTTTTTCCATTATTTGCAACTGAACTCAATTACACTTCATTCTTATCATGAGCTTTAATGCCACCAAGGTATTACTGCTCCCCTAAATCCCCCCTCATATGTTCTTATGCCATACACCTGCCATCAGTTTGGACATTTTAAATCTTCAGTTGACTGATGTTCATCTGCAGGTCAGTCTTGTAGACATTGCAACACATATTTCAAGTAAAGTTATTAATTTAAAATGCGCATAGTTTAAAATTCAATTATAGACACACGCATTTGCTTTCAGCCCCCTTACTAATATTTTAGCTTATTACACTCAACAAAAGTCATGTTGGGTGATTTCAATTTCAGATGAGTGTCTGGATTTGAGTCCCAGGTGGAGCTTCTATGTGTAACAGGCACATTAACCTTGTCCTTAGCTAGTTGGGTGCTGTTCGGTCTTAAAAACACAGTAATCTTGAAACTCCACCGGAGAATGTGCCTAATGTTGTAGATGGGGCTGAAGAGAGTAGAGCAGTCAAGATGAGTAAGGGGAAGGCAGTTCAAGTACAGCAAACTCAGGATCCAAGGAATAGGGCGTAAGGCCAAAATGGTTCAATCAAATAATGAAAGGAGTTGGAGTTATGCAAAACAAGGCAGATTTATAGTGACACGTAGCAAGGAAAAAATAAACTTGACCTTCAAAGGGTAGACAACTGACCTGCATTTCTATAGAGGAAGGAACTGATAATAACTGGATAATGAACAGGCACTTGAACCTAATAAGGAAGAGATAAGCTAAAACTGCTGTAAATCTCTTGCCTGAATAAAGAGAACAGTAGTAAATAACCACAGCAGGTGGCAGTTTGCCTCCCTAGTGAGGAGGCCATACAATCAAAAAATATTACATTAGAATACATTGTTCTAACTTAGTGGTTCTATAGGACATACACCATAGAGGGGCCTACACTGGTTGAGGAGCTCAGTCTGAAGGCCATTTAGGACAATATTTGAGTAGAAGTTTCTGTCCTGGATACTGATGAAATCCAAGTATGAATGCCAGTGTAGGTTGAGATTTGTGGTGAATGCTTCCTTTTTTTTTTTGATATCCCAAATTTCAAATATGTGTAACCTTGCTATGGGTTAAGCAGGACCTAGGCCACATACTGTGGGCTTGAATTAATCTTGATATCAAAGGCAACAGGACACCTGTAGGGCCTCTTTTGTCTAAAACATTAAACTTTAATGGCGTTAGGAGATAACTTTACCAACTAAATTCTGTGTCCTGTAAAAAACACTTGGGGGACCTTTATAAATTTAAATGCTTCAGTTATGTCAAATTCAAGCTTTTCTTTCCATGTTCACTTCTTTTACACAATTTTTACAAAAAGCTGAGGTACAGAGAACAACTCACATTCTGTACACAAAATAAAAATACAAGCCTATTTAATCACTAAAATCAATGAGGCTGATGTTTCAACAAGAAGTGACGGAGCCAAGTTCTCCCGGTCACCTGCAACTATCAAACTCGATGACAAGTTCTGGCTCTGAACCACTTATCACTGAGCTTACAGGCAAGGATTGTGTCAGGTTTGCTAATCAAGTTACGATCTCTATCAGACCTTGTTAACATCTGTTACACTGACAAGGCTATACAGGTACAAGATATTGGAAAATGCTTGGGAACTAGGATTGTCCATATAAGTGTTTTTTTTTATATTCTTGATCACTATGCTGTAAATCTACTAAACATTTAAACATAAAATTACAACTGGATAGTTTTAACATTAATTATACCAATTTAGGTAACATCAAGAGAAAGGGTTTGATTTACTAATATAGGTGTTATATATGAAGGCAGTTGGCATTTGGAACCAATCACCAATTAGTCTACTACAAGTGAGCAAATGAAAGCAAAGACGTTTGTTTGCCATTTTTTAATAAACAGACAATGGAAATATTCAGAATTTGCTCCAGTTGTTTTAGAAACAAATTCCCGTAACTCTATTTGGCCCAGAACTGAATCAAACGTTGTAAAGGTAGACTCTTAAAGAGGAAAACATAAGAGTAAAAATAAACTCTAGACATATTTTAAATAATTTCTATCCAAACAAGATACTGTTATTGGGGAGGGGTACAGAAGGGGGGGTTTCCACAAAAAACTCTATTGAATAAGCAGTATCAGACTAGCTGGTGGGGAACGGAGAGAAAACCATGGGCCCCACCAGCCCAAGCTTTAAGAAGGGGTTGGATGGTGTTTAGCACATGAGAGAATACAGGGATATGGGAGATAGCTCATAGTACAAGTTCATCCAGGGACTGGTCCCATTGCCATTTTGGAGTTAGGAAGGGTTTTTTTTCCCCTGAGGCAAATTGGAGAGGCTTCAGATGGGGTTTTTTTTTGTCTTCCTCTGGATCAACTGGCAGTTAGGCAAGTTAAAATAGAGTTCAAAGGTTGAACTTGATGGATGTGTGTAATTTTTTGGTAATAAGTAAGTCCACTGCTTAAGTTGTTGGGAGATAGGGTTGTGGTGGGCACAGGCAGAGGCAATGGAAAGAAGTTACATGGTGTGGCTCAGAGGTATGTGCTGGGGAGTAGAGGAGGGTTTTGCAGCGCAAACATATATGTTGGTGAGGGGGTTCCAGTGCACAGATACATGTTGGGGAAGGGGATGCAGTTGGGGGAATCTCAATGATATGGGAAACTCCATGGCTGGGGTGGTGAGTCCTTAAGGTGGCAGACATGGTGGGCCCCAGCCCCCTGAATCCCCAGTCCAGCACTGTGCATAAGGTGTTGTGGGTACTAAGCCAAAGGTTCTGAGGGCCTGATTCACAATCTCCCAAAAGTGTTCAAATTGGCTAGTACGGAATCAACATTCATTGACCATTGTGTACTTTATGGATAGGTAGGAAGGTCAGTCTAGAATATTCCTCTACCATCAAGATATAAACTCTTTGCAATAGGACATAACTGGTCATGAGGAATGGTTCTGTATTTACTATTTGCATTTGAATGAAAAAGATGACAAATAACTGGGGCTCCCCGCCTTAATCCAATCTAGAAAATCCTCAACCAAGGGAAAGATATGGTTGAGTGATAACATGTTTTAGTAACACTTTATCAGTTATTGCTCTATAAATATAGGAAAGAATTTTACAATATCATTGATCTGGTCAGTGGGGCGGTGTTTTACTGGAGTCGACAAACGGCAATTCACCTCCATGGAGTTATCAATATGGCCCCACTAATAAAATGCAAACATTTGGCCAGACAAGCCCCTTGTCCACAATAATTGACGGGCCACTTGTTTTAGTGAACATTTATTCAAGAAAGTAAATGTAAACTCTATTAGAGATAGTTTATTTCCCCTTTAATTAGAATCAATGGTGTTGTTTTGTTCTTTTTTTGTACTAAGTGTAATTTGCCAGTATTTTATATTATTCTACAAACAGCTTATTAAAAATCCTCTAAATGTTTTTATAGCTGCTCTGCAGTAGAAAATAATGGTTTGACTAGCGTGACATATTATCTGCACTGGATACAGGACACAAAATATTATTTTGCAAGTGGAATGGTGCTATTTATAGGGTAGAAATTATTTATAGACATTTAAATTATATAATAGCCAAGGGTTGGCAATGGTGGTCTATCAGCCTCAACATAAAACTGTCTGGGCTTCAAAATTTTCATACACCCAAGACTCTTACATTATATTGAGTTTGTACCTCAGTCGCCTGAGTTTTTTTTCACAGAATAGATTCATTGTCTAATGTTTTAAGACAAAGCAAATGAATGAATGTTGATTTGTTTAGGTATTGTGGCAAATAAGCAAAGCAGGTCTTCTTTAATGCAGAACCACAAACTATTTCAAATGTAATGTATAAATGTGTTCCTAAATAATATCTATATTTAATTAATGGAATTAAGTTGAGCCATTGCAAATTAACTATATATAAATACTGTATTTATTTAACCTTTTATCCAGAAAGCACCAAATTTACGGGAAGGTCATCTCCAATGTTAAACATATTATGTTTTTCTATATAATAATAATAAAACAGTCCCTTGTTCTTAATCCAAACTATGATATAATTCATCCTTATTAGATGCAAAACCAGCCTATTGAGGTATTTTATGTCTAAATATTTTTAAAATAAGGACAATTACAGAAAGACCCCCTTATACACAAAACCCCAGGTCGTGAGCCTACTGGATAACAGGTCCCTTAGTAGTTGGAGGAAGAAAGGTGAAAAATTGCTTCTTGACCCACACCATGATAAACTCATTATGAAAAACCCATTCTGTTGGGTGCTCTTATAATACTGTAATGATAGAGTAATCATTTCTAAAGCGACTCATTAGGGTTCATGTAAGAAGACCCTTGACAGAAGTGTTAGAGAACTAAGAGGTGGAAAAGCAAACCCCTGGGGTAGGCTGCACTCTGCACCCCATGGGGTAAATTCACTTACCTGCGAAAATTTGCCTGCGCTGGCTTTGCGCACATCGCAACACATTTTGCCAGGCATAAATTCGCCTGGATAACGCTAATTCAGGAAGATCCGAAGTTGCGCACAGGGTAACGAACGCTGGCAAAGTTGTGCTAGCGAAAATACGCTCAGCAGTTCTTAGCGTTGACTAATTTAGGTGCCATATGTTATCAAATGTAGGGGGGAAGGAGGGTACCCAAAAAAAAAAACGATCTTTTTCAGCCTATCACCCTGTAAAATGGAAAAAAAGGCAGCGTTTTTTGGGACTTAGAAAAATTTTCAACTTTTTTTTTGAGGAACTCCTATCTACTCTGTTGCACTTCACCTGGTCTGAGGTGGTGAAGGCAAGTCTGGCGATAGAGGTAATGGTCAGTAAAATAAAAACTTAGTGAATTTGCGTAGTAACGCTCGTTCGCCAGAGAGAAAATTCGCCTGGCGTTGGAGTTCGAATTTGCCCCAGAGTTTATCTCCTTGGCGAAATTATGCCAGCAACCATTAGTAAATCAGCAAAGTGCGGGAATTTTCGCCAGAGTTAGCCACTTCATCCTTTAGTAAATTTCCCCCCATGCTGGCTAAAAAGTGGCGAACAGGTAAGAGGACTTGAGTGGAGGAAGTCTTCATGCCTCCCGGCCCTTATAGATATTAATGGGGTGGCTAAAGGTCTCAGAAATGTAACTGCCAAGAGCATTGTTTTGAACTTTGCTAACTGCCTTCCACATTGTAAATTACCTGTTATCCTTCATCCTTAGTTTGCTCAAATCTCATATTTATCATATATTTATCATTAGGTTTGGTAGAATTGGGCTTGGTGAGGTGTGCTAGTCAGGTGGACCGGACTACTGTCCTGTGATAAAGACCGTTATAACTTCTGTTGTTAAAAAGATTTAAAAAATTGTCTAGTGTAGTCTTTCCCTAACAGAAGCAGCGATTGCACAGGTTACTTACAGGGAATACGGGCTCCAACCCAACAATGTGTCAATAGATGGAACATTCATTCGAATTAAAGTTTTAAATACAGGTATTATCCAGAAAGCTCTAAATTGCTAAAGGCCATTTCCCATAGACTCTATTTTATCCAAAAAAAAATGTCAAAAATTCTCTTCATTTTCTGTGTAATAATAAAACAGTAGTTTGTACTTGATGCAAATTAAGATATAATTAATCCTTATTGGAAGCAAAACCAGCCTATTGGGTTAATAAATGTTAAAAAGATGCTCTAATAGACTTAAAGGGGAAGTATCACGAAAAAGAAAATTTGATATAAACTTCCTCATACTGAAGTAAGAAATACAATCAATTAAAAATTCTGCATTGTTTCTGAAATAATCCAGTTTTTCTTCATGATTCCTCTCTCAGCATCTGTTTCTCTGCATTCTCTCTTCATGCAGCAGTTGGGCGTCAGATGAATGATCCAATATATCTTATAGGGGGGCTCCTTTCCTAGCAGATGAATTAGAGCTCACTCAAATAACTGATTCCAGTACAAACAAAATCTAACAAAATAACTGCCTTTTGCACAAATTCTGCATGTAGAGAGACATGATGTCTGGTGAGTTTAATAGAGTGATCTCTAATACATCTTCTAGGCAAAAGGAGCCCCCCTATAAGATATATTGGATCTAACTGTCAGTGAATATCTGACACCCAACTGCTGCATGAAGACAGAATGAAGAGAAACAGATGCTGAGAGAGGAATAGTGAAGATAAACTTGATTATTTCAGAAATGATACAGAATTTTTAATTGGTTGTGTTTATAAAGTTTCTTATTTCAGTATGCTGAAGCAAAATTCAATTTTCATTTTCGCGATAGTTCCCCTTTAAGGTATGAATATCCAAATTACAGAAAGATTCATTGTCTGGAAAACCCCAGGCCCAGAACATTCTGGATAATAGGTATCCATAAACCCATTATACAGAAAGCTCTGAATTAAGGAAAGGCCATCTCCCATAGACTCCATTTTATTCAAATAATCCGAAGTTTTAAAAATGATTTCCATTCTCTCTATAGTAATAACAGTACCTTGTACTTGATCCAAACCAACCCAAGATATATTTTATCCTATCTGTGGAAGCAAAACCAGCCTATTGGGTTTATTTAATGTTTGCATTAATTTATAGTAGAGTAAAGGTATCAAGATCCAAATTACATTATCCGGAAAAACGTCATGTCCGAAGCATTCTGGATAACAGGTCTCATACCTGTACTATATTTCAGGGAGCAGAAATAGTACAAGAGATGGTGGTAAATGGAGTACTATCAATACTGTATTTGAGTGTGCATAACTTTGCATGTTCTTGCCCTTGAATCCTTCAGGTCAGATTCAGATCTTAAAGGAGAAGGAAACCCTTTTGGCGCAAAACCCCTCCCCCCATAGCCCCCCCTCCCTCCTCCCCCCCCGGCCTACTTCCCCCCCAGGCAAATGCCTCTAAGTTGTTACTTAGCCCTCGGTGCAGGTCCTCTCCCGTGGAGTCTGCAGGCACCATCTTCTTATGAAATTAGGTTATGAAATTTTGAACATATTTCTGTGTTTTTTTTCAGTTATTACAGTTTTGCTAATGAAGGTGAATTGACCTTTGAACTGTGAGTCTAACTTCTCCCAAGGGACCTTTTATCTTGTATCGTTACAATTACTCATTTGCTTTTCTTGAAATTATTACAAAAGTATCTTATCTGCTGCTCTGGCTGTTCTGGGCTCTCTGACAAAAGACAATTAAGTTAGAAACTGTGTTTCTTTTTCTGGCTGTTCAGTGCAGAGAAAAACAGGACTTTCCAGTACAAACATGAGACTGTGGGTTGAGCTGTCAAAAGAGGGACTGTCTCTCTAAAAACGGGACAGTTGGGAGGTATGTGCATTGCACTGAGATGTTCTGTTCTTTATTGAAATGACATTTGCAGGGAATTGTGGGGTTTGGAGGATGCAGTCTAAGGACGGATGGCTGTTGATACAAAGTAACAATAGTCAGCCGGCTTAGCAAAGTAGTCAGAGAGATCAGCAGGAGAGCAGGGGGCTGGGCTTAGGGAACTGTTTCAAACCATTAAAAATCATGAAAAGTCTGCATATTTTTGATTAATTTATATTGCAAAGTTGCTTGAAATTATGTTTACTTTTCAAAAAGCTTAAGTTATGTTTTTGTGGCGTTCCTGTTAAAGAGGTTTGGAAGGTAAACCTCATATCAAGATAACTATAGGGCTGCTGTGTAAGAGAAAGTGTGCAGCAACCGTGTGCCCAACAAAAGACGTGCACCTTATTCACTGCCCATGCAAATACTTACTGTGGCCGCCAATAACCAATTCATCGGTCTTTTTTAGAACATGGGACACAGAATGAAAGGATAATTACATCTGGGGGAAATGGCACTTGGATTTTAATGAGATTTTCAAGGTTTGAAAGGTTAGTGGGATTTGTCTATTACTAACCCAAAGATTCCAATTTGAGCCGGTCGGATGTGTGAGTTCTCGTGGGCTCTCAGATTCTACATAAGGGAAAGGAATGATTAAAGCCACAGATTAAACGAGGGATTAAACATATAAATGTGACATGTCATGACCAGCGTGATCCTCTGTAGAGTGGCTGCAGAGTGGTTCAAGGGTGGCACTCACATATTACAAATTCACTCCAGATGTTTTTTTGGGATTGATATTTTTCTGGCACTTTGAATGTGGTTTACTTCCACATCTCAGAAATATACCGGTAGGTTCTTTGGCTTTTCATTAAAAAGACCCAGATGCCGTATCTTAAAAGGACGATAAACCAAAATACGCTAGGTTGTTGAGCACGTGTACTATTAAAACAATGTAGCCTAGATCTTCTAACTGTACAGGTACGGGATCTGTTATCCAGAAACACATTATCCAGAAAGCTCCACATTACGGAAAGGCTGTCTCCCATTTTATCCAAATAATCAACATTTTTACCAATCATTTCCTTTTTCTGTGTAATAATAAAACAGCAGCTTGTACTTGATCCCAACTAAGATCTAATTAGTCCTTATTGGCAGCAAAATCAGTCAATTTAGATTATATAATGTTTGCATACTTTCATAGAAGGTATGAAAATCCAAATTACGGAAAGATCAATTATCCAGAACAATGAAAGGTCACAAGCATTCTGGATAACAGGTCCCATACCTGTAATACATTTCATGGAGCAGAACAAGTAAAAGAGATGGTGGTTAAAGAAGCACTATTACTATTGTATTTGAGTGTGCTTAAATTTACTTTTTTATAACTATACATTATTTCTTATTCTGATAAAAAAAAACTGTAATACAACAGCCAGGCCTTTCTTATGTGCTTGTTCTTGCCTTTGAATGCTTCAGGTTATTAGTTCTGACTACTTGTACCATTATTATGATGTACCCTTACAATTATGATATAGTTAGGATTCAGCAATACTCCAGCCAAGACTTCAGTTCCCACAATGCATCACATGTTCTGTAAACAACCTGGAAATAATGAGAAGTGTGCAAGGCCTTCTGGGAAGTGGAGTCTTTGCTGGATGAGAGCCAAATACTTCATCATCATCATATTTCCTACATACTCCAGGAAGCCCATCTTGAAGGTTAGTTAGGGAGAGATATAGGGTGAAACTTATTGTATGTCGTAGATCTATTGCTCAATGACTCATAAAGCAATGATTTCATACCACATTATACATATACAGTCATGTGATGGGCTAAAGGGCTAAATGTAAGATCTCAAATGGGTGTTTCAACAGCCACCGCCATTGTGATATCAACAGCTGTAAGCCAGAAAGGCTCCTCAGGTACTAACCTCGGCAAGCAGTTTATTCGCAGTTGATGAAAAGATGATCTGTGCATTTATGCAGAACAGAACACGGGCCTTCCTATATATAAGGATAATCAGGTATATAAGGAATAATGTGACAAAAGCAGAACAAACTAAATCATGGCTGTCAAGAATCAAAGAGATTAGTAGAAAATTGCATTGCGTTCCAACTTCTCATCAATAAAAATATGACACATCAAAGATAGTGAATGGGCTGATAAGAAAACTGGCTGTCAGATGCTCGTGATTAATCAATTTTCAGAATTCGCCAGTGATTAAAAAGCCGACAATGACAGTACGATCAAATTCACAGCCTCATTAACATCAATGCAAACGGCAGACTGAAAGAATGTGGTACAGTGCCAAGGGATGAGGTTTCCTAATGTAATCAAGTTTTCTTTTCTTTCAAAGCATAGGACTCCAAAGGTTTCACCTGATTACAGGTGTAATACTATTTACAAGATGATGGACAACTCCTTGGTATCTAGGACCTTGCTGGCTTTTCTCCAGCTTGGACTTGGCCAGCTGCTACTCCCTGCAACTCTGGCTTGAGTATGCGTTACAAAATAATTTTTTTCTCAGGCAGTCCCCAGCTCACAGTCTAAACACTTGAAACCCTATGCTAGGCTATGAAACTGCAGTGTAATAACCTTTCTGATCTTTTTGTTGGAGCCTCTGTCTGCTCTACTAACTACCCTCAGTATGACTCTCGGTTGGAAAAAAGACATCAAGTTAAACCCCTCCAAATGAAACCCAGCACACATACCCACGCACACTCCCACTAACCCCTCCATAAACTCACATAAACTATATCACAATAGCTTTGGATATTATGTTCCTCCAATAAATCATCCAAGTCCTCTTAAAGGCATTAACAGAATCAGCCATCACAACATCATGTGGGAGGACATTCCCCAACCTCACTGTCCTGACTGTGAAGAACCACCTAATCTGTTTCAAATGAAAGTTCTTTTCTTCTAGTCTGAAGGGGAGGCCTCTGGTACGGTGATTCTCTTTATGGGTAAAAAGGTCCCCTGCAATTTGTCTATAATGTCCTCTAATGTACTTGTAAAGTGTAATCATGTCCCTCTCAAGCGCTTTTTTTCAAGAGAAAACAACCCCAACCTTGACAGTCTACCCTCATAATTTAACTCTTCCCTCCCTCTAACCAGTTTAGTTGCACTTAGTCTCTGCACTCTCTCACGCTCATTTATATCCCTCTTAAGGACTGGAGCTCAAAACTGCCCCCATACTCCAGATGAGGCCTCACCAAGGACCTATAAAGAGGCATAATTATGTTTCACCCCTTGAGTTTATGCCCTTTTTCATACAAGACAGAACTTTATTTGCTTTAGTAGCCACAGAATGACACTGCCTGAAATTAGAATTACATCTTCACGTCCTGTTCTTCTTATCACTCCAGCTGTAAGCCCGAAAAAATTAGACAACAGAAAGATGGTCACCCTCAGACATTATCTACAGTTTGGCCAATGGACCATCTGGTCTAATATGTTGCAGGGTTGGCTTGTGTATGGCCAATAACAAAGTGGAAAAAAGGTGAGAATGACAAAAGTTGAGGAGAGAGAAGAAAAGGGGTAGCTAGAGTGAAGTTAAGGAGCAAAGAAAATAAACAAGAACTGCAATTGAAAAAAAATAATTGGGTACATAACAAGGGCTGCAAGGTATGGGGGGTAAATTAATAAACATGAATTGCTTAGTCAGTGTTAGATGTCAGTCTTAGCCTTTCCAAGAACATGATCTGATAACATGTATCTGAAAGTCAGAACAGTTAAAACACAAACACAAAAAAAGTCTAAAAGCAAATATCAAATTTGATACATGTAAGAGACAGAAAAAGAATCAAAAATAAGCTTCTTGTTCAATTTTCCCTTCTTAAAATTAAGTCAATATCCATACATGGCCTGCCCAGAAATGTTTATATGATCTGATCACCTGCTTGAATTAATCTCTCCAAAAGGTGATTGAAAGTCTTTTGTAAAATCGTTTTTTTTTTACATTACAGACAAGTATGAGGCCTGGGTTGTTTTTCTCCTTTTATAATTACATGTTGAACGTGTATTCACATTTTTCAAAGCAAAATATGAAGTTCGACTTATAGCACTCAGCAGCAAAGTCACGTCCCACCGGATCAGAAAAGAAACAATAGGCAACTAGTGTAATACTCAGAAACTTGGGTCAGAAAAGCATTTGAAAGGTGGGGAGAGTTGAGTCTAGCTATGTGGTGGGTCATGAGGAGACATAGGTAAAACAAAAGCTAAGTAGAAAAGGATTAGTGTCTTTAATTGATACTTTTTCAACGCAACTGGTTTCCCTAAGGAAGTGGTTAAACGGTGTGACTAGGAGGGCCAAGAAGGTCACTTTGGGCAATATTTAGTAGAATGCTTATTTCTGTTGAAGTTCTCTTGGAAAACCACCTTGGAAGGTCAAGTAGAACAAGATTTTAGGTGACCACTTGCTTAGTATACTAGATATTCTGCTCACTACAGCAACATGTGCCTACAAGCTCAAGTTAATTAATGATTGAATAATTCTTTAGCCCTAAGGGTTAAGCTTTTCTTTTCTCTTAATTGCAAAGGCCATTACAAACACTGCAGAAGATCAGATATGGTATGCAATTATCGGGCTCCAGAGGGTCACAATTAGAACACTGTCTGGATTTTTTTTTTTTTTTTAAAAAGACACTTTGTGATTAGGTGAATAATGATTCAAAAGAGATTAGTCCTGTTCAGTTTGTACTCATTAAAAAAAAACTAATTGGGAAGATTCAATATTTCTATTATCTCTTGTGAACACCTGTTGTTCTGAAAGAAAGAAAAAATAGCTGTTCTTTATTCCAGCCAATGGGGGTGCCAATACAGTTCAGTTAAGGGTGTTTATGTTTACGTACCATGGGAACTCTTTTGTCATGCAGGCATTTTTACTGTTACTTTGGTCCTCAACACACATTGGGGCACATTTACTTAGCTCGAGTGAAGGAATAGAATAAAAAATACTTTGAATTTCGAAGTATTTTTTTAGGTACTTCGAACATCGAATTGGCTACTTTGACCTTCGACTGCGACTTCGAATCGAACGATTCGAACTAAAAATTGTTCGACTATTCGACCATTCGATAGTCATAGTACTGTATCTTTAAAAAAAACTTCGACCACCTACTTCGCCACCTAAAACCTACCGAGCATCAATGTTAGCCTATGGTCCCCATAGGCTTTCCTAGCTTTTTTTAATCGAAGGAAAATCGTTCGATTGATGGATTAAAATCCTTTGAATCGTTCGATTTGAAGGATTTAATCGTTCGATCGAACAATTTTTCCTACGATCGTTCGAACGAACGAATAGCAGTAAATCCTTCGACTTCTATATTCGAAGTCGAAGGATTTTACTTCGACGGTCGAATATCGAGGGTTAATTAACCCTTGATATTCGACCCTAAGTAAATGTGCCCCTTAGTATCCAATAGGTAGTTAGGGTTGGGCTATTGGAATAATGAAAGCAAATAAAAATGAAAGCAAATATCTGATTGGTTGATTTAGGTTAGTAGACTGAGGCAGTGTTACTACATGACTCTCGCTACTCTCAGGTTCATCGTTTTTAGTCCTGCTGCTGATTATTTAACAGGTCAATAGATTAGAGCAATGTTCCCCAACCAGTGGCTCGTGACCAACATGTTGACCAGCAACCTCTTGGATGTTTCTCCTTACGGCAGGAGCTTATTTTTGAATTTCTGGCTTGGGGGCAAGTTTTGGTTGCATAAAAACCAGGTGTCCCGCCAAACAGAGTCTTCTATAGGCTGCCAGTCCACATAGACGATACCAAATGGCCAATCTTTCGAGCTTTCAAATGTTAGCCAAAAACGAATGCTCTGTGTGCTAATAATTTTATTATTACTGTTACTTTTGATTACTCGTCTTTCTATTCAGTCCCTCTCCAATTCATATTCCAGTGCCTCATTGAAACCACTGGCTGGTTGTCTAAGGTAAACCAGAGAGCTGCTAAAATTGCAAACCGGAGAGCTGCTGAACAAAAAGCTAAAATAACCACAAAATCAATTGCAAATTGTCTCCAAATATTAATTTCTGCATCATACTAATAGTTAGTTTAAACCACATTTAAGTAGGAGTCATCCTTATTCCATTAAATGCTTTGCTCTGCGCCCCACACTGTGCAAGAACTAGGAGCAGTTGCTTAGTCAATGGCGATCTAACTTTGCTGTTACTGGATCTTGTAATCTATGTGTAGTGTATATTAAATTATGCCAGTCTCTTGCGGGTAAATTCCAGAACACACACAATCCAAGTTTTCTAGTGGGGTAATAATACTAATCGTGGCATTCACATTAACGGCTTTTGTACAATAAGCCTATGTACAGTTTTCTGAAGGAGCCTGAAGGGTTTTTTTTGTTTTTTTTTGGAATTCTAGACAAATATGTTCAAAACATTTAACAGAAATGTAATAAAACTGTCAACTATTCATACACAATCCAGGAACACATTAAAGGCATGTATGCTTAGGGCAGTGAAATGATTTGTGAAGTAGTACAACCCAATGGTATGTTACAATGACTATAGATTATTAAATTCCAGGTTGGTTGCCTTGGGCAAAGTTTGATCCCACTGTTTCCCTGCAGCAAACTCTTATGGCTATGCAGAAACCCTAGTTTGCACTAGTAATCCAGTTAGCCAGCTCCTCTCTGGTTTCTATTTGGTGTGCACCAAATTATAAAGAAGTTTCCCTTTTAAAAACTGCCTGGCTCCAATCCAAATTGGAACCCCATTTTGCACATAGAAAATAGAGCAAAATCAAGGGAACGTTTAACAAAAAATATCACTTCTTCACATACTGTAAGAATTCAGTTTGTTCAACACTTGATAGCTGATTCGTCAATGTTCTTGTTTAAAAAACATTTCTACAGTTTGAGTGGTTATTAAAGGAGAATTCAACCCGAAGATTTCCAAAGAGAAGAAGATGGAGCCCATGAACTCCGATGCCTAAATCTGCATAGAGGGGTAAGTAAAAAGTTAGGGGTATTTACACAGGGTAACACTTAGGGGCCGGTTCACTAACTTCGAGTGAAGGATTCAAAGTAAAAAAACGTCGAATTTCGAAGTATTTTTTGGGCTACTGCGACCTTCGACTACGACTTCGAATCGAAGGATTCGAACTTAAAATCGTTCGACTATTCGACCATTCGATAGTCGAAGTACTGTCTCTTTAAGAAAAAACTTCAACCCCCTAGTTCGCCATCTAAAAGCACCAAACTCAATGTTAGCCTATGGGGAAGGTCCCCATAGGCTTTCCTAAGTTTTTTTGATCGAAGGATATTCCTTCGATTGATGGATTTAAATCCTTTGAATCATTCGATTCGAAGGATTTTATCGTGCGATCGAAGGAATAATCCTTCGATCGTTCGATCGCACTATTTGCACTAAAATCCTTCGACTTCGATATTCGAAGTCGAAGGATTTTAATTCCCAGTTGAATATTGAGGGTTAATTAACCCTCGATATTCGACCCTTTGTGAATCGGCCCCTTAGGCTGGGGGGTGAGGGGTCTATGTAGGGTAGGGGGGGATTAGGGGCTTCTCCCTAAACTAAAAATAACCAATATGAATTAGAGCTTCAAAATATTTTCGAATTTGAAGTATAATATTTAAGTATCGAAAATATTAAAGATTCATTTTGCACCAAAAACTAGTGATGGGCGAATTTGCGGTTTTTAGCTTCACCGAAAAAATTCACGAATTTCCCAAGAAATTCGCAAAACGGCAAAAAATTCACTAAACGCACCAGCGTCTCGGTTTTTTTTTTTACGCCAGCGAATTTTCGCGTCCGTTTCACAAATTCGCGCCTGGTGAATAAAATCAAAAACTAAAAAAAACTAAAAAGTGCATCATCTAAAATCTGGTGAGTTCATGTCAGAGGCAATGGGAGTTGTCCTGGGCTAAATTTAAGCAATTTTTTTCAATTTGAATTATTCCGATTTTTTGAAAGTTTTGAGCGTTTGTAGACCAAGTAGAATCCGAAATTCAATGCATTCAAGTTTTTTTTCAAGGTTTAATTCTATTGGGCTTTATGCATTCAAATTTGAGTTTTGTAAAATGTGAAAGTTATTTGAACTGAAAATTCAAATTTTGATAAATAAGCCTCCCTGGGGCATGAATTATGAACCAACATTATTTAACGATCTGGACAAATGCAGGGAATAAATCATTCTAGCACAGAAAAGAAACTGTCAAATTAGATTTTGTATGAGTGTTCAGGATTTACTGCTGGTAAAATAAATTAAAGGCAAAACATTTCCAACAGTGAAAATATTTGCCCAAATTGTTAATTTCCCCATATTATCCATATTGCTTCTATTGATGACCCCTGAAGACTATTACTTACTGAGATCAGGCTTCTGATCATTTTACTTGCCACTAAAAAAACTTGACAGCTTTTATTTTTGGCAAAAATATAACCCCAATAAAATATGGAACTTGCTCATATTTTCTGCCATTGATAATCCTGAGACTGATACTTGGTAAGTAATAAATACACACCATAGTCTCATTTATCAGCACAGCCAAGTGCAATAAAATAGACACAAATGTGGTGAGAATTAAATCCATTCCTTAAAGGTACAGATATGGGAACTATTATCCAGAATGCTCCAATCCTGGGGTTTTCTGGATAATGGATCTTTTTTTAATTTGAATCTTCATACCTTAAGTCTACTAGAAAATAATATAAATATTAAATAAACCCAATAGGCTGGTTTTGCTTCCCATAAGGATTAATTAAATCTTAGTTGGGATCAAGTACAAGCTACTGTCTTATTATTACAGAGGAAATGTATTTTTAAAAATTTGGATTATTGATTATAATGGAGTTGGACTTTCTGTAATGCTTTTTCGATGTTTTCATATTGCACAGAAATTATGCAATCCCCAACACTGGTCCCAAAATGTATTTTTTGTGTAGCTTTGTTCCACCCAGCATTCTAGTATATGGTCTGCTGTGTTCAGTTCAATCTCAGATAATACAAATGTATGAGCCCAAATGGACAATGGATATTTTTCCTAAATATCAACTTTTTACATATAATGCTGAATTTCACTAGATTCAAGGTAAACCTCCACTGTTAGAGGCCTGGTTTAGAGGTTTTTGAAACCACTGCTAAACTCCCAAAAGCTAAAACTGCAACTTATTAAAAGTCTCAAAGCTAAAAAATACAAACGGAAAAAAGCTGTGAACAAAGAGCTAAAATATCCAAAAATTTTCAGTTTTTCAGACAATCCCTAGCAAAAAAAATCAGAAAACCTGTAAAATTCTGAATGAATTAAAAACGGTACAATAAGATCAGCGTAGCCCCCATTGACTTCTATAGCACCTCCACAACTTTTACTTTTTTGGTATTTAATGTTTTTGTGTTTTTTTCACGTAGGGGGCTATTTCGACCTCAACCACAATCTGGCTTAATTTTGCTAATAATTTGTCTTAAAAAGTCTACGTGCATAGAAAGTCCTGACAAAATCGTGCAACAATTTGAATCATGCGACCTTTACTATCTGTCGCCAGTACCGCAACTAGAGGGGGGCGGCCCTGGTGCATGACGCGCAGCCGGGCCCCCGCCCCCCTCCATACGGCCCGCATTTCAGTGGCGCACGGGCTGCCGGGGGTCCCTGAGGGAGTGCGGGCCCTGGCCTGCTCGCACACCCTGCTCCCCCGGTAGTTCCGCCACTGTCTGTTGCCCAAAGAACTCAAATTTATTGGATTATCAAGCGAAAACCCCAAATATTTTGGATTATAGAATGAAAACCAGCGTCAAACAGTCCGAAAATCTCAACAATCACAAAGGCAAAAACCATGTTCCAATTGTAAAAGGGCCACTGGGCATTGACTGTTACATGACTCTGACAAGTTTTAGGTGGCGTTTTTTTTTTTGTTTTTTTTTTAGATTTTAATTTTTGGCTGCTTTGGAGCATAATCAGTCTTGAAAAAATCCAAGGTTTTATTTTCCTCTAAAAATTCAAATTTTTACCTTTAAAAAAAGTAGACCAGAAAAATTTGAGGCTTAATAAAAAAGGCCCCTAAATAAATCTTCGAAGATATATAGAAAAACCAAAAAATTTTCAAGATTCATGGAAAAAATTGAAATACAATTGTTAGCGAATAGACCCCATAGTGTTTTCCCGAATGGATGCTTGGAGATTCCACTAAGTAATATTTTTCAATAGTAATCACATTTTGACATTGAAACATTGTAAGGAGCTTCATTAAAACCAACTAGAACATCATCATCGGTTTCAGGAAAATTCTGTATCATTTCTGGTAATTTTTTCAAAATCATCCTCAAAACAAAAGCAGTGGAAGAAATGATAAACATGAGAATTTAGGACTCAGAATGAAAAAATGTAAAATGCTGGGAAATGGGAATTCTCCCTGGTGAAATCAGGTGAGAAATACTGAGAATGTTTTACACTGTTGCCCCTAAGACTATCATGTTTTAGCTTAGTTTTTCTTGACTATAATGGGCAGTAGTGATGGGTGAATCTGACCCATTTCGCTTCCCGAAAAATTTGCAAAAGCGCCAAAAAAATTTGCAAAATGGCAAAGAATTTGCTGATTTTCGTGCATCATTAGAGACAATGGGTATTTTTTTTACTGGTGAAATATTTCACTTACTCCTATTGGGCAGTGATTCTTGTGATACATAAAACATCTACTATTTTACTATCATCTACTATGGAACATGGACCAGGTAATCTTAAAACCTAATGACAAGCGTCTGGAAATATCAGAAAGCATTTGAGAAATAAAACTGGAAGGGCTTTGATTTGTTTTCTTTAAGTCAGCTGAGGATGTGGAGACACATTTAATTATTGACTCTGAGATCTCCATCGCTTCAGGTTCTGACAGGTTTAATCTTGGCTAGAAAGTCACTACATCTTGCACTGCACAAGGAAATAGTTTATTCCTAGTTGCCACCCTGAGTGTCTTCTCGATTTCTTTATTTATCTGCTGCTTTGATTCATCTTGTACAACCCCTCCCATATGGTCTCGTTCCAAACTCCACAAGCCCTAAGATGCTTTTCTTGCTTTTGATTAGTATTGTCCCTTACACTCCTTGTGTTTCTCTTGTTCCCGTTTCCCCTGTTATCACTGCAATTTACTCTTTGCCCCACCACAAGCCGTGTGTGGGACCTTTGCTTTTTCTCCTGCGGGAAGTACCTCTTCATGTTTATTGTTAGGCTTGTCCTATTATGATCTGCCTTTCCATGGCAACAAGCTTTCTGGGCCCATACCTTACTTTGAAGCCCTTCTTTTACCTTTCCTTTTAACTCATTTATCTCATAAATACTAATTATTTTAATTGCAGACAGGAGATTTACTATTCTAATGATACACCACAAGGCACAGAGGCTGCTGGAGACAGAAGTAAGAGGACAGGACACACACACATATAGGGGCCCATTTACTTAGTTCGAGTGAAGGAATAGAAGAAAAAATACTTCGAATTTCGAATGTTTTTTTTGGCTACTTCGACCATCAAATTGGCTACTTCGACCTTCGACTTCGACTTTGAATCGAATGATTCAAACTAAAAATCGTTCGACTATTTGACCATTCGATAGTCGAAGTACTGTCTCTTTAAAAAAAAAAAACTTTGACCCCCTAGTTCGCCACCTAAAAGCTACCAAAGTCAATGTTAGGTCCCCGTAGGCTTTCTAAGTATTTTTTGGTCGAAGAAAAATCGTTCGATCGATGGATTAAAATACTTCTAATCGAACGATTCGAAGGATTTAATTGCTCGATGGACCAATTTTTCGTTTGATCGTTCGATCGAACGAATTGAGCTAAATCCTTCGATTTCGATATTTGAAGTCGAAGGATTTCAATTCGGCAGTCGAATATCGAGGGTTAATTAACCCTCGATATTCGACCATAAGTAAATTTGCCCCATAATCTCTGTTCCATGGAAAAAAACAAGTAATAAATCCAACATTAAAGGAAGGTAAAGTCTAATGTTTCTCTATATATTATACCTGTCTACTGCACAACAGGTGGTATTTTTGCACAATCGACTGGAAAATGTATGTAACTTTAGATAATTGGTCAAAACAATCAAATAACCATGTTAGGGTTGCCACCTTTTCACTCAGTGGAGACCGGGCAGGGGACAGGGCTTTGATGCAGAGAGGGCGGGGACGTGATGCGGCAGGGGCAGGGCTATGCCACGGAGATCAGCAATGGGCTGATTGCCGTGTCAATCACCAGGCAGGTAGTTTTGACCCGGGCAGCCGTTCAAAATGTAATGCCGAAAGTCGACCAGATCTCGATCAGGCAGGGTAAAAAATCCCGCAATCCAACCGCCCGTTTGGAATGCATTCTGATCCGATCATTGGACCCTAGGGCCCACGATATTGCCCACTTCAATGTGGGCATATCGGGGAGAGATCTCTGTGTCTATGGCCACCTTTACAGTATTAATAGTGTACTTGATCCCAACTAAGATATAATTAATCCTTATTGGAAGCAAAACCAGCCTATTAGGTTTATTTAATGTTTACATAGTTTTCTAGTAGACTTAAATCATGAAAATCCAAGTTATGGAAAGATACGTTATTCGGAAAGGCCCAGGTCCAGAGCATTCTGGATAACAGATCCCAAATGTATACATCTTTGCCTGATCAACTGTAAGATTTTCACACTGATCAATCTCGGAGACTCTATGGGGTATATTTATCAAAGAGTGAAGTTAGAGATCGCTACAAAGGCTAGACTGAAATTCGCCCACTCTCCATTTATTTCTAAGGCATTTTGAAAGGCATATTTATCAAAGGGTGAACTTTCACTTTCATCCATCGATAAATACCCTTTTAAAAATCCCAGAGAAATGAATGGAGAGTGGCGTAATTTCACACTAGCTGATTTTGGCAATCTCTAACTTAACTCTTTGGTAAATATACCCCTATGAGTCATTAAACAGAATTGGTTGTCTGATTGTCTAAATTTGAGTCTCTTCTAAACACAATCATGGACATATTTATGACAATAAAATGGAATCCTAAAAACTTGAGTGTGTTAATTTAAAAAAAAAAATTGCAATGTAAACCGCACAGTTCCATTCATTTTTTACAAAGTTGGGTTTTAATAAAAGTCAAAGAATAACATCTTGAATATTGTATATACACGTCTCATTGACTTCTACATAATCTCTCCAGGTTTACCAGCCAAATTCTTTTAATCAAAATTGAAAGATTTTTTTTTCTATTGTTGAGTTTATCAAGATTGGCTTTTTTTCTGTCGTGATATTAATCAATCCAACTTTTTGGATCTGTGCAATTTGGTAATGCACGATTGATCTCCATCCTCCCTTATTCCCTTATTTGACATCATCATTTGCCAATTTTTAACTTTTAAATGATGATGAAAATGACTTCGGGAGGGAGGAAGCCAGCAATTATAAGCACTAACTAGTGATTAGCAAAATATCTCAACAGGTTTTGCCGCGATAAAGATGCCCATAGACTCTAATGGGTGAAAACATTGACAAGCATCAAAATTAATTGGGCTCCTACAGACTTCAATGCATTTGGCAAATTTTTCGCAATTTTTCAAATTTTCTGTGACGTGAAACGAATTAGATTCACCCATCTCTGGCACTGATCTTAAACAAGTGGCTTGTGTACAACTGTACATGCTGCTGATTGGCCATCTTTGTCCAAAACACTAGGGACAAGAAGTTGAACAACCAATGGTGAATTTTTTTGATGGCCATCAACCCTACTGCACTACACGTTCTGCCTGGAAAGTTTATTTTCCCTTCACCATCTTTCATTTTAAAGGTTCAACAGAGTGTATGGTCTTTAAACATCCACTGAAAGACGGAGAAAGGGCCAAAAAGAGTAATAAACGCTCCTTATTAATGGCCCTTTTGCAATGTATATATGAATGAAGGCATTAGCAGCTGAAGCAGAAGGACAATGCCAAGGTCAAAGTGTAACAGGGACGCGCGCCGCTCCATATCTGGCGCCATCTTGTCTCCCTAAGGGCGCGCACGCGCGCCTCCATGTTTCTTAAAGGCGCATGTGCGCTGGCGTGGACGCCAGTGTGCAATGGCACCAAATTTAAATGTATAAATAGCCAGTAAAGGCTTCCAGACATTGCCCGTGATAGAACTTGTTCTTGTGGTTTCCTGAGCCTTGTGCATCTGCTTGAATTCTGATCTGATTATCCGTGTTTGACCCAGCCTGCTTCCTGACAATCCGACAATCTGTATCCTGACCTTTGCCTGCCTACGACAACTCTTCTGCTTAACCCTCTGATTGATCACCCGGTTTTTGACCCTTTTGCCTGTTTGACGATCCTTGCTATCTGCCTGCCTCGACCCAGCCTGCCTGACTATGATTCTGCCTTATCCCGTAGTACCATGACCTTCGGCCTAACTGACTTTAATAACTGTGGTGCCCCTTTGCCTGCCAGAACTCCTCGCCTTGCTCCTCTCGTAAAGTCTAGGTGGCATCTGAGTACGCCGAGAAGCCAAAGGCGGTCGCACTACTGGTCAAGCCGAGCCGAGACCAGGGAGCTTGGCACTAGTTCTGGTTTAAGGTGCCGACCGTGACACAAAGTCAAGGCTTACAACACATCTTAAACAGCAGTAAATGAATGGTTGCTAGGAGCTCATTATCAGAATAAAATACATGTAAGAGATAATAATAATATGGGGGAGGGGTGGATAGAGTTATTTTACTTTCTAACCAGTTATAGATAAAAATGTTCAGGAGATGGGAAATGCAGACCAACCCAGAATATCTCATTATCTCCACTGAAAAAGTATCGATCCTGAGGCTTCGCTAAAGAAAGATAACTCATGTTACGGGAATCTCAAGTCAGGGGTGATAGCTCACAAACTGTCAGATCACAACAACAAAAAAGCACAATTAATGTGGCCCTCTGCGTATGAGAGGCTATAAACATTCACGGAATTCAAGCACAACGTATGATTTAACACAAGGGCCCCTAACGACCGCTAACTAGGTGGTTGTAGCATTTCAACTGCTTTAATAAGAAACTTGAAGCTGAAACACTTCATTTGAAATATGGAAGGTGGTTAAGGCAAATGCTGAAGACTAGTCTTCGACTACACGCCAAAATATTTAGTGATCTGACATTTGAAAATGCCCTGAGCATATTTCATCCACCTGTAAAGTGTTTTGCCTTTTACTTTACAAATATCTAAAATCTCAATGAAAGAGAAAGGTTATACCTTGCAGTGTTTTCAGAGAAGCCTCAGACTGATACTTTATCAGCTACTCGTGTCTGAACTTTGAAACCACACAAATTTTAACAAATGGATAATGGAAAGTTGCTTAAAAATTATATTATATTCCTTCATTAGGCACAAACAGTTTTTGGGCAGAGATTCTCTGCAACATAACACATGTATGGGACCTGTTATCCAGAAAGCTCTGAATTATAGAAAGGTTGTTTGTTATAGCTATAGATTTTAGTAGAATTGCCCACTCCTTCTTAATAATTCTTTATAACCAGATCTGACTCTTGTAGGACAGTCCATTGTATATATACAGGTATGGCACCTGTTATCCAGAATGCTCGGAATCTGGGTTTTCGAGAAATAGATATTTTCTTATTTTGGATCTCCGTGCCTTAAGTCTACTAGAAAATCATGTAAACATTGAATAAACTCAATAGGCTGGTTTTGTTTCCAATAAGGATTAATTATATCTTAGTTGGGATCAGGTACAAGTTACTGTTTTATTATTACACAGAAAAAGGAAATTATTTTTTAAAAATTGAATTATTTGGATAAAATGGATAAAATTCCATAATTCAGAGTTCTGGATAACTAGATTTTGGATAAAAGATCCTATACCTGTAAATCTATATAGTGCGTTAAGTTGAAAAAGGACACACGTCCATCAAAGTTGAGTCCAGAGTCATTTTTAAAGAGTGGGATTATTTGATTATAACAGAGCTTTCTGGATAACGTTTTTTTGGATAACAGATCCCGTAGCTGTACTTTGCTATGTGTTAGAAATCTTTGTGGTATGCAGCTTATAAAATGCCCATATGTTATTGCTATAAAGCTCCCACGGAGCAGTCGTTACCAGCAAATGGCTATAAAGTGCATTCCATAGCTCTCTCAGTGCACTCTAAATCCACTCGTACAAGCTACTGTTTTATTATTACAGAAAAAAAAAGGAAATCATTGTTAAGAAATTGGATTATTTGGATAAAATGGAGTCTATCTGGGAGACGGCCATTCCGTAATTCAGAGTCCTGGATAATGGGATTTTGGATAAAAGGTCCCATACCTGTAAATCTATATAGTGAGTTCAGTTGGAAAAGGACACACATCCATCAAGTTCGAGTCCAGAGTCAATTTGGATTTGGATTATTTGATTAGAACGGTTTTCCAGATAATGGATCCAATAGCTGCATGTGTTAGAAATCTTTGTGGTATGCAGCTTATAAAATGCCCATATGTTATTGCTATAAAGCTCCCATGGAACAGTCGTTACCAGCAAAACGGCTATAAAGTGCATTCCATAGCGCTCTCGGTGCACTCTAAATCCACTCGTATCTGTATTTACAAGCTAAGAATAATCCCGGCCGTTGCTGGAAATGTAACTCCCTGCATACTTGGTGGAAACGCATTGAAATTCATTTATAAAATGTCCATGCGCTCCCTGCATCGGCTTCATTACTTTGTCAAATCCTAAATCTGCTCGGATTGTGACTGGCTGCACCGTAGCTGTGCTTCCAGCAGAGTTTCTATGGCTTCACGTCAGTCTAGGAGAGCTGTTTATAAGCACAAAATACCCCTGGGGACGAGGGATTTAGGCTGCGCACTAGAGTGAGGAAGACGTATTGTTACTGGGTAAGCACTGCGCCTTTTTTTTTTTTTCTTTTAATCTAAAATCTTCGATAAGACTCTTAAGCATTAATATATTGAGTCTGTTACTGGCTCACAACAACAGAATATAAGCAAGGATTGCTTACAGACTTTGTACGTACGGGTATGGGATCTATTATTTGGAAAAACACAGGGATCACCCGAAAACCTGTTATCCAGAAAGCTCTGAATTACGGAAAGGCCGTCTCCCATAGACTCAACCATCCAAATGTTTAAAAATGATTTCCTTTTTCTCTGTAATAATAAAACAGTAACTTGTACTTGATTCCAACTAAAATATAATTAATCCTTATTGGAGGTAAAACCAGCCTATTGGGTTTATTTAATGTTTACATGATTTTCTATCACCCGGAAACCTGTTATCCAGAAAGCTCTGAATTACGGAAAGGCCGTCTCCCATAGACTCAACCATCCAAATGTTTAAAAATGATTTCCTTTTTCTGTGTAATAATAAAACAGTATCTTGTACTTGATCCCAACTAAGATATAATTAATCCTTATTGGAAGCAAAAGCAGCCTATTGGGTTTATTTCATCCCGAGAATTCTGGATAACAGGTCCCATAACTGTACAGCAATTCCCTTCCCATAGAGTCCTATTACAGGTATGGGACCTGTTATCCAAAATGCTTGGGACCTGGGGTCCTGGCGTAATTTGGATCTTCAAGTCTACTAGAAAATCATATAAATATTAAATAAACCCAATAGGCTGGTTTTGCTTCCAATAAGGATTAATTATATCTTAGTTGGGATCAAGTACAAGCTACTGTTTTATTATTACACAGAAAAGGAAAATCATTTTTAAAATTTTGGAGACAACCTTTCCGTAATTCGGAGCTTTCTGGATAAAAGTTTTCCGGATAATGGATCCCATACCTGTATAACAAGCAATTCTTCTTTTTAAATCATTTCCTTTTTTCCTCTAGTAATAAGCTAGTATCTTGTACTTGGGAACTAAACTGCATAAATCCATGATTGAAAATGTGTATCCTCAAGGCATGGTGGGAAGACCCCAGGTTCCTAGTTCAGGTATGGGATCCATTATCAAAAATTATGGAAAGGCTGTCTCCCATAGACTCCATTATAATCAAATAATCCAAATATTGAAAAATTATTTCCTTTTTCTGTGTAATAATAAAACAGTCGCTTGTACTTGATCCCAACTAAGATATAATGAATCCTTATTGGATGCAAAACAATCCTATTGTTTACATGATTTTCTATTAGACTCAAAGTTCCAAATTAAGGAAAGATCCATTATCCAGAAAACCCCAGGCCCCAAGCATCCTGGACAATAGGTCCCACGTCTGTATTTCCAGATAATGGCTCCCACACCTGCACTGGGTTTCCAAAGCATATTATAACCTGTTTAGTAAATGAAATTTTCTACAAACTCTACTCAAATCTATTTGATCACTGTCAACTAAAGTGCAAGTTCCTTTGCCAGGAAAGAATGACGCCGTGTCCAGTGGAGAATGATCATCTAAACAGACTTCCCCTTCCCAGTTCCTTGCAGAGGGAAGATTGGGGTCGGCGTGTAAATTATGCAACAAATTCCAATTTAGCCCTTTCAGCTCGTGATGAAGTGTTTTCCCGAGGAGGACGTCAAGGGAGATAGAAGCCAGACAGAGAGCCAAATACAACATGGCACATCGGAAGCTCCAGGAAACAGTCACGCAATCACTGAGAGCTGCCAAAGCAAAGCCAAGGGATGAGATAAACACATTGGACTGAACTAGAAGGAAGCAACCAGTTTACAACCCTGGGATAGTTCTTTCTTCTGACTCAGGAGTAAGAGAAATCTACAATTTACACGTAAGATTGAAAACGAACAGTCAACTGTGTCTTTGAGACGCGTCCCAGCCTCATGAGCAAGTTACGTCTTTCCCAAAGAACAATATTGACAGTAGAAAATAGGGATGCACCGAATCTACTATTTGGGATACGTCTTAACCCTAACCCTGTCTTTTTCCAAACCTAACCCTTACCCTATCTTTTTCCAACCCTAAGTCCTTACACTAACCCCAACACCAATCCCTCCTCACACTCGCCCCCATCTTTGGTACCAAAGTACCAAAATCTTCATCCATCCCTATAACCCTGTACGACCACAGCCCCGAGAAATCACAGCAGCCCTCAATCTTTCCAACCCTTACCCTATCTTTTTCCAACCCTAACCCTATCTTTTTTTCAACCCTAACCCTATCTTTTTCCAACCCTAACCCTATCTTTTTCCAACCCTAACCCTATCTTTTTCCAACCCTAACCCTATCTTTTTTCAACCTTAGCCCTATCTTTTTTTCAACCCTAACCCTATATATCGAATCTGAATGTGAATTTGCATATGCAAATTAGGGGAGAGAAAGGAAAACATGGGAAAACAAAATTTCACTTCCTTGTTTTGTGATGAAAAGTCACGTGATTGTTCCCTTAATTTAAATATGCAATAGGCAGAAAGATTTGGCCAAATTGTCCGAATCTGAATCCTGCTAAAAAAAGGTTGAATCCTGAACCAAATCCTGGATTTGGTGCATCCCTAGTAGAAAACATCTGCTCTTCAATGAAACATCACTGGGGATAAAAAAGAGAGAAGCAACTGAGCTCATTATTACCCTTAACCCCCAATATACATTCAAAACATCTAAAAACACTCAAAGTTGGGGGGTCTATTAATAACAAGACTGTCATCCCCCCCAAAATATATGAAATCATAGTCCCACCAAATGAAGAGTTCATCACCCTGAGACTGCCAACAAAGTAGTGTCAGGATCCAATTTGCATTCAAAGGAGAACTAAACCCTAAAGTTAAAAAAACCCTACCCCCCTACCCAACATAGACCCCCCTCCCTCTCCCCGTATACAAAGCGTAAAAGTTGGTGCAGGACTGGTAAACTCATGTATTGATGAGACCAAAAGTAGTAGATAAAAAATGGAAACTTTATTTATATAGTCATCTCTCGCCTGACGCGTTTCGTGTCGCTGGGACACTTAAACATAGGCTTGAGCATTTACAAACATGGATCAGTATTTAAAGGCTGAACCACCAATCAAAAAGGAGGGGGAGGAGAAAAGGAAAAATGACATTACATCACACATCTAGTACAAATTTAAAGGCAACATGTGTCCAATTACAAAAAATACAAAAGATACAAAAAGTACAAAAAAAAATGTAAATAAAAGAAAAAACTAAATACAAGAAAAAAGTGTTACCCTGGGCAAATTCCCCTAACATTTTACTTACCCGTCTGTGCAGATTCAGGCATCGGAGTTCACGGGCGCCAGCTTCAGCCGCTTCGATAATCTTCAGAATGAGACCGACGCTTCGGCAATTTTCGTGAGTCACTAGCAGTTGCGAAACAAAAAATTGCTCCAACTGCACATGCGCCGCCACGCCGGTCTCATTCCTAAGATTTCCGAAGAAAAGGCGATGTCACCCATGAACGCTGATGCCTGAATCTGCACCGAGGGGTAATTAAAATGTTAGGGTCATTTCCCAGGGTAGGAGAGAAGGGGTTCTATGTAGGGTAGGGGGGTAGGGGTTTTTAACATTAGGGTTGAATTCTCCTTTAACTGGCACCCAGCCCTATAATGGCAGTTGGGAAAAGTGTCTTGAGAACTGGATCTTGGCAACTGCAGCTGCTAATTGGCTGAAGGGGGTAAAGTGCCACTCCCATGTAATTTGGCCGCATTTTATTCTTTCAGCCTCCGTGAAAATATTATTTGTGGAGCGGGAATGCGGAGCTGACCGACTGCAACTGCCAGCAAGCCGACGGATGGAGCACATCGACTGAACCGCTGCAAGTTTAGCACCCCTCTACCTATTGCACCTACTTAAGCATTAAAGGGGAACTATCGCAAAATTGAACATGTAATATAAGCTTCAGCATACTGAAAAAAGAAACTTACTCAATATAATCAATTAAATATTTTTTACAGTTTCTGAAATAATCAAGTTTATCTTCACTATTCCTCTCTCAGCATCTGTTTCTCTTCATTCTGTCTTCATGCAGCAGTTGGGTGTCAGATAATCATTGACAGTTAGATCCAATATATCTTATAGGGGGGCTCCTTTTGCCTAGAAGATGTATTAGAGGTCACTCTATTAAACTCACCAGACATCATGTCTCTCTACATGCAGGATTTGTGCAAATGACAGTTATTTTGTTAGATCTTGTTTGTACTGGAATCAGTTATTTGAGTGAGCTCTAATACATCTGCTAGGAAAGGAGCCCCCCTATAAGATATATTGGATCTAACTGTCAGTGAATATCTGACACCCAACTGCTGCATGAAGACAGAATGAAGAGAAACAGATGCTGAGAGAGGGATAGTGAACATAAACTTGATTATTTCAGAAACAATGCAAATTTTTTAATTGATTGTATTTAGAAAGTGTCTTAGTTCGGTATGAGGAAACATATTATTCATTTAAGGAAAATCTGCCCTGGTGTCATGCCAAACTACTGCAGATATTTATCTGAACCAAATACACATATGATTTTATTTATTCCTGATCCCTATAACGAGCAACAAACACAGGAGAGGCCACTCCAAAGAGTCATGTAGAATTCCCGTAAGGAAATGATATTACCAAACTGCTATTGGTGCTATTTTTTTTTTTAAAGGGTAAGCCCGCACCCCCATAAATCATTCATGATGAAAAAAAAACAAACGTGGGCAAAAAAACCCACAAATTAGGCAAATGAATGATTTGCATCTGTCTCGCATGACAGTAATGTAGGAATGACGAGCCGGAGACTGGACACAACACGGCACAAACAAGGATGACCTATGAGCCTTGGGGGACCAATTTTAGTCCATTTTCATCCTGAAAGTTCAACAATGCAGAGTAAATTGCCAATTAACCCCTTAAGGCAAAGTGTTTTTACAATCCGATGGCACCAGGTCAGAGGAGGAAGAGTTTAGTAGCACCAAGAAGGGGTGTCACTGATTCACCGTCACCAAAAGCAGAGAGATTTTTATCACACATAAATCTAAATTTTTATTGTTTTTCATCACTTTCACATATAACACACTAACACAAACATGTGACAAGCGCTGGTTCCTTGCGCATATTTACAGCGGGTTAGCGAGATGGGAGCCATAGGTCCTGGTTCGCTTAATTATGTGAAACTGCACAAAGGATCTGCAGCAAATCAGGAGCCGCAAGCAGACGAACAATGGAGCTGTGTCCCCTTAGAAATAAAATACACACACACACGTTGTCTGCGATGGGTTTATAGGCAGTCCATGAGATCATCACCTTGGGAACTTCAATATTTTACTGTTTCGTTTTAAACGAGAGAGGGAAAGGCTTTGATCGTTAACAAATGGCAATTAAAATAGACAAAGCTGGAGGAAAATCCCCTTCTTTGAGGCTGAAGCATCTATCTGCCAGAAAAGCAAGTACAGCCGGGGTACATCATGGGGTATATGTGCATATTGCCTATATATATATATACACACATATACATATATATATTTATACACACACATATATATATGGGACCCACAAGACAACTTTGTAGACTTGGATATATAGTGTATCAGGACATTTGCAGTCTACTGATGCTCCATCCTAGTAAGGGGTCTCGCGTCTCACCTATCTATAAAATATTATTATTATTATTATTTCCCTGCCTATTTCTTGTCCTAAACTGATGAATCCCAATTTGCAGAATTCATACCCACAAAGAAGGTTGAAAAAAAACGGATGGCAATACCTGGGGGGGGGTTTGTGTTTCACCGAAATAGAAATGGAGACTATTCTGTAGGTGTGACTGCCACAGCCTCTTACAGAGAGAGACAGTAAATGTGATATAGATGACATCCATTGTAAGATACAACTGATCTCAACACCAATAACATAAGGGAAACAGCTGGTATTAGATCTTCCCAGAGGAGCACAGAGCGAGCTGCAATATTCTATAGGTACATTAGATGCTCAAGGTGGAGTGAGTATCATTTAGAACATACATCTACCCCCCTCATAAGGAGCATTCTAAGTACAAGACCCCCAGAGGGAGCTCTACTAGTTCAAATCCAAAGCTTTCCCGTAGAACAGGTAATGACAGATTTAGGTCAGGTACCAAGACTACAATGTCATTTTTGCATTTTCACATACATTATTATCCCATGCCCCATCCCTCCCCAAATGAGAGTGCAAGCAAAGCCTGGGAACATGTCATCCCAACCCCCTCCCAACAAATAAAAAACTGAGAGCAGTTGAGATTTATATACAGTCCATCTACCCAATCCCATTACTTGGGAAGTTCAGGCAAGTGGTTTCCCTTAAAGAAGAGTAAAAAGTGTGTCTAGATATGACCCCAACCACAGAGGAGACTCATTTATATGGGAGATCTTATCCACCCGCCCAAAGTAAAATGATTTAAAGGGGACTGAGAGCACGAGTTCCATGGAGAGGAAACATTTATAGGGTATATCTAATATAGTGAATGAAAATCTTCATGGTCTTTTATAGGGTAGTTTTAGAGAGCCCGGTACCCCAGGAGTATGAGCAGTTTTGAAGGTAAAGAGATTCATTGGGTGGGATTGGTTTATGTGCAGGGGATTTAAAGAGTATAAAGGGTTTGGTAATGTACCTCTGGGGGTTCAAGAGTTTATGAGGCTGAGGAGCATGTTCCTCTGAGGTTGGGGTGAATGAAGGAGGGGTAAGTGGACATGCTGTTGATAGAGTGGATGGGTGTGAGGGTACTTGACTGGGAAGGTATTCGACTGGGAAGGTACTCAACTGGGAAGGTTCTCCACTGGGAAGGTTCTCCACTGGGAAGGTTCTCCACTGGGAAGGTTCTCCACTGGCAAGGGACTCGACTGGGAAGGTTCTCGACTGGGAAGGGACTCGACTGGGAAGGTACTTGACTGGGAAGGTTTTCGCCTGGGAAGGGACTCGACTGGGAAGAGACTCGACTGGGAAGGTTCTCGACTGAGAAGGTTCTCGACTGGGAAGGTTCTCGTCTGGGAAGGGACTCGACTGGGAAGGGACTCGACTGGGAAGGGACTCGACTGGGAAGGGACTCGACTGGGAAGGGACTCGACTGGGAAGGTTCACGTCTGGGAAGGTTCTCGACTGGGAAGGGACTGAACTGGGAAGAGACAATTTTAGGAGAGTGAGGAAGATAAAGAGTCTCAGGAAAGCTCTTCCAGGGTAGTAGCTATGGGGGGGGGGGGCACTACAGTAGCTATGGGGGGCACTAAAGTTCATGGTGGGGGCTGTATTGTGTTACACACAAAGGGCCGGTGTCACCTCAGTGGGTCAGTTCCAGTGCAATTGTTTCTCATATTAAAGAATAGCTGAGGGGGTGTGAGATTATATTATATAGAGATATATGCCCCCCCCCCACTGAGGAGAAGGGCCAGTGGTTCCCCATAGAAAAAAGGAGGTTCCAGATCCAAAAGACAATAAGGGGGGGGATTGAAATAAACCCCAGGGGGAAATGCCAGTGAATATTGTGTCCCATCAACAGAGGGGAGACTTAATGTACCGTCAGCTCATCCCAAGTGCCCCCAATAAAAGGGCAGAACTGACAGTTAATACCCGGGGGCGGAGGGATATTTCTCACCTTCCTTCACCATATTGAGCGCGTGAGGAAATGAAGGGTCGAGCGAGTCCTTCTCAGCCAGGAGCTGCGGGAGATACTTCTCCATACGGGGACGGAGGGTTATTATCCAGCGGGATCCGAGGGGCCAGTCCGGGAAACCCAACGGGAGATACAAATAGTCCGTGGACCCCAGAGGGGTTGGAGCTCAGTCGTAGGTTTCCCTAAAGTTCCGCCGAGCGCTCTCAGTCCCACAGCGCGTCCCTATGTCCCGAGCCCAGCGCTGACACTTCCCTCACACTCCGCTCCTTCCGCCCGGCTCCGACAGACCCAGCAGCCAACTGACGTCTCCTTAAAAACAAACCGCTGCCCAACCCTCTCCTTCCCTCCCATGGGCGGAGAACACGCGCATTCTTCCGACAGCCCCTCCCACACACGCCCCTTTGTCTCTCTTCTCAACCAATGGAGGGAAGGGAGCGGCTGTCTCATTAATATTCAGTGAGTCTGAGCGTCGGTCGCTGTCTGAGGTGCTGAATGAGCTGCTGGTAGAGTGTGCGGGAGATTCAGCTGATCTGACATCAGAACATTTATTCACCCGCGGAACATCAGTCGCTTCATTGTTACTGAGTGCGGAGCCCAAAACTCTCTCCCCAGTGATTCCAATTTCTCCTTTATTTTTATATACAACTTCCTTTATTTACTGACCCACTGCTCTCCCTAAATAACTGCCCCCCCTTATACTCACCCCTCCCTCAATCTGTAACCCAGCCCCCTCCAACACCTGCCCCCCAACTCTCCCTATACTTCCCCCCAAGTCTCTCTATACTGCCCCCCAACACTCTCTATACTGCCCCCAACACTCGCTATCCTTCCCCCAACACTCTCTATACTGCCCCCAACACTCGCTATCCTTCCCCCAACACTCTCTATACTGCCCCCCAAAACTCCCTACACCTGCCCCCCAACCACATCCTCTGCAATACGTGCCCCCAACTCTCTCTATACCTGCCCCCAACTCTCTGTATCCTGCCCCCCAACACTCTCTATACTGCCCCCCAACACTCTCTATACTGCCCCCAACACTCTCTATACTGCCCCCCAACACTCTCTATACTGCCCCCCAACACTCTCTATACTGCCCCCCAACCCTCTCTATACTGCCCCCCAACACTCTCTATACTGCCCCCCAACCCTCTCTATACTGCCCCCAACCCTCTCTATACTGCCCCACAACACTCTCTATACTGCCCCACAACACTCTCTATACTGCCCCCCAACCCTCTCTATACTGCCCCCCAACCCTCTCTATACTGCCCCCCAACCCTCTCTATACTGCCCCCCAACCCTCTCTATACTGCCCCCCCAACCCTCTCTATACTGCCCCCCAACCCTCTCTATACTGCCCCCCAACCCTCTCTATACTGCCCCACAACACTCCATCCCCCCATATTAACCCACAACTCACCATACCTGTTCCTCCTTGTAAACCCCTCCCTAAATATTTGCCCCATATTAACACTACACTTCTCCAAATCTCCACCTACTAAAGAAACCCCAGCCATTTCTAAACCATTACATTTTATTAATCCCCCACCATCCCCAAAAATCTGCCCCCCATATAATAAACGGTCCCACTAGTGCTGTTATCAGGGGAATGTTCGGGGATGAAACACTTGATAGAAACAAAGGCTACAGAATTTATCAGCAGAATATCAGAGTCATTTCTTGTTAAAACCCACGTGAAAGTCACAATTTCTCTTTAATTCTCTCTTTATTTTCCAAATACTGTAATTCTGCCCTGGTGTTTTCCTGTTAATCCTCGGAGAATTCTCAAATTTCCATTATTTTTCGGAATCCCTATGTTAGTTCCACGTCTTTCTGCTAATGCACCACCCCACGCTCACAGTCAAGTCTCAGTACAGGGAACAGCCTCCCAAGGACACATGTAATGGGGCTCATAGGATAAACAATGACTAATATTCCTGTTTCTACATTCAGATCAATGGGAGGTGGGTACGGGCACAGCTGGGAGGGTTATTTGTAAAACATAAAGGTCTAATCTCCATCACTACAAACACTCAATTCTATAGGAACAAATGGTATTTCATATCTTATAGTAACAAGTACATCACAGCAGGAAAGAACTTGCCCTATGTTATTATATGAAGCTAATGATGCCCAGCAGGGCGTGAAAGATATTTTTTATTATTTAAGGGATATTTCAATCCAGGGCTACAAAATGCTACTTCTATACTGACCTAATTCAATGGAGAGGGTTTGGCTCATGGTCCTTAAAAGAGAATTAAAGCTGTTTCATCCTGTTTCGCTTTATCAAAAAATTCACTAATTTCCAGCGAAATTTCCCGAAACGGCGAAAAATTGGGAATTTTTTTTTTGCCGCCAGCAACAATTCTGATGCACATTAAAGTCAATGGCTGTTGATTAATTGTCGCCGGCGTTGGAATTGTCACCGTCATAAAAAAAATGTGATGCTGGGAATTTTTGCGGCGATTTCGTGAATTTATTCAGACCCACTCCACAGAGTCTCAGCTCCTCCCACTCCGCCTGATCGTGAATAGGTATGTGCCAACAATGGGGACGGGAGCAGTAACATAACTAGAGGGGGGCTCTGGAGCGGAACGTGCAGCTGGGCCCCCCTCCGTATGTGATTTTCAGTGCGCATCAGCGGTTTCAAGCAGTGTGCGAGCTGCCGGGGGGGCCCTGAGGGGGTGCGGGCCCTGGCCCAATCGCACCCCCTGCTCCCCCGGTAGAGGGACAGAGGGGGTTTGCTGCAACTTGGGTGGGTGACTTCACTTTCTGCTAATGTTGTGATGACTTCCCATTACCCCTAACCTTCATTTCCTAACTGCAGCCCAGAGCCCACTGAGCATGTGCAGAGCCACTGACACACAAAAGATGGTCTAACAAGATCCAAGATGGGGAGCTGCAGGGGGAAACTTGGATCATTACTCTTATAGGGGTGCAGGTGCAATGCATTTAGCATTCCGGCATTTCTAGGCTTTATTTCTCCTTTAATAGTGATTCCTCAAAATTGTCCTTTCTGTTGTTGGAGGGGGGGGGATGTTTCTCCTCATGAATACAATATGAAATCAATGTTCCGTTTCCAATGAATTTTATCTCCGGTCCCCCCGGTATTCTCTGTTGCCTTTTCTTTAATGAGGGGAGAAGGTGCTGTTCCCTGTCTTGAACTTATAGTAGTAAATATCACCTCCTCATTACACAAGTCATTAATCATATGCGCCTGGACTCCCCCCAAAGGGAAGAACATTGCAACGGCCCACGGAGGACGAGCATCTAAATCACATAGACTATTAGCAGACCAAACACCGGAGTAATTAAGGCAGTAATAATTCATTTAAACATAAATAATGCACACGCTGGTACGTGGGGGCTTCATTAGCCACAGGGTTAATCCTTTTAACGAAGGGACAGTTCTTGATGGTTCCCGGGAGTGAAGGGGTTAAATACGCATTATACCATTACCAGTGATATTGTTACTTGACAGTAGAAATGATTCATTCATCACCATTGTTGTATCCTATCCATCATGGCTTTCCCTGCATGGCTTCCTCCAAATAATGAAAATGATTCTGCTGCAGACTCTGTGCAGCTATTAAGCTGCCCCAAATATATGTAAATACACCGCAGCAGTGATGGGCGCAAATTCGCGGCAAATTTACATGTTTCGCCGGCAGCAAATAAATTGGCGAAACTGTGGTGAAAATTCGGCGCGTCAAAAAAAATGATTTGGATGGCCATTGCATTTGGGCAAAATAGGCGCACGTAAAATTGTCGCAGGCATCATCATTGATTCGGGCGGCAAAATTCACGTTTCATGAATTGTACGCTGTTTTGCGAATTTCGCATATTTTTTGGAGAAGCAAACCGGGACAAATTCGTCCATCACTACACTGCAGCGCGCTACTCACCCCCTTCACAAGCCCTTGTAGGGGGCTCAGAACACTAAACTGCCCCACTAGGGCTCCGGCACGGAACTCTGGCACCTGTACCATTTGCAGATATAAGTTGCACTTAATGACTCACTAATAGTGATGAGAAAATCTGTCCCGAAATTTTGCAAAACGCATTAAAGTCAATGGCCATTTTTTCTTATGGCAACTTTTTTTTGTCCTAATGTATTACGGTAAAGACACACGGGCAAATTCGTGGGAGATTAGTCACCCCGGCAACAAATCACCTCTTCTTCGGGGCAACAATCTCCCCAAACTGTCTTCTGCTACCTTTCCGCCGGATATAATGAGAAATCGCGAACAGGATGGCACTCACGCTGCTTTGTTTTCCGATGTCGCCAAAATTTTCCTCCTGAGGCAACTTCGGGCGACTTCAGAAATCGAAGCGATGTGAGTGCCATCCCTCTGGTGATTTTTCATTATAGCCAGAGGGAAGGTAGCGGAAGGCAGTTCGGGGAGATTGAAGAGGCGATTTGTCGCCGGGGCGACTAATCTCCCTGAATCTGACCGTGTGTCCTTACCCTTAAAGTCAATGGGCGTTTTTTCTTATGGCGGCTTTTTTGTCCTATCGCATTAAAGTCAATAGGCTTTTTTCTTATGGCGGCTTTTTTGTCCTATCGCATTAAAGTCAATGGGCTTTTTTCTTATGGCGGCTTTTTTGTCCTATCGCATTAAAGTCAATGGGCTTTTTTCTTATGGCGGCTTTTTTGTCCTATCGCATTAAAGCCAATGGGCGTTTTTTCTTATGGCAGCTTTTTTGTCCTAATGCATTAAAGTCAATGGGAGTTTTTTCGTATGGCAAATTTTTTGGATCTACTTTGGGCAACTAATCTCCGCCTTCTCGCTGGCAAGAATATGAATTGCTGGCAGGACGGCATACATTTCTGAAGTCGCACAAAGTTGCCTCACCAGGAAACTTGGAGTGGCTTCGGAAATCCGAAGCGATTTGTATGCCACCCTGCTGGCGATTCATATTCTTGCCGGGGGGAAGGCATTTTGGGCAGATTATTCAAGAAGATTTGTCACTGGACAACTAATCTTCCCATCTGCCACTACCCTTAAAGTAGCATTTTTTTCTCTGCATTTCGCAAAATAATTTGCACATGGTGAAATTTTGAATTTCACATTAAATCCATGGCTGGTGAATAAATTCGCTCATCATTACTCAAAGTGCGGAGTGCAACACTTTCAGGCTCCCTAACACCTCCCATCCTCTGCTAGCTTCCCATTTGTGAATAAGGCAGAAGCTTGGAGATTCCTCCATGTGTTGCCTTTCTCCTGTATTCAGCAGATTCATGAAATTTGGCTCATTCCAAGCTATTTGCTTTATTTAGAACAAACCGTTAAACCAATAAGAAGGAGATAATGTCCCTTTAAGTTAGAAAATCAACCCCCCACCTCTAACACCGTACATATTCCATCCCAACGCCACAGACCTAGAATTTCATCAAGGGAAATAATACAATTGTATTAAGCTTTATGTTGATCAATCTTATTTCTGATGGACTCACACAGCCTTCAATCTTGTTAGGAGTCAATGACAGTGGCATGACCAGGGAGAGTGTTGCCTGGGGCCAAGGCCAGCTACAGTATAGTGACCGAATTTATCTCCAAGCACAATGGTGGAGCTGAAACAGAATACTATATAACAGTCATCCTGTTGTAGCTGCACAAATATATTAAACCATGTCCAAAGGTCAATCACATCCTGCCTCCATCCAACTGTTTGGCCCTCATAGGGACCTAGAATATCTAATTCAAAGGGATTCTTATGAATGATATAGACAATGTCTTGTCAGCTTTGTACAACAGGAGCTGGTGCAGGGTCACAGTGCTCAGAAAGACCAATGCTCAGGCGCTGGTGGTGAGGAGGGCTGACCTTATATAGGGCAGGGTCAGCCCCGATTGGCTGACCTCAAGCCACCAATTAGGTTGCTGCTGCTGTAAATACACTGCAAAGGCCAGGTGATAGATAAGGAGCGTTCCTGCTGGCTGCTCACCTGGCCTAATGGAAACCCAAAGGTCCCTGCCTCAAATCCCAGGAGAGCCTTTCAGTTATCAAATCTTTTAAGGAGCCCTACCAAGTATGAGAGTCTACCTCTGCTCTTCTGAAGTTTGCCAAAATAATAAAGCAAAATAAAGTTAATTTAGCTGAGAAACACTAGTAAGAACGAGGAGAGGATTAGCCATTATACTATGGGAAGAATACAAAACATACCTGAAGGGAATAAAACTGCTATATTTCTTCCCAAGTATTATTGGGGTAAAAGAGACAATTCTATTGCAAGATCATTTTTCCATTGGTTATTATTCTGTATAAATTACACCTTCTTGGCTCATGCAATTGTTTGATTCCTGCTAGAATGTACAGGCTCCATGGCAGGAAAGAGGCACCAGATACGTTCTTTTAACACTAAGGGGCAAATTTACTTAAGGTCAAATATCAAGGGTTAATTAACCCTTGATATTCGACTGTCGAAGTTAAAGCCTATCGAAGTCGAATGATTTAGCATTATTCATTCCATCGAACGATCTAACGGAAAATCATTCCATTGAACGACTAATCCTTCGAATCGTTCGTTTCGAAGGATTTTAATCCATCGATCGAAAAAAAAAGATCCATCGACCATAAAAATATTGCTAAGCCTATGGGGACCTTTGGTAGCTTTTAGGTGGCGAACTAGGGGGTCGAAGTTTTTTCTTAAAGAGACAGTACTTCGACTATCGAATGGTCGAATAGTCGAACGATTTTTAGTCAAAGTCGTAGTCGAAGGTCGAAGTAGCCGATTCGATGGTCGAAGTAGCCAAAAAAACCATTCGAATTTCAAAGTTTTTTTTCTTCTATTACTTCACTCAAACGAAGTAATGGGGCCCCTAAATCTGACAATTTATTGCCTTTCTTGAATTGCGTTATTTTATGACTCTCTGGCTCCTCAGAGCCCCAGATTGAATCATGGCGGCATCTCATTGTCTTCAATATCAGATTGGGATGAGCAGAAATCACTCCTCTCCGTAAAATACCAGTACAGATTTTACTTCAAGGGGAATTTACGTTCTCTGCTTCTGTAGAACTGTAGTCAAAACAATAACTTTGTTCATAAACTGAATTGATTTAAAAAATCAAGTGATAGATCACTATTGATATTTTGATTCCAATCAACCCATAGCATTCCATTCAATCCATCATATCCATCACCGTGGTGCAACTCTTTGCACTTCTTGAAGGGAAAAAAAAAGAGTCGCACCTTATTCTGCATGCAGCGTTGGGAGTATTGCATGTAGTCCAACGGGTGCCTAACTTAGACAACTGAAGTTGAGGGACAGGTAATGAATGAGAAAAGGGGGTTTCTCTCTCCATCAATACAGGACATAAACATAGAGAAAAAGAAGGGGGATTCATCAATGCACATTCCCATGGGGTTTAGCTTGACGTGGTATGGTGGCTTACAAATTTTATGATCATAAATTTGTAACTAAAAACCCCTGATTTACTTATGTATGTGGAATGTGTATTGATAAATCTCTATGTCTATAGTTAATTTGGCCAGATTAGTAGCACTTCCATTGTATTTAAATATATTTTTTAAATACGCCTGTAGAACCAATGTTGTGGTCTCAGCTATCTCTGTCTCTTTAAAAAGCTAATGGCGGGGAAGGACTAAGCCCTCTCATTGAAACTAGTGATGGGCAAATAAATTCGGCAGACGTGAATTTCCATGTCTTGCCGCCAGCAAATAGAATCACAAAACTGCAACGACAATTTGCCGGCCATAAATCCTCTGCTTCCAAAAAATGTGGGCGTGTCGGAAAAGGCACGCACATAAAAATTGACGCGTGTCAAAATTATTCGGACGCCCATTGACTTTAATGCATTTGGACAATATAGGTACGTGTATAAAAATTGTCACAGGTGACAAAATTGATCCGCGTCAAAAAAAATTTGCCGCCCATTGACTTCAATGCATTTTGCAAATTTTTCACCGTAAATTCGCAAAATTTTCAGCGAAATGGGACAATGTCACCCTGGTCTAGTGGGCAGCGGGGTCCACCATCGCTCCTTTGGCATGAACGCCAGCCGCACTCCCTCCTTCTCCTCCTGTGCTGGTCTCCTATATGACGCGCGTGGCGCGCACTTCCAGGTTTCATAGGCGCATTCACGCTGGCGTGTGACGTCAGCGCACAATGGCACGAAATTCACATGCTATTTAAGGGAGATTCAATTTTCAACACATGGCCCATTGTAGGTTCAACTTAGCTTGTTCCTGTGCATCCTACTTATTCTATTGTATCCTGATTGATCTTTTGTGTATTGACCCTTGCTTTGCCTGTGACTACACTGATCTCTCCAACCCGACATTGCCTGTCCTACAACTATCCTACGCTCTTCTATCCTGATTCCAGCCTGTCTGACGATTCTCTGCTTGTGTTGGCCGGGCCTGCCTGCTCCTGGTGGTGTTTTTCCTTCCAGTATCCTGGTGAGACGATCGTTCCCCTTTGCTCGCCCAGAACCGTTAGCTTTGCTCCACTCTCAATTAAGACCTGGCGGCATCCAATTAGCCGAGGGCTCCTCCCGAGGTGAAAGGTGGCGGTTAGAGGTAGAAGTGAGAGCCGAGACCAGGGAGCTTATCTTGGGTTCTGGATATAGGGTGGCGAACGTGAAATTTTCCCATCAGGAGACACTTATTTTAAGAAATACTACCATGCAGGGAGGTGCCAGCCTTTGAATACTATGACCGAAGTTAAATAGTTAGGGACCACTATATGGGGTTTACCTTGATGAGGTATGGTGACTTACCAATTTTATGAACCCTTTGTAACTAAAACCCCCTGTTTTTGTAAATACATGCACCTGCATATATACTGGATTAGAGACAGGGGACCAGGGAATGTGCTATCCTCCTTCTTTTTCTTTATGTTTATTGTTAATTTGGCCAGATCAGTAGAACTTCTGTTGTATTTAAATATATTTAACTTAGCCTTGGAGTGCTCCCACAACCCTCCTTTTTGCATCAGGAATGAAAATTGAATATATATATATATATATATATATATATATATATATATATATATATATATATATATATATATATATATGAATCTCAATGTTACATAATTTTCGCACCCAATGTCATGCTTATCATAATTCCTAAAAAATCAAAATATATATTTTAGAGTTTTTGGGCAACAGAGAAGAGACCTGTTTTCTCCATGCGGAGCCTTTGCCAGTTGACTTCTTAGTTTTCCTTAGTCTTGGGTGCAATTACCTCCAGAAAACAAAAAATACAAACAGAATTTAGGTAAACCCATGAAAATTAGCTCAGATTCCAAAATATAATTGAAGTAGCTTCACTGTTTAGTAATTAATGAACGAATCCTAAATCTCAGTGCTACTGTTGCACAATTGCAGAAATTAGCACTGTTATCCAGAGAACAAATGAGTCCCTCGGTGGAGATGCTTCTGCAAATTTTCTTCCATGTACCTTTACTGACAGTCTGGGGACATATTTAGGGCAGTCAGCTAATATCCCTCTGGAGACCATTGTGTAATTCTTGCTTGATAACTTAAAACAATGCTTCATTTTGTGCTGCTGCAAAGCAGGTTAATAAAGAAAATTCCCTTTCAGTTCCAGGTAGCTTCTGAACAGGAATAACAGTCAGCGGGGCATACAGAGCTTGTCTTTCATCAACAAAATCCCAAAGCCTAAAGAACGGAAAAAATTGTGTGTTGGATCATTGTAATGAAATGTCATTTATGGAGAGACCCAAATTAAAGTCATTGGAGAAAATAAAGGGTATTTAGTGCAGAAATGTAGGCGTGGGTCGAATCATGTCAGAATTTCAGTAGAGAATTGCTTAATTAAAATTCTGCTGCAAACGGAAAGAAGAAAACAATGTTTGGCTTTATGTAGTTAGAGATAGTAAACTGCAGATACAATATATGGAGACTATGCTACTCCTTTATGGTATCATTGCAATAAAAACATGCTATATGGTTAGGCCATGATGGTCGTCTATATACCATACTAAATTATATCTATCTTACTGAAAAGAGAGCTTGCCGGCGCATCCGTTCATGGCAGCGTCCTTTCCAAGATGGTGGCGCCCAGGGGGAACCGAGTGGAGTTTGGACTCCAGCGCGTCAATCTGGACACCAGTATCATGATGCCAGCATCAAAACGTCAGGACGCCGGCTTCAAAACATTCAGCATCAACACGCAACATCAGCGCATGACATATGACATCATCACGCAACTTTTGGTCTGAAAATTCACCTATAAAAGGACACCAGAGGATTTCAGCCATTGCCTTATTATAGGTTCAACTCTGTTGTGTTCCTGGGTGTTATTATTGTTATTTTAACTTCCGATCTTTACCTTTGCCTGTATCCCGACCAAGAAACTTTGCTGCCTGTATTGACCTTTTGCCTGAATTGATGACTCTTCTTCTTGACCCCTTTTTGTACCACGAACTGTGTTTGTACCTACAAGCTTCCTCCTTGGTCCGCAACTGCAAACTGAGCCTTCGGGCCCTGACACATGCGATCTTGGCAAATGATGTCCTCTCCTTAGCCAAGTCCTCTAAATGCTGCCGACCATCCATTTAGGATATTCTGAGGAACTCACTTTTTTTGTGTAAAAATATAGACGGTCAACCTTTAGCCCTCCAGTACAAAAATCCGGTGATGCGTTGGAGAATAGGGATGGGCAAATGTGACCCATTTCGTTCCATTTTCGGCCCATTAAACTCTATGGGTGTCAAAAAAATTATGTTGCACTGCGATTTTTTTTTTGACGCAAGTCTTTTTTTTTTGGACGCACAATGCCATACAAGTCTATGGGCGTCATTTCTGCGCGAAACAAGGTTGAAAAAATTTGCCCATACCTATTGGAGAATGATTTGAGTATAGAAGCATTACAAAGAAAACCTTACTAATACGCAAGTTTAGTCTCTGAAGCGTAGTTCCATGGGCTTAAGAGGATTCCTTAAAGTAGAATTCAACCTGTTCGGAAAAAAACCCGTACCCTCCACCCCAGGTAGACAGCCCTCCCCCCAGGCTAACTACCCCCCGGGGAAATGCCCCATACTCCATACTTACCCCTTGCCGCAGATTTTTCCAGCGGAGTTGCACGAATCCATCTTCCACGTTCTCTGTAAGCTGACTGAGAGATTGGTATTTCTGTGCATGCGCAGTTGGAGCAGTTTGCCGGTTTGCAACAACTACGCATGCGCGAAATTACACGGAAATTGCAGATCTCTCAGTCAGCTTAGAAGATAGATGCGTACAACTCTGCTGGAAGAATCTCCGCCAAGGGGTAAGTATGGAGTATGGGGCAACTCCCAGGGTGGGTAGTTAGCACGGAGGGAGGAGGAAGGGGGGTCTACCTGGAGTGGGGTGGGTACGGGTTTTTTTCCGAAACAGGTTGAATTATCCTTTAACACAGTGATCCCCAACCAGATGCTTGAAAGCAACATGTTTTGTTTTCAAGCTCTTGGATGTTGCCCCTTGTGGCCTGCTTATTTTTCAATTCCTGGTTTGAAGGCAAGCTTTAGTTGCAAAAAACCCATTGTACTGCAAAACAGAACCTCCTGTAGGCTGCCAGTCCACATAGGGGCTACCTATAGCCAATCACAGCCCTTATTTGGCACTCCCAGAAACTTTTTGTATGTTTATGTTGCTCTCCAACTTTTTTTTTTACACTTGAATGTGGCTCATGATTAAAAAAAGGTTTTTTAAGAAGGAGACATTTCAATAGTTGGAAATCTGTTTAAAATAACATTAATTTCAAAACTACAGTATCTAAAGGAACAAGTTTAACAAACTCTTTGTCCAGGTTGTGTCTCCCTATCCATTGCCGGCTTAGGGTCTTCTGTGGGAACCAGCACATTCATTTGTCAGCATCTACTTTAATGAATAATTGTCACTATAAATACCCAAGTTTTAATCTTACATATATTAATTGTTATTTGCAAACAGGTCATTTTGAACATTTGAGCATTTATATGTACAGTATAGCATTCACTTTTTTTCCTCTAGAAAGTTGAACTATAACAGCTATACTAATGCCTTTACTACTTCCTACTTTTCAGATCTCTAACTCTGAGTTAGTCAGTGACTATAAGGGGGGCCACATGGGACATAACTGTTCAGTGAGTTTGTAATTGATCCTCAGCATTCAGCTCAGATTCAAAAGCAACAGTTATGTCCCATGTGCCCCCCTCAAGTCTCTGATTGGTTACTGCCTGGTAACCAATCAGTGGAAACCAAGAGAGCTGAAAAGCAGGAAGTAGTGTTCTGGCTATTATGTTACACATCCAGTCACTCCAGCCTTTATACATTACATTTTTGCCTAACTAACTATATTAGATATATTTTTATTTTGCACAGCCTATTTATCCAGTATTTAGTTTTATTCTGAACAATTCCTTTAATAAAGAAAAAAACATAAATAGACCTCTGCTGGTTATTTAAAATGGGGCAGGTATCAAAAACAAGTTGAGGGTCAAGGGCAGGTAGCAGTCAACCATAAACCAGGATATAGGTCAAAGGTCAGGACAGGCAGAAACTATGCAGAATACATTAACCAGACAAGGTCAAAACCAGGAGATCAGATACCAAAGGAAACAAGGACAAAACAGGACAGGAATTCTTAGATCAGGAACAAGTTCAGGATCAGGAAAAAGAACAGGAGCACGGCAAGGAAAGCTCTTCAGGAACTCAGGCTTGGAGTTAGTGGGAAGGTTAATGAGCCAGCAATGGGGAGTCTTGAAAACAGTCTTAAATAGCCCACTAACAAGCTATTGCCCACTGCTAGTAACTAAGAGAAGATAAACATAGAGGCAGCATCACAGAAGACACTTTGCAGAATTAGGCTGCAGCCAAACTGCCTCCGGTGGCTCAAGCTGGAGGAGCTATGGTTGGAATTCTGGTTTGAAACCAGGGAGTTCCTGACTTCTTGTGTTTAACGGGTAAGGGGTGTAGACCATGGGGGTTAGGTACTTTGTATATATGCAAAGAGTAAGGTACCTGAAATGAAGCCAGTGTTCTGCTGGATTAAGCCATATGGAAACTTTGTGGCCAACATAAGTACTATACATGCATGCAAGCATCTTAACTCAAACAATTCTCATCAAACAAGGGATACAAGTTGAAATGGTGAGTTTAGTAAGTATAGCACAAATAATGTTCAAAGGCGTTCCAACTGGAACATCATGTCTTAACAAATGGGGACAATGTCTACATTGTCCAAATGGTTTCCATTCCTTTATAGTATTCTAAATCCATCAAAATGCGTTTATTCTATTCTAATAAATGCCTTGCCTCAGGCATTCAGGAGATTTTTTTTTTCTTCAGTCTACATTATATAAAAGAATGTCACCTCTCTTTGAAACCCTAGAGGGTCCTGATTTTGCTATTTAGAGTGATTCACTGCTTCTGAATTCACAGGTAGCAGGCATCTCGCTCTGTATGAAATGTACCATTTATGAATAACATCCTTTATTTCTGTGTCCTTGAGAATGTCCTTGTGTTTTTAACTTTTCTTTGTCCCTAGATAAAACATGAAATTCCCACATCAGCAGAAGTCTTGTGTCTACTGCTTCCCTAAAATAGGAGCAGGATAAATAATATAAGCATCAATGGATTTGACATATGTGTATGTATGTTCTGTGAGCTTGTGTTTCACTTAAAGGGCATGTAAAGGCAAAAAAATAAAATCCCATTTTTACTTTCTTTAATGAAAAAGAAACCTATCTTCAATATACTTAAATAAAAAAATGTGTACCATTTTTATAAGAAACCTGACTGTATGCAGTGAAATTCTCCCTTCATTTACTGCTGTGGATAGGAATTGTCAGACGGCCCCTAACTGCTCTGCAGGGAAACAATCATACTTATGAACAGCAGGGGGAGCCCCCGCCTTACTTCCCAGCCATGCAGAACTCAAGCAGCTTTGTTTATGATGATCCCTAAGCAGCCCAGACCACACTGAGCATGTGCACAGTCTTAGTCTTGCAAAGATGTATTACAAAGTTACAAGATGGCGACCCCCTGTGGCCAACTTTCAAAGCATAAATTATTTGTTTGATTAGGCTTGTGGTAAAGTTCATGTTTATGTTTAGTATACAAAATACAGCATTTCTAGCCTTATTCTATTTTACACTTTACATGCCCTTTAAGCAGAAATAGAAAGGTGAAATTTGTTCCAAATACAGTTATGGGGAAAATATGGGCACCATCAAGGAGGTAGCCCTGATGCCCTGGTCAAACATGCCTTCATTTAATTAGTTTACTAATCAGGCTGGGTTTTGTGCCAAAAAATCTCGTCAATCTTCATAATTTTACCAGTACTCGCTTTTTCAACAACCTAAAAGTCGCCAAAGTTTTTACTTGTCTCAAAAGTCTGTTTGGGTAAAATTACGAAGATTGCTAAGATTTTTTTTCAGCAAGAAACCCCATGAGCATGAGCAATCCTAAATAGGCCCCTCAGTGTCCAACATCTTGTAGGAGCCTACCTGTAGTTCACATCCTCTACCAATAGGTTAAATGCATTAATTAAACCCAGAGCCTAAGGGGCAAATTCACTAAACGACGAAGCGCCTAACGCTAGCGTTAATTCGCTAGCGTAGCACATTTTCGATAATTCGTCGATTCACTAACGGACGCTGGCTAAATTCGCTAGTGTTACTTCACACCCTTATGCCTGGCGAATTTGCGCAACGGACGTAACTACGCAAATTCACTGACGCGCGAATTATTCTGAATGCTACCTTTTACGCCAGACTTCCTTCGCCACCTCAGACCAGGCGAAGTGCAATAGAGTAGATAGTGATTGCTTCAAAAAAAGTTAAACATTTTTCTAAGTCCCAAAAAACGCTGGTGTTTTTTCATTTTTTATGGGTGATAGGCTGAAAAAGATCGAAATTTTTCTGGGGCTCCCCTCCTTCCCCCCTACATTTCCTAACTCATGGCACCTTAACTATACAGTGGGCACATGTGTAGGGCAAAATAAAAATTTTATTTGCTGTTTTGAAGGTTTCCCAGGCTTGTGTAGTGCTGCTTCATATACCTCCATTGTAACTTCAATTTGGCGCCGTTTACAAATTAACCATCGCTAGAGTAACTTCGCTTTGCTTGGCGAATTAACGATAGCGCAACTTCGCAACCTTACGCTACCCCTGAGCACAACTTCGGAGTTTAGTGAATTTGCGTAGCGCCGGCGAAAATACGCCTGGCGAAGTGCGGCGAAGCGGACGCGGGCGCAATAACGAATCTTAGTGAATGTCCCACATAGTCTCAAACTGTCAAGCATTCCTTCATAATGTAGCTGTGATGATATAGTGAACCACCATAAAAACCAGCTTCATATGAGAACACTTTGCTATCCTAGGGTTAAGTGGGATGGACTGTACAAATGTGAAGGCAAAATAACGCTGGTGCAAGCCACTTGCTGGTCCCATGTTACTTCCTAGTAGTGATGGAGTAATCTGACCTGTTACGCTTCGTGGAAAATTAGCTAAAAATTTGGCAAATGCATTGAAGTCTATTGGCGACAAAATGTTTTTGATGGGCGACCAATTTTCCTTGATGTGCAAAAAATTTTTTCACCCATTGGAGTCTATGGGTTCTTTTTCACATAAAATTTAGGTCATTACTACTTCCTAGCCTACTTCCAGCCTCCTGAAACCAAATCATTGCTGCCCCGCTGCCTACCTCTAGAGCATACCCTCTACCAATAGGTTCACTTGCATTAAATAAACCCAGAACCTAGGTCTCAAACTGTCAAGCATCCCTTCATAGCTGTGATGATATAGTGAACAATCATAAAAATCAACTTCATATGAGAACGCTTTGCTATCCTAGGGTTAAATAGGATGGATGGACTGTACAAATGTGAAAGCAAAATAATGCCACTTGCTGGCCCCATGTTACTTCCTAGTAGTGATGGACTAATCTGACCCGTTTCGCTTAGTCGAAAATTCTCAAAAAGGCAAAAAATTTGGCAAATGCATTGAAGTCTATGTTTTTGATGGGCAATCAATTTTATTTTGATGTGCGACAATTTTTTTCACCCATTGGAGTTTATGAGTCTTTTTCATGGTAAACCCTGCCGAAAAAATTTAAGTTATCGATACTTCCTAGCCTACTTCCAGCCTCCTGCAACCAAATCATTGCTTCCCCCGCCTACCTGTAGAGCATATCCTCTACCAATAGGTTTACTTGCCTAAAATAAACCCAAAGCCAGTCTCAAACTGTCAAGCATTCCTTCATAACTGTGATAATATAGTGAACCACCATAAAAACATCAAACCAACTTCATACCATCAAACTTTGCTATCCTAGGGTTAGGTGGGATGAACTGTACAACTGTGAAGGCCATGCTGGTGTACACCACTTGCTGGCCCCATGTTATTTCTTAGTATTGGTGGACGAATCTGACCTGTTTTATTTGCTGTAAATTTGCAAAACGGCAATAAATTTGCAAAATGCATTGAAGTTTATGGGCGCCAACATTATTTTAATGCGCGCCAATTTATTTTTTTGACATGCAACAATTTTTATCACAAATTGGAGTCTATGGATGTCTTTTTCGTGGAAAAACCTGGTTAGAGATTTAGCTCATCACTACTTCCTAGCCTACTTCCAGCCTCCTGAAACCTAATCTTTGCTGCCCCCTGCCTTACCTTCTCATATACAGTATACACTCTCCGACACCAATCTGGGGGTCTCATACTATTTAGGTTAAGTTTTTATTTTTGGACTGATTTTTTTTTCTCTGTAATAATGATAATAAAAATAATAATAAATAATACTATTTACTTGATGATAACCTTGCATAAATTAAATTAATTTTGAAAAAGTAATCACTTTGTTTCATTTCATGAAAACTGAACCAGAAGTTTTATCACTAAACTGAATCTTGGTTATTGTAGCATGTGAATCGCTGTCTCTGCTCTTAGGGACTCAAACTAGATTGTCAAAATTGACAAGTGGAGGTCTATTCATCAATAAACCCTTCTGTTCAAATTACCCTTATCCCATATAAGGACTTCAGTATTTTATCTCATATCTCTGCTGGCACACACACACCACTTCGCGTTTCATGCGAATATAAAATAATTGCTATAAATATAAGTGAGAATTAACAGCTTAGCAAAAGGTGAAAGAAATGTCACCAGCCAGATGTTATAGTGAAAATCTAAACTAGAAGGGAAAAATAAAAAAAAAACTTAAACATCAATTGTCAGAACTACAAGTCATAAGAAATTAGCATATTGTATGCCATCCAGAAGTGAAGAGCGAGGGTCTCCAGAGACCTCGGAGATTAAGACATTGCCTGAAATGTAAAATGATATTAACTTAAATTGTGCCTGTTTTAATTAGTTGTTAACTTCCCCAGTGAGAGCAGTCGCTCTTTTATAGGAAATGCTTCTCTGGTTAAAGGAGCGATTAAACTAAAACGGCGTTTGAGGCTACATAAAAAGTCAAGCTGCAGCAAGAGATAGTAGACATCTACTCAAATGTTCCTAACAGGAAAGAAATCCCAATTTTTAATTCCATAGTTTCATCCAAGGTGCATCTTTCCTCCTGTTTTTGAATTTGGCACATTCAGTTCTTGTTTATAAACCTTCACATCATCCTTTTCTGTTGTAAATTATAGAAGAGAAAATAATCATTCTAGCAATTGACATTTTTTATTAAAATGTAACCAAATGACTTGTTTTGAAATGACTTGCATCACTTTTGCAAATGAAACCTCAAATTAAAGTTTTGCATTCCACCATAATTGCGGCTGCAGAAAGAGTGTTGTATCCAATGTCAGAGGCACAACTACCGGGGTGAGGAGATGCAATTGCAGCCAGGCCCACACCCCCTGGTGACCTGCTGGAGCCTCGCATGTGTCTGAATCCAGAGCAAAATTGTGTTTGTTGGGAGAATAGGATGCCTAGCTGCATGTGCTGCACCTGGGTCTCAGGTAATGGATACATTACTTTCCAATGCAATTGTATCTGATATGTCAAAAAGCGTGCAATGGCCATGTCTCCGTGAATCAAAACATTTTCTAAGTCAGGGCAGATGATGGTGCTCAGCATCTAAATGACGTGTGTGCACATTTCTTGGGGCACAAGTGAGCGGCACATATTGACTTCAGATTGTAGCCATGTTGTCCAGTTGTCAATGATCCCTCTGATGGTCGCTTCGGGGTTTCCCCAGCAGGTTGCTTCAATAGGCGTACCAGACTTGCACCCATTGAATTGGATGTAAACACTGTTTTGAACGTTCACGCTGAAAGTGATGGAACCCCCATTTTCTAAATGCTAAACACAACTTGCTCCTGATTTGCATCAAAATGCAAGAACTATTGGGTACACTTTGATGACCTGTCCATTTTATCTTCTTCTTTGACAAGAGCTGCATTTTCAAATTAGCACCCGCTCCATGGAACATCAGACAATGGTGGATATTAAAAAGCAATTTTATTTCTAAACAACCCTCCTAACGCTTTTCGTGTGGTCCCACACGTACTCATGCCTATTAGTACATGTGTGACCACATGAAATGCATTAGGAGGGTTGTTTGGAAAATAAAGTTGCTTTTTTATATCCACAATTGTTTGATTTTCTGTGGAGTGAGCGCTAATTTGGAAATGCATCGGTTTTGATGTCTCCCCAAGCTGTGGGTTTGGGGTGCTGCACCAGGACCATAGACCTGAAGCGGTGAGTGGCCTACTATTATTGAATGCAGCTGAATGTATCGTATCAATCAATAGGATTGGGGCATATGATATAGAGTGCGCGTTGCGAGGCATTAAACTTGCATATTGGGAATTTACTTATAAGTTAATAGGGGTTGGAACACATCCAGTTTGGTGTGGTTAGGTACTTAATTGACAAGAACTGCAGTCCAATTTGATGAAAAGTAGCCCACATAATGCTACTAGCCCACCACCATTATTATATTCGTAGTGGTATTATTTGGGCAGTAGAACTATTCCTACTGCTTAGAACTGAGGTTCAATAGCATATCTTTATAACCGGGTCACTCTCGTGCTTTTGGCAAACTCCAGTTGAGCTTCGAAATGGTCCTGTTTGAATAATGACTTCTACTGTGCCACTTTCTATACAAGTTAATGTTATTCAGAGCTTTTACACGTTCTACAGTGAACAATGGTGGTAGCATCACTCTATGGGATTGTTTTTCCTCAACTGGGACTGGAGGAACTGATGGTGCAGCAAATGTTTTGTGTTTCAGTCATTGAAAATATTACAGAGAACAAGTTCAGTATGAAATTTGTAATTCAACCTAAATGTAGAGGCTGTATCATTTCCCTCATCTCTGTTGATTAGTGATGGGTGAATTTGGGGCGTTTCTGTTAGAAACTTACCCTGGTGGTCTAGTGGGCAGCGGGGTCCACACCGCGTCCTTGGCATGGACGCCTGCTGCGCCTCTCCAGTCTTGCCCTTGACCTTGCCGGCGCCATTTTGGATTCCTAGGGCGCGTCTCTTAAATGCGCAGTTGCGCTGGCGTGATTGCGCCAGCGCGCAACGGCACAAAATTGCGCATGTTTTGGCGCCAATTGGATCCCTTTTTAAGGCCCATTCAGACCTGTAGCCAGTGCCCGTTATAGAATCTTGATTCTAGTGGTTCCTGAAGCCTTGTGCTGTCTGTTCCTGAAAACTTTATCTGTGATTTCCGGTTTTGATCCCTGCCTGTTCCTGACTATTCTGATATCCGAACTCGGACCTTTGCCTGCATCTCGACTCCTCTTTCTGCCTGATCCCATCTGTTTGATTACCCGGTTTTGACCCTTGCCTGCCTGAAGATTCTTGATATCTGCCTGCCTCGACCCTGCCTGTCTGACGATTCTCTTGCCTGCTCCATTTGTACCGTGACCTTCGGCCCAAAAGACTCTGCTAACAGCCGTGCCCCTTTGCCAGCCAGAACACCTTGCCTTGTACCCCTCGTTAAGTCCAGGTGGCACCCAATTAAGCTGAGGGCTCCTCCCGAAGCCCAAAGGTGGTCACACTACTGGTGAAGTCGAGTCGAGACCAGGGTCCTTGGCATTTGTTCTGGTATTGGGTGCCGGCCGTGACAGTTTCGCTTCGCCCAAAAATTTGTGTATTTCCTGCGAAAATCGAGAAACGGCGCGTAAACGGGCATAAAAAATGCGTTTTCGATCACTATTGTTGATAAACACCCTACTTTCTTTATTTGTCCCTTAGTCACACCTCTTCATCCTTCTTTATCCTAAAGCACATCTGTTAGTTTGTGCAAATCTTTTCCCATCTATTTTGCTGATGTTTCACTAATTGCATAAAGCTCTTCACATCTCTTTGGCAACCTTTCTCTTGCATTGATAAATATTTATAGCTGCTTCTAGCCCCGTATTACCTTTATTTCTACACAAAGAATCACTTATTATTCTGTAGATAAATAAACAGGTAAATGTATGTAACAGACAAGTGAAACACACAAGGGAGAACATGACATACAGAGCGTTATTGTTTTATCACTAGGCTATAGAAAATAAGGGCACATTTTCAGATTAAGATCGGATCCTCCAGTTGCCTCTCTTCCTAACCCATTTTCTTTTTCTTTTTAATTTATTTTTATTGGGATTTTAATTTTCATCGATGTAATAAAATACAAATGTTATGTACTTTAAAAGATTATTTCACAGCATTTAATACCAGAGAAGAAACAGATACAATAAGACTGATTTACCGCTAAATGTCAGTAAAATATAAAGTCATTAAACTTACAATAAACTTATTAATTCTAACTTAATACAGATATGGGACCTTTTATCTAGAATGCCCAGGACCTGGGGCATTCTGGATAACAGATCTTTCCACAATTTGGATCTTCATACCTTAAGTCTACTAGAAAATCATGTAAATATTAAATAAACCCAATAGGCTGGTTTTGCCTCCAATAAGGTTTAATTTTATCTTAGTTGGAATCAAGGTACAGGTATGGGACCAGTTATCCAGAATGCTTGGGACCAGGGGTTTTCCAGATAACAGATCTTTCCGTAATTTGGATCTTCATAATTTAAGGGGGTTATTTACTAATCTCCGAATGCAAAAATCACAAAAAATGTGTGATTTTTTTTTTTGTTTTATAAAATCAGACTTTTCAAAAATCACAAATTTTTTGGAATGTATTAAACCCTGAGGATGGAAAAGTCTGAATTGGAAAATCCGGCACCTCAGACCTGTTGAGGTTGCATATAAGTCAATGGGAGAAGTCCCAATGATTTTTTTATCTGCGCTGGATTTTGTGCAGTACGCTGAAGTTTTCAGAGTTTTTGGGCAAAAATCCTAAAAAAATCTAGAAATTCAGATGAAAAATCTGAAAAAATCTGATTTTTTTCCCACAAAGCAAATTTTCCTGAAATGTAATAATAATAATAATAATAATAATAATAATAAATAAGTGCAAAAAAACCCGAGCAGATTTCATCAGAGTTTGTAGCAGAAAATATTGAGATAAATTCGGACTTTGATAAATATCTCGTTAAGTCTACTAGAAAAACATTATACAATAAACATTATTACAGAGAAATAGGAAATTGTGTTTAAATATTTGGATTATTTGGATAAAATCTAGTATATGGGAGACAGCCTTTCCTTTATTCTGAGCTTTCTGGATAATGGGTTTCTGGACACTGGATCCCAAACCTGTATTTTCTGAAATGTATATATATATATTACACAATGGGTGGCCCACTCATGGCTTCTATATCAACAAAATAGGCTAAAAAAGGAAGATAGGGAGTTGATTAATATTCTTCCACCCCAAAAGGCCATGGCTCTATACTGAGCTTTTGGAAAATGGGTTGATCCCTACCACATTAGCATACTTTTGACCATGAGATAATTTCTCAGATATGCTATAAACCGAGGCTTGGGATTCGTTCCCTCCTATGGGTTAGACTTTTTGAACTGGGAAATTGAATTTCAGAAATTTCTGAGGTCGTTAAAATTAAAAATGTGTTTTCAGGATGTAACTCCAATTCAAAGTACAACTGCAAGTACTTTCAAGAAAAAGAGTACTTATATACCCCCAATACATAATGACGCCCTGTCTGCTTTTGAAAAGGTAGTACTCACGGAAGTTAAGAAAATAAATGAAAATTCTAGCCCAAACCATTTTAAATCTAACTTGTCGTACAAAGAAAGACAAGCTTTGAAAAAATTACAAAAAGTTGAGTCAATAACCATTAAAAAAGCAGACAAAGGTGGCAGTATCGTTATTATGAATAAAGATATGTATATTGGGGAAGCTGAACGTCAGTTGAATATACCAGGCCATTATAAATTAATTAGTAAAGACCCGGTTTTTGATATTCAAAGAGAGATTGAATTAATGGCCATTGAAGCTTTACAAAATGCAAACTATTACACCTGAAACTAAAGAATATTTAATAGTGGATCACCCTCGAGTACCAGTAATGTATTTGCTGCCAAAAATCCACAAATCCCTAACTAATCCACCTGGTCGCCCTATTGTCTCAGGCATAGGTTCTGTTTTAGAACCCCTATCTAAATTTGTAGATCATTACCTGCAACCATTGGCAATTAAAATCCCTTGTTGTTTAAAAGATACCAATGATTTATTACATACTTTGTCCTCTATAAAATCTGTGGACACTGACTGCAATCTATGTAGTATAGATATTGTAAGTCTATACACTTCAATACCCCAAGATGAAGGGTTACGTTATATTGAAGAGTATTTACTCGAAACAGACCTTTCGCATAATATGGTCTACTTTCTTATTGACTGCCTAACCCTGATACTAAAGCGGAATTATTTCAGGTTTATGGGCAAATTTTATTGGCAATGCCAAGGCACATCAATGGGGGCGGCGGTCGCCCCCTCATTTGCCAATCTGGTTGTACACAGATTGGAAAGCGAATTTTTCCTGACAAAAAGCTACAAAAAACATATGTTACTATATGCTCGCTATATGGATGATATACTGATTTTATGGAAAGGGGATTTATCTGTATTCCATACAATGGTGGAACGGGCAAATGAAAGACATTCCACCATTAAATTTACGACAGAAGTGTCTAATATTACTCTGAACTTTTTGGATGTGAAACTAACTTTGCAAAACGGTAACATTGTAACAGAACTGTACCGAAAGGTCACTGACCGTAACAGTTTGCTACACTCTTCTAGTTTTCACAATCCAAAATGTATCAATGCAATACCTAAGGGACAATTTTTAAGAGCCAGAAGAATAGCCTCAGATGATACCAAATACTGGGAAGCAGCTGGCCCCCTTATTGTTAGATTTAAAGAGAAGGGTTACAAAACAAATCTTCTCATGAATACAGCAAAAGAAGTGGGTGCCCTATCTAGGGATGATTTGCTCACACAGAAAACTAAAACAAAAGCTCAAATTAGAACTCCTTTTGTTAGTAAGTACTCTCAAACTAGTGGCCAGATAGAAAAAGTAATTAAACGATTCTGGCCCATTTTACAACAAGATAAAACTTTAAGGCAAATTTGTACAAATACCCCTATGTTCTGCTATACTAGGGGGCAGACATTAAGGGACAAACTTTGCCCAGCGGAAACCAGAAAAGAGTTAAAAACTACTTCGATTTTCCAGGGTAAACCAAAGAAAGGGACTTTCCCCTGTCTCTGTTGTATTTGCTGCTCAGCTATTATTAAAGGGGAAGTAGTCTATCACCCGAGCAATGGAAAAAAGCTTCAGCTTTATGATTATGCAACCTGTGAGACACCCTGTGTAATTTATCTCCTAAAATGCCCTTGCGGGAAGGTGTATATAGGGCAGACTTCACGCCCTGTAAAAGAAAGGATAAAAGAGCACAAATCAGATATCCGCAACTTTAAAGTAGGTACCCAGACAGATACTTCTGTATCGCGTCATTTTTCTTCATTAAAACATAGCCCTGCCCAGCTTAAGTGGCAAGTGCTGGAGGTGGTGCGAAAACCAGTGAGAGGTGGTAGTATTACTAGATTATTGCTGCAACAAGAAACAAAATGGATTAGGAAGTTAAACAGTATGCAACCAGAGGGTCTAAATGAACACTGGAGTATCTCCAGTTTTTTGTAAATCTATACTTGAACTTTGAAATGTACTTACTTCCTCTAAATGTTTTTTCTCTCCTTTTTTCCTTAGATAGTAATTGCTGCCATAGAAATAGCAGAAAAGTTGTGAGTAAATTGTGAACTTTTTCTACATAAGGGTAAGAGTAATATTTGGCAGCTAATCGAAATACTAAAATAATTGTAGTGTTAAAATGACATTGAAAAGTAAAGCTAAAGATATAGCCTTTTGTGAAGCAATCTTTGAGCTCTGGGCAGGCTTGTGAGCAGTGCCGGGGGTGAATTTTTCTAACTTTTCTAATTTTTCTACCATTTTAACTTTTCTATATTTATATCTTATATGGATTCTGCGTATAGATCCCTATGGACAATACTACACTATACTGGAGATGATCTGTCGATGAACTCTGATGCGGAAATCCTTGGAACTGTTGTTATTTGTTTTTATTAGGCTAGGCCTTTAAAATTCCTCAGAGGCAGTTGCCTTGTTTGAATTGTTCTATATACACGGGGAGGTGGGGTTAATGCACCTTGAGCATGGTTACCACTAATGAAGGGTGGAGTTTAATGTTTAAAACCATTGTGGAGAAAGCAATATGTTATCACTTGAAAAAGAGCTCAGCTCGAAACATGTCGTGACACAAATAAAGCACTGAAATATTTTGCAGCTATCTTCTGCGTGAAACCCTTTCATTTACCATAACGCTATTTTTTGAATATATGCTTCATTGGACGGAAGCAAAAATGATAAGGGTCAAGATTTACTGAAAATTTCCTCGACTGCCTCGTTTACAATGCTATAGTCCCATATAAATCAAGGAAGCTCAATAGTGTCGGAACTATAGCCTGATCTCGTTTTAGGTAAAACACAAGGAAGGACTCCTCAACAACGGAGTAGTAAAGTGCAAAAAAACAGAACTATGTTTCTACCCACAGTGCATCTGGCCACCCTCTGGTACACACTTATCTCAGGAATAGAGCCCAGACAGTTACATGTAAGAGAGGGTGCAGTTCTTATATTATTTAGGGATGCACCAAATCCAGGGTTCTGTATTAAAGGAGAAGTAAAGGCAGTGTCAGACTGAGACACCAGAGGCCACCTAAAGTTTTTAGACCAGGGGCCCACCCTCAGTACTATTTTCTTACTCTCCTCACTCAACCTCTATTCTCTTAGTCTCTTTTCTTTACACACTATAATCTATTATTCCATCTATTTAGCCTCTTTGTTCTCATAGAAATAGGGAATAGCCATGAAATAGGCCAAAAGTTTATCAGCATGAGGGCCACTGACACCTGGGACCACCGGGAGTTTTCCTGGTATCCCGGTGGGTCAGTCCGATACTGAGTAAAGGTTAAAGTAAGTAAGCCTTATCAGAAAGGTCTATATAAATACACCAGTAAATCCTGCTCTGAGTCCTCTGTCAAAAGAAACAGCACATTTCTTTCCTTCTATTGTGTACTCATGGGCTTCTGTATCAGACTTCCTGTTTTCAGCTTTAACCTCCAGGGCTAGGGCTTGAGCATGCTCAGTTTGCTCCTCTCCCCTCCTCCTCTCCCTGCTGTAATATGTGCCCAGAGCTATAAGTGAGCAGGGAGAGACTCAGGCAGGAAGTGATGTCACACCAAGCTTAAATGGCAGCTTCTATCCTAAACAGAGACAGTGTCTAGAGCTGTTTACTCAGGTATGGTAAAACATTCTGCAGAATAAATATAGCGTTCTAGCTTGTACTAATGTGGCTAATCTGTTGGCAATAAACTGTCTTGGAGCTTTCCTTCTCCTTTAAGACAAGATTCAGCCTTTTTTCATCCAAACTTTGTGCCTGCCCAAACCAAATCCTAATCCTTAAAAGCACGCGATCTTTCAGCACATAAACAAGGAAGAAAACATTCCTTCTCCTTCCATAATTTGCTTTCATATTTGCATTTGGATTCGGTTTAGTATTCGACTGAATCTTTCGCAAAGGATTCGGGTGTTTGGGCAAATGTGAAATAGTGGATTCGGTGCATTCCGTAATATTGTTCCTTGAAGAATAACATTAATGAGGGATCCTGTTAGCTGAGAATTTGTGGAACTTGCTTTCTCCTTTCGTTATCTTTCTGGATAATGGGTTTCTGGATAATGGATCCCATACCGGTATTGATAGAGACTGTTTCTCTAGAGGGTCTATCCGGGAATGTATTTGCGGTAGTCTCACTCACTATTCATTTAAAGGGTAAGTATACCTTTAAATAAAGTAAATGTAAAATGGATGAGGGGGCTATTCTAAGCACTTTTGCAATGTACATTCATTATTTATTTTTCTTTAATTCCAAGATATTAAGGGATACATGTACTGTTAATATGAATGAATTGTGTTACAACAGCGCCACCTGCTGGTCAGTTTCCCACCAGTCTGACCAGCAAGTAGTCAAGGAAGTTGTCAGGAGAAAGAAAGAGGCTGCTCTGATGTTCTTCTGCTTAGGAATAAAATCAGAAACATTTCTCAAACATTTCCTAAGCAGAAGAACATCAGAGCAGCCTCTTTCTTTCTCCTGACAACTTCCTTGACTACTTGCTGGTCAGACTGGTGGGAAACTGACCAGCAGGTGGCGCTGTTGTAACAAAATTCATTCATATTAACAGTACAGGTATGGGACCTGTTATCCAGAATGCTCGGGACCTGGGGTTGGGGTTTTCCGTAATTTGGGTCTTCATGCCTTAAATCTACCAGAAATTCATTTAAACATTAAATAAAACAAATAGGCTGGTTTTGCCTCCAATAAGGATTAATTATATCTTAGTTGGATCAAGTACAAGCGACTGTTTTATTATTACAGAGAAAAGGGAAATCATTTTAAAAAATGTGGATTATTTGGATAAAATGGAGTCTATGGGAGACAGCCATTCCGTAATTCAGAGCTTTCTGGATATCGGGTTTCCGGATAAGGCATCCTATACCTGTACATGTATCCCTTAATATCTTGAAATGAAAACAAAATAAATAATGAATGTACATTGCAAAAGTGCTTAGAATATGCTCTCATCTATTTTACATTCACTTATTTTAAAGGGTTACTTATCTTTTAAAGAGACCTTGGAGCCATGAACATTCAGCGTAAGAATTTTTTTTTTGCCTCCAAAATTGTGATTTTTATAATTTGCTATAATTTAGAAAATTATCTAAAATTAGTATTTTGTAATACTTAACTAATTAAGCTAACAAGGTAGATTACTGGTTTATCACTCTATAGTCTATACCAGGGGTACCCAACCTTTTTTAGCCATGAGCCACATTCAAATGTAAAAAGAGTTGGGGAGCAACACAAGCATGAAAAAGTCCCTTTTGATGCCAAATAAGGGTTGTGATTGGCTATTTGGTAGCCCCTATGTGGACTGGCAGCCTACAGGAGGCTCTACTTGGCACTATACTTCGTGTTTATGCAATTAAAACTTGCCTCCAAGCCTGGAATCCAAAAATAAGCACCTGCTTTGAGGCCACTGGGAGCAACATCCAAGGGGTTGGAGAGCAACATGTTGCTCACGAGCTACTGGTTGGGGACCACTGGTCTATACCTACACTTAGGGACTGTTCCTGCTGAATTGTGCTTAGTACAGGGAATACCTATGCTGCCATAGTTTTATGGGATCTCTCTGTACAGACTATGAGCAAACTTAGGGGACTGTTCCTGCTGAATTGTGCTTAGTACAGAGGAATACCTATGCTGCCATAGTTTTATGGGATCTCTCTGTACAGACTATGAGCAAACTTAGGGGCTGTTCCTGCTGAATTGTGCTTAGTACAGGGAATACCTATGCTGCCATAGTTTTATGGGATCTCTCTGTACAGACTATGAACAAACTTAGCGGGATGTTCCTGCTAAATTTGATAAGTTTATTATAAACAATAAACTTATTATAAATGATAATTGTATAATAATTTGTTGTATAGAAATACCTATCTTGGCATAGTTTTTAAGATATCACATGCTATGGGCAAACATTTGGGGGGCATTGCTTTGCCAGTATATTTCCTTTGCATTATACCAGTAGTAGGGCTATAGGTAGTGACAAAGAAGGTTGGGGTCAGTCATCCTGAAACAATGGCACTTTTTGCAAGACTGAACATGCCATGAGCCGCTAAAGAATAAAGACAATTATATATTACATCTTAGTATTTCTATAATATTTCCATAGACACAAAGTAAAAATGAAAGTATAAAATGAAGTTCTTTCCTCTTCGTCTTTCTGCTATGAGATTGTAATGTGCTTTCCAGGACTCTTTGTCATTGGACACATGGTAGCGTCAGGTCCCAGATCATTTTCTTCTTTTTCTGACAATGTTATCTGGATATCTTCCTCTTGGTTATTCCTGGCTCATTATTTACAGTATGGGTTCAGAGGCAGCAGCTGCAGATGTCATTATTTCTCCATTGTCACCGTTTTGCTTTAGATTTCCCTCTTGTGGTGCTGTTAGCGTCTCCTTTGTGGCCTCCTTGAAGGACAAATGTGTTTACACTCAACACTGTTTCTATACTGGAGGAGAAAAAGGCTCTGTGGAGACAAGGGCAGATGGCTGAATACACTTAGTATTTGTTACTGTGCTTCTGCACGGCACTTTCAATGTCATATTGCTTGTGCTGCTTGGGTTTCCACATTCCTACATATTCTGGTATGTGCTAAGAAATGGGATTGATGTGCATATCTAGTGTTCTATTTAGTGCTCACTTACTGTAGCTTAGGAAGCAATTTTGCTAAATTACCCTTCTTACTGTTCTTAAAAGGGATTTACCTACATATTATTTTTTATAGTGATGGGCAAATTAGTCCCGTTTCGCTTCACCGAAAAATTTGCGAATTCCCTGTGAGATTCAAGAAACGGCGAAAAATTTGCGAAACGCCACTGGCGTCTCGTTTTGGACACCGGTGTCCGTTTTTGGACGTTGTCATCTGTTTTTTGATGCTGGCACACATTCGCTGGTGAAAATGCACCAGCTTCCAAAAAACGCGTCAGTTTCGTGAATCTATTTGCCGTCGGCGGAACGCGGGCATTTGGCGCGAATTTGCGCCTGCCGAATAAATTCGCCCATCACTTATCTTTTATTATTCAAAGGGGTCAAAAATGTAAATGTTGGGTTTATAAAACCATTATCTAATTTTTTTCTAGAGCCACGCTTCCCTAACTGCTTCCCAAACTGTGGGGCTGGGAGTTGGCTGGTGCAGTGGCAGAGTTAAAGGTCATTGAAGGTTAGGTAGGGCCTCCATCAGGGTGGCCACGGTGATGACTGTCATGTCGGGCCTGGTGGATTTCATGTTCTTAGGGGGGCCCAGCCATGTTGCAGAAGAAGCTGCTCCAGAGAAGAAAGCAATAGCCACAACAGAAAAGATCGAAGAAGCCATGATGGAAAAGAATGAAGAACCTGAGATGGAAAAAAATTAAGAAGCTCTCACAGGAGAAGAACAAAAAAGACGTCTCGCAGTAAGTTCCCCTGAAAACCAATGTTCTTTTTATTTAACACCCACCAATTAACCCAGTAGGTATCCCCTGGCCCTGACCACCAATGCTTTTTTACTTGCAGGGGGCCTTGGCACCAATGTTTTTTTGAATGTGTAGGGGGCCCTGGCACCAATGTTGTTTTAACTTGTAGGGGACCCTGGCCACGAATATTTCTTTTGACTTGTTGAGGGCCCTGATAACCAATGTTTTTTTTAACTTATACACGTATGTGAGCCCTGGCCACAATTTTTTTTAAACTTGATTTGAGGCCCTGGCCCCCAGTGTGATGGGTGGGGTCTGGTTTGGGTGGGGTCTGGAGTGGGTAGGGCCCAAAAAATTCTGTTGTACGGGGTCCTTGATTTCTGAAGGCATCCCTGGAGCCGGGTCCAAAGGAATAATCATCAAGTATTTCCTCTCATAGATACATCAGCAAACCCAGCTTGAAGGTCAGTTGTGATGAAATATTGAGTGAAAGACAAACATGTTCTGCTTATGCTTGGAAATATGAAATGTTCCCCAGTGACAACCTCGTTTAAGCATGGCACCTCTGTGACTGATGGTGGAGATTTAAATTAATTACAAAAGTCTCTGTAGAAACAATTCACGCAATATGATTATGGGCAGGACTACTGTGGAGGCATCACGATATGCACTATTGTGCTTGATAGCAGATGCTCTCAAGATGAACCATACAATTAATAATTATATACTTTATTTGGGAGAGACAGGATATTTGGAGGTATTATACAGAGGAAATAAAGAGGATCTTCTTGGTCTAGAGAAAAGGCCTAATTGGAGGCACCATGAACAGTTTGAAGTTATTTACCTCCTTCAGCAGAAAATGATCCAGTGAGGGCCTTCTGATACAGGTTCAGTAAAGAGGAGGTAAAACCTATAACAGCTTATCTTAGAGGTGAGACCAATGTGCCCCACCAAGAATGTCAGTAGTCAGTCAAAAGGCCTACAACAGCATATAACTCCTATAAAATGCTTACAGCAGGATCTCCAGTGGTTGCCTTAGTGCTCTGCGGGAATAAAGTGTAGTGTGTCACTGGGTAGGTGAGCCAGATGAAGTGGAGAAGACAGCCACTGTAGAGCTCTATCCAGCATAAGTGGAAGAAATCTGTGCTTTATAACCCTTGAAAAAAGACTTGCGTATTGCGGGTGAAACGCGCGTCAGGCGCATTTTAGTTTGGTTAGGCAGGGTGACTAAATCACCAATAATTCTTTCAGGTGACCGCTTTGCTCCACGAATGGGAGGGAATCTCTGTGGGTAAAGGGGTGGGCGATCTACAGAACTGCTGCCTGGGTAGCTCAAACCTACGCCGACAAAGCACAGCCATAGATTCTGTACTATTAATCAGTGGGTCAACTTTTGATGCCACCTAGACATAGCAATTCTTCGCCAGCAACGGGGGGTATGTTTGATGGTGAATAGGTGACGGACCTGTTCAAGACCATGATTTATTGTGTGGTGGATGTAACAAGGGGATAACTGAAAGGGCGTTCATATTGCTCACAGGTTGTGAGACCCTTGTTTTGTTTTTGCTTTATGCAAGCACCGTAATTGTGTATTACACCGTAATTGTGTAGCTACTTTGTGACTTTATAACCCTTGACCATTCCTAAAGGTGCTGCAATAAAACCATTTGTCTTTGTTTTGGCCTCAGTAGGTTACAGTTGCCAGTTTGTAGTTCACGTCCCCTACATGTAGCCCTCTATCTGATGTTGAGCTGCAATGCCCAGTATCCTGCCAACAGCTTTTGGCTTTGAATGGCAAAATAATTGGATTTCAGTAACATCTACCTTCGTGAAATTTCCATTTCAGCGTCGACATCTGTTTCACTATCCCTCCATTACTGATATAAATTATTAAAGCTTTATAAAAAAAAAAAGCAGGTTCTGTTTCAACAGAAAATACCAACAGGCCCTGAACTAGGAAAAGTTCCTGGCTGACTACTTTCTACATTTGTCTTCTTATGTGCAATATCCCCAAGTGTACATTACAGCGCAATAAAGTCTGAGCACCTACATTTAATACAATGACCTTCAATCGTGGGAGTACGACCCATAGGAAAACATGAACATGAAACAGTCAAAACATGTTGTATAGAGCTGTATATACCTAAAGATTGCCAAGAAAATCTGGTACTTGATTAATAATTGAAAAGGAATATTGCGTACTGTTTTACTATCTTAGTATGATGTGTTATTAAGAGGCAATTAGGAGAGGATCTATATCAACATTATGGGGGTAATCATATTTAATATATGTGCAGGGCAGAGTGCAAATTGCATCAAATGGGCATAAGCCACCTGTTAGTGTTAACATACAGATAACTTATATATATCGCAATGGCTGTGATGTGCACCTTGTGTCAGACTAGTTGGCAACAGCCATAGGCAGTCATTAATAAAGGACAGTCCTGCACCTTGTGGCTCTGGGTGTCTGAATGATGCGCAAGGTAGGGGGCATTGAAGGGGACACCCATATGATGCCATACAACCAACCCCTTAAAGGGTTTATTCACATTTGAGTTAACTTTTAGTAGGATGTAGGGAGTGATAAGTAGATAAGAATAAGTGATAAAAGCTATGGCTGAATGGTCAATACACTACTATTTTCAAATGGCTGTAAACTGGTTATGAACTAAATGGTGCTCTCAACAAAGCTCCAAACCCCAATGGGGCTTGAATTAAAATGAAAATGTACTGTATATGCAACTAAAAACTTTCAAAAACTACTGGTACAGATTTATGTGTAGTTGTGACCCCCTAGTGAAGTACTATACTGCTGTCCATGGTGCTGATGAGTAGCCCCTAGTGAAGTAATGTACTACTCTCCATAGTGCTAATGTGTAGTCCTAGTGAAGAACTGTACTACTCTCCATGGTGCTAATGTGTAGTCCTAGTGAAGAACTGTACTACTCTCCATGGTGCTAATGTGTAGTCCTAGTGAAGTAATGTACTACTGTCCATGGCAGGGGTGTCCAAACTTTTTTCACCAAGGGCCACATGCAGTAAAATACACACAGCCAGGCCACTCACTCGAGGTGAAGTACGTAGGTACACTGTGCAGGTCCTCTATATTTTTAATTGGCCTGCATAGCACTGCAATTTTTTTGGTCATGCCCATTTTTTGGCCACACCCCCTGATTACATGTTAATTTTACAAATTGTAAATTTAAAAAAAATTGTAAACACACACATAGAGACACAAACACATAGAGACACACATACAAACACACATACAGTAACACACACACACACACAGACAGATACACACACACACACAGTGACGCAGATACACACACACATATAGTAACACACAGATACACAGACAGATACACACACACACAGTGACACACACACAGATACACACATACAGATACACAAGCACACACACACAGATACAGACAGACACACACACACACAAACACACAGTAACTCACAAACTCGATCTATAACTGACACCTCCCTAAATTTACCCCTCCACTAAGCCAAGCACGAAGTAGTTACTCACAGATCATCAGATGCACACACAGTTCCAGCACAAACAGCATGTAACATGCAGGCCACCGCCTTGATGAACAGCACCGGGGTCCAGACCATGTTTGGTAGCAGCGTAGAAGGGGGATGCCATGCTTCCACTTGTTTACCGGCGCCCCCTCCCCACACTACACTAAACTCTAGTGACGGGGAGGGCAGAGTTTAGGACTTCTAACATGCTTCTCAGTCTCAGACACTGAAGCACTGTAGGTTCCACCCCCAATGAAGCAGTGGTTAGAAACTTTTTTTTCTGGCTGCTGAGAAACTTGTTAGGACTTTTAGGGGGGGATTTTTGCACGCTGTGGGCCAATTAAAAATTGACATTGGGCTGCATTTGGCCCGTGGGCCTAAGTTTGGACACCCCTGTGCAGGTCCTCTCCATTTTTAATTGGCCTGCGTAGCACGGCAATTTTTTTTGGTCATGCCCATTTTTTGGCCACACCCCCTGATTACCATGTTAATTTTATAAATTGTAAATAAGTAACACACACAAACAGACACACACATAGAGACACACATACAAACACACATACAGTAACACACACACAGACAGATACACACACAGTGACACACATACAGACAGATACACACACACACATACAGTAACACACAGATACACAGACAGATACACACACACACACACAGATATATATACACACACACACACACACACACACACACACACACACACATACAGTAACACACACACATACAGTAACACACACACAGTGACACACATACTGATACACGCACACACACATACAGACAGACCCAGCCCATGATTTGTAGCACCGTAGAAGGGGGATGGAGCCATGCTTCCACTTGTTTACGGGCGCCCCCTCCCCACACTACACTAAACTTTAGTGACGGGGAGGGGAGGGCGGAGTTTAGGACTTCTAAAAAGCTTCTCAGTCTCAGACACTGAAGCACTGTAGGTTCCACCCCCAATGACGCCGTGGTTAGAAACTTTTTTTGTCTGAAACTTGTCAGGACTTTTAGGGGGGAGGGATTTTTGCACGCTGCGGGCCAATTAAAAATGGACATCGGCCACATTTGGCCCACGGGCCGTAGTTTGGACACCCCTGGTCCATGGTGTTGATGTGTAGCCCCTAGTGAAGTACTGTACTACTGTCCATGGTGCTGATGTGTAACCCCTAGTGAAGTACTGTACTGCTGTTCATGGTGCTGATGTGTAGCCCCAAGTGAAGAACTGTACTACTCTCCATGGTGCCGATATACAGCCCCCAGTGAAGTACTGTACTGCTGTTCATGGTGCTGATGTGTAGCCCCTAGTGAAGTAATATACTACTCTCCATGGTGCTAATGTGTAGTCCTAGTGAAGTACTGTACTACTGTCCATGGTGTTGATGTGTGGCCCCTAGTGAAGTACTGTACTGCTGTTCATGGTGCTGATGTGTAGCCCCTAGTGAAGTAATGTACTACTCTCCATGGTGCTAATGTGTAGTCCTAGTGAAGTACTGTACTACTCTCCATGGTGTTGATGTGTAGCCCCTAGTGAAGTACTGTACTGCTGTCCATGGTGCTGACGGGTAAGTTATTGCTGGTGGTGAAGTTTAGATCTCTATGACATTCTAATGTCAGTTGGTCTCTAGAAACATGTGAACTACTGATGTCCATGGTGCTGTAGTGTAGCTCCCAGTGATTGTCAGCTTTTCAAGGTGCTGAAGTTGAGATCCTTGTGATGTTCTGTCTATGGTACTGAAATACCAATCTTTCTCTAATTCTGTTATTCGTGTCAATACACATCCCTGATACCATAAATCCCTGGTAGAAAAAATACAATCCAGTTCCTGAAAGAATGTCATTAAAACCCTTCAGAACCCTCTTCTCGTGATTGTTGCCATACCGTATCTCAAGTTCAGCCACTTCCAGAGTAAAATATCTATACGGCTGAGAAACACAACAGATCTAACACACTTTCATGTACCGATTTCATTTGACATTTCTTTTATCACTTACTGTGAGCATCTCCTTCTCTTCATCATTAAATCCCTACTTCCAATGCCCCCTTCTGCATGTCAATCACTGTATCACAATGCTCTACAATAATTTATATCCATAATCATATAGCAGACAAACCCCTCAGCTGTTTCTGCCTGTACTTACGTGTTGCGTTGTGTTATTTTGCCCCATAGAAAGATTTTTTTTCCAGCCATTTTGTGCAGAATGACCTTTCCATTCCTTCCTCATGTGAAGGTTGTACCTGACTGGGAGCCACAGACTATATTTTATAGAAGCTACATGTTTTTTTTTACTTTCAAATTATGGATTATATTGTGTTTTTCAATGTATCACATTCACATGAGGTTACACAAACCAAAGGAATGTGGCTTTGATTTTAATAGCAGAGGGTTTGAAGTGTATATAAAGCATTAGAGTGTGCCTTGCCCCCATAAAGTGGTACACTGCCTCCTTGTGGCTTTATCAATAATTCGGTGATTTGTCACATTGAAAAACCTCAAAGCAGTTTAATCATTCCTGGTGAATTTATAGAAAGAGGAAGATAAAGAAAAGCAAATTAATTTAAAAGTTTTTACATTACAAAATATATATTTAGAGAGAGAGAGATGCATATACAGTTTTTTCCCCAGCACAAATAATTAAGAGATCTGTCAATGTATAAATATAAAGCTTCAAATGTTACACGGCTCTGTGGCAAAAGCTTCTTACACGGAATAGACGCAGACTGAATTGTTTTGTTTTGACTAAACCTTTGAATTAGGGCTCAAAAAACCCAGAGGGAAACTTAACCACTTACTGATATCATGTGATGAATACATGTGTTCTGGTTGTATTCTGGCAAGTATCCAAATGTTCTAAAAATATTTGGGAACGTTTTGCAGATTTGCTCATTGCATGGGGAGTTTTGACATTTTCCAAATCGTTTCGCAAAAATTGTAACTTATGCAAAGATTATACTTCTCTAAATTATTCTAGATGGATCTCTACTTCCAAATCAATGACATAAGGGTATATTTATCAAAGAGTGAAGTTAATAGTGAAGTTCCGCCACTAGAGTGAAATTCCACCACTCTCCATTCATTTCTATGGGATTTTTATAGGCGTATTTATCAAAGGGTGAACTTTCACTTTCACCCATTGATAAATACGCCTTTCAAAATCCCATGGAAATGAATTGAGAGCTGCGGAATTTAACTCAAGTGGCGGAACTTCACTCTTTGATAAATTTACCCCTATAGACTGCACTGGAAATGTTTCCCTTCTATATTTCTATGTACAGGGGCCTGTTATCCAGAATGCTCGGGACCTGGGGGTTTCCAGATAATGGTAAAGATGAAATAAACCCAATAGGCTGGTTTTGCTTCCAATAAGGATTAATTATATCTTAGTTTGAAAAAGGAACTAATTTTTTAAAATTTAGATTATTTGGTAATAATGGAGTCTATGGTAGATGGCCTTTCTGGATAGTGGGTCCCATTATTGTATTTCCTTTCTATAGTCCCTCTGAATGAAGTAATATAGGCATGACTTGTGCCCTTTGGAAGGGGGAGAAGTGTTCCCTCATTGGTTTAAAGATATTAATGATAATATTACTGCTGAGTTTCCAAAGGACAACAGTAGGGCCCATTGCTGGGTTTAGCCAAAGACCAGCACCTCCTAGATGCTAGTTTATAGCTGGCAGGGCAGCAGGAATCATTATCTTGATTTATACTGTACATGTTCAATGGAGCTACCATACTGCTTGTCTAGCCATAATCATTTTATATATGAAAAAGCAGCAAACCACATCCATGCTATTGGAAAAGAAATTGATGGACTTTCACAGCAGCACAAAGACAGAGAGAGGGTGTTGGTTGGAAAATGTGTATTGGAGAGCGAATCTGTCCCGTTTCACTGGAAAATATGCGAAACTGCGAGAAAAGACATGAAGCAGCGAAAAATTTGTGAAGCGCATTGAAGTCAAAGGGCCTCAATCTTTTTTTAATGGGCGCAACAATTTTTTCTCACTCCAAATGCATTAAAGTCAAAGGACGTGTTTCTATTGTCTGCGCAAATTTTTAGTCTTGTCGACTTTTTTGTCCAAATGCTTAATCCATTTGTCAGTGCGCAATTTGTTAATTAGTCAATGGGGGTAATTCTCAGACCGACTTTCTTGTCTCGACAACAGTTTAGCCTTGCTGACTTTTTGGTTGCAGCAAACCTTTTCCGCAAAAAAATTTTGTAGATGGCGAAGTAAGGAATTTCAAAACGAATAAATGCCTGGCAAATAAAATTTGCTCATTACTACTAATGTGATGTTTGGTAAAAGGGCCAACTCCACCCAAAAACTAGTGTATAATGAAAGAAAATGTAATTTTAATCAGTGTCTGTTTATTATCTCTGCACTAGTGGTTCTGATTCATGAAACAACATAGCAGAAACCAGATGAACAAACTTAAGGAAAACTGACTTCTGCTACATTGAAAGAGTCTTTAGTATGTGATTCTTGGTCCTACCTTGCCTGGTCTAAGTCTAGGAAAAATAAGAGCAGGGGCATGGGGGTGGGGGGAGCATTGTGCTGATGCTTCATACAGCAGGGAGAGTATGGAGAGATGTTCTTTAAAAAGTATATTTGTCTTTTTATATTAAGTTCATTGTATAAATAAAAGGACAAATAAAAGGGTATTATTATTATTGCCTGGCTGCACATAATATATTTATTGTATAAGACACGGTTGCACATAGAACCAACTGAAATATCAAATAAGAATAGGGAAAGGCAAGTGCAAGTCCTTTGCATTCAGCCTGATATTGATACATTATGTATTCCTACACTGATCATTAGACAGAAGACTGATTCATCATCTCATCATGTACAGTTTGCATCTACATGTGGTAAATACGAGGATTTAATTGGATGGCTGTTTTGTATTGTCTCCTACTTTTATAATAGGGAGGACATGCTGTTTCATCGTTATTCTGATTATACACGGCAGCGAGCGAGGCAAGGTTAGAACAGCCGCATGCCTGGTTTGAAGCTGGATGTGTTTTCACAGAGAACAACTGCCTTGGAAAGAAAAAACTGAATATGCAATGGAATAAAGAGGGTCAACCGTGCATGAAATCTCCAGCAAAGCGCATGTATACAGTCTGTGTTATCTCCAAGCACGGCTTTCTGTGATATGTCCTATTATTCTCTTATTACCAAGTGATTTATTGCTTTTTCTATTGTTTATTGCTTCAAGGAGAGAAGGCCACTTTATAGGCACAAAGCTAAAACAAAAGACGATTCCTTGAGAAGAAGCAGAATTGTAGAATACCTTCTGAATATAACTTCTCTAACTGATGCCGTGTCTGACTACATGTGCCGCTGAAATCTGCTTGGTGGGAAGAGTTAAAGTGGACCCGTCACCCAGACATAAAAATCTGTATAATAAAATTACTTTTTAAATTAAATATGAAATCCAATTTCTTTTTTTTATAAAAGCATTCATAGCTGTTGTAAACTCTTTTAAAAATATCAGCTGTCAATCAAATATTGCCTAGGCATAGAGGAGGGGCAAACACTTACTTTCACTTTCCATTCAGCACTTCCTACATGTCACTGCTCTCCCCACATTCCCCCATTCTCTTAACGATTTAATTGTGTAACCAGGACATGGGGATGGACATTGGGTCCCTGTCCCCTGGTGCACAAACAAGATTCTGAGATGATACAAGACTTGCCTTAATAACAGTGTCCACAAAATGGCTCCTTCCTGGTTACTATAATTATGAGTTCCCAGACTGATGGAAACAATATTTAAATAATTTATACAGTGTAATTAAAGTTCATTTTGCTTGACTGACATGATAAAATAGGATTTGGAATAATTTTGTTTGGGTGACGGGTCCCCTTTAAGTGAAAGTTGTCCAGGTCAGACTGGCCCATCAGGATACCAACAAAACTCCCGGTGGGCCCAGGTGTCACTGGTTCCTCTTGCTTCTAACCATTTGGCCTATTTCAAAGACATTCCCTATTTCTTTATGGGGAAAAAGAGGCTTAATAAAAAAAGAATATTAGATAATAATAAAAGAATATTAGAGTATAATAAGTAGATATAAAAGTCTACGAGAATAAAGAGATTGACTGAGGAGAGTGTGTCCGGATAAAGGGTTGTTATACCCAAAACATGTCATGTCAAAGAATGCACATTACAATTATTCTGCCTTTGGCCGTATCCTTTCCTAATATACAATATGGAAGTGGAAAAGTCCTTATTGTATCTACAGAATGTAAAGCTGTATGGCCTGAAATCTTTTATAGGGTCCAACTTAGTTAAAACAACTTCTGCAGTCAAACACTTACTTGTTTGGTATGGCATCTCACAGTGTTCCCAAACTGGTTACAACTTAAAGGATAAGTACACCTTTAAAATAAGTAAATGTACAATTGATGAGGAGGCTATTCTAAGAACTTTTGAAATGTACATTCATTATTTATTTTTCTTTAATTCCAAGATATTAAGGGATACATGTACTGTTAATATGAATGAATTTTGTTACAACAGCGCCACCTGCTGGTCAGTTTCCCACCAGTCTGACCAGCAAGTAGTTAAAGGGATACTGTCATGGGAAAAAATTTTTTTTTCAAAATGAATCAGTTAATAGTGCTGCTCCAGCAGAATTCTGCACTGAAATCCATTTCTCAAAAGAGCAAACAGATTTTTTTATATTCAATTTTGAAATCTGACATGGGGCTAGACATTTTGTCAATTTCCCAGCTGCCCCATGTCATGTGACTTGTGCTCTGATAAACTTCAATCACTCTTTACTGCTGTACTGCAAGTTGGAGTGATTATCACCCCCTCCCTTTTCCCCCCAGCAGCCAAACAAAAGAACAATGGGAAGGTAACCAGATAACAGCTCCCTAACACAAGATAACAGCTGCCTGGTAGATCTAAGAACAACACTCAATAGTAAAAACCCATGTCCCACTGAGACTCCTTCAGTTACATTGAGAAGGAGAAACAGCAGCCTGCCAAAAAGCATTACTCTCCTGAAGTGCAGGCACAAGTCACATGACATGGGGCAGCTGGGAAATTGACAAAATGTCTAGCCCCGTGTCAGATTTCAAAATTGAATATAAAAAAATCTGTTTGCTCTTTTGAGAAATGGATTTCAGTGCAGAATTCTGCTGGAGCAGCACTATTAACTGATTCATTTTGAAAAAAAAATTTTTTCCCATGACAGTATCCCTTTAAGGAAGTTGTCAGGAGAAAGAGAGAGGTTGCTCTGATTTTCTTCTGCTTAGGAAAGGTTGTTTTTTTAGAAGAGCATCATAGGTTACAATAAAGGCTTTTTAAACTTAACCTTTGAACAGTTCTGTGTCGTTGATTAGAAGGCCCAACACCTAGACCAGTGATAGTGGTGACCAAAGTGAGCGATACCTCAGGGAAAGGATGGGAGGGCATTCAAGACCAGAGAGTTACATTATCTTGACAGGGGAGAGAGACCAGAGACAGAGGGAAAGAGGTAGTGGATATGGTAGGCAGATAAGCGTAGGATCAGGAGAATCTTTAGGCAATAGCACAGGCTTAAATTAACTCTTTTCCATGCACCTTCAAAACTGTGATATTTCCCAAACACCCTGTCACAATATATATACAAGAGCTATACTAACTGATAGATAACTGTAGATCTTCTTAAGCTCAATGTAGCCCTACATATAATGCTTGTCCATGAAGTTATCCAAGCCCCTCTAAATTGCTGATAGACTAGTAGCTAAATATAAGCAACCTCTTACTAGAAGCACTAATATTAATTGTGCATATTGTTCTCTAAACTTGGCCTTCTTGTTTCTAGCTCAGCACATCTTCATATCTCTCATAATTTCAGTGCTTCAAATAAGAAAACCAATTATATGCTCTAATATTTTAGAACGTATGCATGTTTCCAATTGCTCTTTCTAAGTTGGTGGATATGAAGTGTCAACTAAAAGTTACTTACAGTAGGTTCTTCTTTACTAAAAGTTAAACTAAGATAGGGAACTTTACTGGTAGAATGGTAACACTTCTGTATTGCAAGTATAAGAAAATTGGATGGGTCAAGATCTGACCTTCATAACTACAAGGGGTCCAGAATTTCCCTAGGTACATTATCAACATAGCCAAACTGATGTGCAGTACCTGGGTGTAAGGTGATCTTTAAAACTCATTAAAGTGGCTTGAAACCACATGCTCAAGCAGATTAGATATCTCTATTTCAACATCTTCTGAGATGAATGGGACAAGCAGAATAATTGAACTCTCTGTATCATAATTAGAAATAGATTCTAGATTTACATTGCTGAGATGAGCGAAAGTATACAGCTAAAGACTGGAATAATCAGACATAGCTCTTATTGCCGTTGACTAGCCTATAATCAGACACTACTACAGGTCGCTAATCAGACTCCCTAATCATTGTCTGGAGGAGAATAATAGTTTAGTTTCTCATACGGGCATCTGATGAAGTTTGATTAAGCTCATCTGATTCACTGACTTCTACAATTACATATATTGTAAAAACAGCAGTGTTTTTGTTAAACAGATTTTTTTTAGACATGTTGCTTCCCACTTCTTGGTATACAGTCTTTGTTAAACGTTTTGGCAGCAAGGTTTCTAATAAGAGATGTAAATTAATTATGTTTTATTATTTAATCACCGTCATGATTTTTACTGTGTCTTTTTATTTCTAAATTACACGGTTATTTATCAAAATCCGAATTTATCTCATTATTTTCTGAAATATACTCCGACCAAATCCACACGGATTGTTTCCCGTTATTTATCAATACATTTTCCAGAAAAATTCCAGTTCTGAAAAAAATTGGGGAAAACCGTGAAAATAGTCAGAAAATTCGAATTGTACACATTTTTCGGATTTTTGCCAGAAAATGGCAAAATCTTCGGATTTTTGCACGAAACCCAGAGCAGATCAGGATATCTTCGGGACTTCTCCCATTGACTTATATACAACCTTGGTAGGTCAAGTTTTTTTTTCTTCAGATTTTATATAGGTATGGGATCTGTTATCCAGAGACCCATTATCCAGAATGCTCCAAATTACAGAAAGACTGTCTCCTATAGACTCCATTTTATCCAAATAATCAAAAATGTTCAAATGCATTTCCTTTTTCTGTGTAATAATAAAATAGTGCCTTGTACTTGATCTAAGTAAGATATAATTAATCCTAATTGGAGGCAAAACCAGCCTATTGGGTTTATTTAATGTTTATATGTTTTTCTAGTAGACTTAAGGTATGAAGCTCCAAATCAAGGAAAGATCTGTTATCCGTAAAACCCCAGGTCCCGAGCATTCTGGATAATAGGTCCCATACCTGTAGTCCAAAAACTTACATTTTTGGAGTTTTTGGCATTCAGACTTTAATAAATAACCCCCTTACATTATAAATGATTTACTCTACCATTTAAATTGTATTCCTGAACCTGAGCTGTAATATTGGTGTGTAGCCAACATTTCACAATGGCACTGCTTCCAGATAAGCTATTGTTTCTCTTACTCAGTGTAACTAGAGCTGCAGTGGGACTTGTATTTTTACTATTACATGCTATTTTATCTACCGAGGAACTGTTATCCTGTGTTAGGGAGCTGTTATCTGTTACCTTCCCATTGTTCTGCTTATGGACTTCTGGGGGAAGTGATATCACTCCAACTTGTAGTACAGCAGTAAAGAGTAACTGAGGATTATCAGAGCTCAAGCCACATGACTAAGAGCATCTGGGAAACTAACAACATGTCTAGCCCCTGTTTAAAAAAACAAACAGAAAGAAACTGTAGCAGCACTATTAATGGATGCTTTTTGAAAAAAAGAAAGAAAAAATACATTATCCAATGGAAGAATCCCTTTAAGCTTAGCTATGTCAATATAAAGGTGGTAGTGGAAATTAAAATTGAGATACACTAGTAGACAACCTGCCAGTAGCGTCACTTGAGGGGGGCGGGCCCTGGCGCATGACGCGCAGCCGAGCCCCTCCCCCCTCCGTTCGGCCGCATTTGCCCGTTATTTTCAGTGGAGCATGAGCTGCCGGGGGGCCCTGGGAGGGGGTGCGGGCCCTGGCCCGCTCGCACCCCCTGCTCCCCCGGTAGTTCCGCCACTGACCCTGCCCAAACACAATATTAATTAATACTGGGTAGCCTCCAGTTGGGTACATCACCCTTTTTTATTGGTTGGTTGGTGTGCAGCAAAAAAAAAAAAATTGTCGTCCTTAGAGTTCAATGCATTTGGCAACATTTTCATAGTTTCGAAAAGTTTTCCGCAAAGCGAAATTGGTCAGATTTGCCCATCACTACACGGAAATTACCAATTGACTTAAATGAATTTTGTGAAAATCAAAAATGTACCAATATGACTTCAATTATGACCATTCCCCAACCTTTTCAACATTTTGGGCATTTTTCTGTAAGCAAAACAGGACAGCTACTTATTAGTGTTCAATTTCAATTACAGTTTAAAGGATAAGTAAACCTTAAAAATATGTGACTGTAAAATTGACGAGGGTGCTATTCTAAGCAATTTGCATTCATTATTATTCAATATTTATTATTATATTATTTAATATTAAGATATCAAGGGATACGTGTACTGTTAATATGAATTAATTTTGTTATAACAGTTTCCCACCAGTCTGAACATCAAGTAGTCAAGAAAGTTGTCAGGAGAAAGAAAGAGGCTGCTCTGATGTTCCTCTGCTTAGGAAAAGTTTGAGAAAGGTTTCTAATTTTCTTGCTAAGCAGAAGAACATCAGAGCAGCCTCTTTCTTTCTCCTGGCAACTTTCTTGACTACTTGGTGGTCAGACTGGTGGGAAACTGACCAGCAGGTGGCGCTGTTGTAACAAATTTCCTTCATATTAACAGTACAGATATACCTTAATATCTTAGAATTAAAGATAAATAAATAATGAATGTACATTGCAAAATTGCTTAAAATAGCCCCCTCATCCATTTTACATTCACTTATTTTAAAGGTTTTCTTATCCTTTAATTAATGGTGAGTAACCTCATAGATAGGCTGAGCTTCTCCATTTACCATAATTTAATTAGGCAGATCAGGTAATGGTACAGATATGGGATCGGTTATCGAGAAACCCATTATCAAGAAAGTTCTGAATTACGGAAAGGCCATCTCCCATAGACTCAATTTTATCTAAATAATCCAAATTTTGCAAATTATTTCATTTTTCTCTGTAACAATAAAACAGTACATTGTACTTGTTCCAAACCAATATATAATTAATCCTTATTGGAAGGAAAACCAGCCTATTGGGTTTATTTAATGATTACATGAGTTTATAGTAGGTATGAAAATCCAAATTACGGAAAGATCTGTTATCCGAAAAACCCTGAGCATTCTAGATAATAGGTTTCATACCTGTATAAAAAGACATATTCTATCTCTTTGACTGAAGAAGCATAGAAAGAGTGACTGGGGAAATCCTCTGTTTTATCACATAAACTGTGAACCAACTGTTCAATAATAAAACCAGAGATGTGTTTTTATCATTCCAGGTGTTAAATACATTTTCTGGAGCTTTCATTGTATAGGATATGATTTCAAATAAATTCTCAGGCTTAACATGTTCATCCAGTCAAAGAATCCACAGCACTGTATAAATACTTTCATATCACTTTGAAATCATCTTTGCGTGGCTGACTCCGTCAAAGCAAACAAATGTTTCTTACTGTCAAAAATTACCGTTGCTTGGAAAATCCTGGAGTCTCCATTTGAACACATCAGGAGATTATTCAAAGCAAAATAGATAAGAAATGGAAAGTAATGGGGCTTTTTCTATATGTATTGAAATATTGAAAAAGGAAACATTTCAAAGAAGAGATTTTGTTGAACTGTAAGTAGAAAAATGAGTAACTCACATGCCAGCTTGAAAGTCGGAACAAATTTCAGTTGTTGGGTTGAAATAGGTTAAAGAGGAGAAAGAGAAGTAAGGTAAGTATTAAAAATGTTTGATCTTTTTGAGATTATAAACTCACAAATTCAATTTTGTTCACAATTGTATTCAATCACGGTTTTTATACTGTATTTAGATTTTTAAAAAAATAAATAAACAGACATTCTTGTTCTTTTAAATTCTGAGTTTATTCAAAGTGGAAAAAACTCTAAAACCTCAAAAATGTGATTTTTGATAATTAATGTTAAAATTCCATTTTCCATTTACTTGAAAGGGTTTCTTCACAGGATTTGTATTCATAGTTTTAATTCATACGTTGATTCATTAATGTCAAAAATTCTAGTTTTTTGGAATTTAAATATTGAACATACCGTGGAGTATTTTTTTTTCAAGGTTTTAAGAAATGGGCCCTTTTGTTCTATTTCTTTGTTTGAACTTTTTAAAATGAAATTTTGTACCAAGCTTTAGTGAGAGAGTATTTCTGATCATTGGGTATGAGTTGCATATTTAGCTAGTAGACATCAAAAGTGTTTGTAAAGAAATGTATGTACATACAGTACATAGTAACATAGTAAGTTAGGTTTACAAAGACACACATCCAGAGGAAGGCAAAAAAAACCCATCTGAAGCCTCTCTAATTTACCTCAGAGGGGGAAAAATTCCTTCCTGACTCCAAAATGCAATGGGACCAGTCCCTGGATCAACTTGTACTATGAGCTATCTCCCATATCCCTGTATTCCCTCACTTGCTAAACACCATCCAACCCCTTCTTATACCTATCTAATGTATCAGCCTGTACAACTGATTCACTTCCCAGCTCTCCCTGTAACACCCCTTTCCCTCCTCTAATCTCATTGGCTCCCTCCTGTCTGCTGGGAGGAGCTACTGGTGAATAAAGCATCCGACCCTTCCTTGTACCTATCTAATGTATCAGCCTGTACCCCTGATTCACTTCCCAGCTATCCCTGTAACACCCCTTTCCCTCCTCTAATCTCATTGGCTCCCTCCTGTCTGCTGGGAGGAGCTACTGGTGAATAAAGCATCCGACCCTTCCTTATACCTATCTAATGTATCAGCCTGTACCACTGATTCAGGGAGACAATTCCACATCTTCACAGCTCTCACTGTAACAAACCCCTTCCCAATATTTAGCTGGAAGCTCTTTTCTTCTAATCGGAATGGGTGACCTTGTGTCAGCTGGAAAGACCTACTGGTAAATAAAACATTAGAGAGATTATTATATGATCCCCTTATATATTTATACATAGTTATCATATCACCCCTTAAGCGCCTCTTCTCCAGCGTGAACAACCCCAACTTGGCCAGTCTTTCCTCATAGCTAAGATTTTTCTCCATACATTTTACTAGCCCTTCTCTGGGTCATTTGAGATCACTAGATTCAGAATAGCGTTTTTTTCTGGTTGGTTCCTCAACAACCTGTGCCATAAAATAGTCTTGCAACAAGTTTATAAAATTATTCCTATTGGCTGTCCTGGCAGTACTGTTGCTCCAGTCAATATCTGGGTAATTAAAATCCCCCATTATCATTACTTTCCCCAAACTAGCAACCTTCTCTATTTACATCGGGACCATAGCCTTCTCCTTCTCTCTTATATTAGGGGGTCTCCTACAATTAGTTTGCTGGTAGGGATGCACCAAATCCAGGATTCGGTTTGGGATCCGGTTTGGGATTCGGTTTGGGATTCGGCCAAATCCTTCTGCCCAGCCGATCCAAATCTGAATCCTAATTTGCATATGCAAATTAGGGGCAGGGAGGAAAATCACATGACATTTAGTTAGGTATTCGGCTGAATATTTCGGGAAGGATTCTGGGGTTAGGTGCTCAACCCATAAAACTTTAGCCCCCTCCTTTTCTGACATCACCTCCTCCTTAATATTAGATTTTAAATCCTGCCTAACAAACAGACATACCCCTCCTCCTTTTTTATTGCCTCTGTCCCTCTGAAACAAAGTTAGTATATTTTCCCTCCATTTGGGAAAAGGAAGAAGTGAATGCAACCTTCCATTTCTATCCAATTAGGATTTCAGTTGCTATCCAGAGATAATGAAGGTTTGACTTGGACTATACATTGGATTTACAGATAAATCCCCAGCAAAGCCATTTTCTTTATGGTCGTGCCCAGAAGTCTCATAAAAGAACAAATACCTTTTGACTTGGGATATAGATGTACAGATTTGAACTCTCTGTATATTCTCTGTAGCCACCAAAAATGATATGTGAGAACTCTGTTAGGAATTTCCAATGTGTTCCGAGCCGTATTTTCTTACAAGGCAGCAACATATATTTTTAGATGTTTTAGTTGTGCTTTGTTACCCTGTATGTTGAGAATTTATTAAAGCTGTCAAAAAGATGAATTCCTGATGTAAAGGTAAGAAGCTCATCTGTGCATATAAAGCAGTACTATTAAATTGGAGGCCTGTAGGCCAGATGTGGCTCTTTAAGGCTTTTCATGGCCCCCCTAGAATAGTCCAAACACTTCAGAGATTTACTTGTGTGTCGTTTTTATAGATTCAGATGTCTCTTATTCCTGAGATTGAGACCTCTATAAAAAAAAAGTAGAATGTGTGTTTTGCTATATGTGCAGTAGATGTGTGTCTATGTCTAGTTAAATTACTTGAAATGCAGATTTCATACAGAAGCTTATGTATTGGAATGATGATCATTATGGCCACCTTGATGGTCCTCAGCTATTTTTATTATCCAGTAGAGCAGCACAATATACACAAAGATGGATTTGTGTGTTGCTCATGTTGCACTGCAAGAAGATACTTTACCTCTATGTGTGAACTTCATGCAGCTCCTCTCTGTTACTTCTACCCACCCAAGGACATATCAACTTTATGTATGTTTCCTTGACATTTCCTATATTGGATTTATTATATTGCAATGTCTGAGTTAGTTATCTCAATTATTGCAAATATAAACAAGTAGTTTCTAGACCCTCCCAGTCTATCATCAGGTAGTGTTTCATGGATGCACAGATGGTTCCGCAGCAGTAGACGCTTATTATGGATGTCAACCCACAAAGTCTCATTATCATAACCAAAGTAAATGAACCAGATTGAACATGGGGGATGGAAACATTCCTCTTCCTCCTTTCAGGCATTTAGCCACAATCTTCAAATGAAGTCAGAAAAAATGATTATCTCTTCCTTGGACAGCTACTGCAGAACCTCTGTTTACACAGATGGAAAAACTCAATAGACATATTCTTTACCATATGACAATTTTAGTTGCAGAACAACAGTTGCATAACCTGCATTTTAACCCGACAGATTCATTAAAATAAATTATCAATGCAATGGACACAAATGCACTAGCAAGGAGTGTTTGAAAAGCAGTATCTCTTCCCAGGCATCTCTTGACAAGGCTTTAAAGGGTTTATTGTATGGTCCCATGTGCCATTACCTTCCATACCCTTTATCAACACACTTACTCTTCTCTAGAAACACGCACAGACCCAAATAAGCCCTGGAATTAACACCTGCTTTTTGATGGTGTATCTTCTAGAGCTCCCCAGTGTGCTCAACCTACACACTCAACTGACTAACATCTAGTGGATGGATCACATGTTTGTGGCAGTATTGATGCTGTGCACATCTCGGCCCTGGAAGTGATGCTCTTCTCAGAAAATTGTTGCTCCAACTTGCACATAGATGCTAATTTCAGATGCATGCAACCCCCCGCACTTTGTGGAAAAGAAACATGGCGATCTGTGATGCATCTTTATTGTAACCTGTCCCACCTGTCGGCCATCTAAACTTAACTCCAGATGCTCTGACTAGCGGGTTCGAGGCATGCGTGTCAGATTTTGGCGCATGCGTGTCCGATTTTGGCACATGCGCAGAAGGTGGATACGTGCCCTGGGAGACACATTTGTCTCATGTGAACTTGGTACTTCCCACCAATTGAATTGGTGCCTGCATCCAACTGATTGTTTTATTGCCTTGTAATTGGTCCATTTCACTGTTCATCTCTGATTCCCTTCTCCCTTTTTGACTTAAATAGTGGCTTTCCCTACCCCTACTTGCCCAAGCTGGCTTCTGTTTGTTCAGTTCCTGCTTAAGCTTTTCACATGCTAATATTCTCATTTTCTCCAGCTTGCCTTGATTCTGCCTAACCCTATTTCGTGTTTGCTTATTCTGGTTTTGACTCCTGCCTGGTTACTGACTCTGATCTGTGCTGCCTATCCCAAACATTGCCTTGCCTGACTTCACTTTCTGCTTGCTCCTTGTCTGTAATACTGGTATCCCCAACATGTTCAGGTTCCCTGATTGATTCTGCAGCAGAAAGTCCTGGGCACCAAAAGGGCATTGGTGAAGACCAGGATCATCAGGTGGGTCCCTGTTCATTGAAAGGTACCTTCCAGCGGTCTCCCTGGGTTGCTTGTTAACTAGCATTACATTTGCTCTTTGTGTTAGGTTTACTGGAGAGTCAGGTGATGGATCTCTTCTAGATGACAAGGACCCACAAGCAGCTCACACTACCCAGAACCCACCTGGGTATGATACAGGGAGAGCTGAGACTGGAGAGAAGCCAGTGAGGCTCAACTGAAGTCAGGTACCAGGGAATAGCGAGAGAGGAGTAGCCAAACTGAGTCTGAGTGGCAGGCAGCAAATCAGCAGGAACGGCAGGCAAGCAAAAGTCTGGACAGGCAGCGAAGATTCAGAAGTCAAGAACTAGCAGGGGTCATACACAGGAATCAGCAGTAGTTAGATAAAGTTTGTATAGCTAGGCTTCAGGAAAAACCACAATAACCAGGCACAGATTGAATGTCAATTGAATGTCACAATTGGTTTAAATACCTTTGACTTTGGCACCAATTCTCCAGTGTCGGAAACGCCTGCGTCAAGATGGCAGCGTTATGTCATTCCTCGCCGTAACCTGGACGCGCGCCTGCATCCCGACAGCCATGACGTTAGAACCACCGGAAGGAGCCGCGCCGAGGATCCCACTTGGTAAGTATTCTTACACTTTGCTCCTTGTACTTGTGTTCATAAATGGACATTTAGGTGTTTAAGTAGACTGCAGAAACTTAAATATTTCTGTAATTAACATCAGTTAGCCACTTTGATATCCAAGCAAGGGGTCCCCCTGCTGCACCCTCGTTTACCCCCATCATGTAGGCTCTCCGAACACACATAAACCACATCCCTCCTATGTACCAGCACAGAACATACTTCTCTTCTGTAGACTGCAGCCTTAATGAAGGCCAAGCACAGTTCATTTTCTAACATTAAGTTCATTAAGGTTTCATCTCCCAATTACACCATAAAATACATCTTACAGAGCTCTTAAAGTTAATTTCTTGCATTAAAACTGTGCAACAATTCCATGATGTATCTAAACATCTCAAAGGAGAACTATCGAGAAAAATGAAAATTTATTACACGCTTCATCATACTGAAATAAAAAAACTTTCTAAATATAATCAATTAAAAATTCTGTAACATTTCCGAAATAATCACATTTATCTTCACTCTCCCTCTCTTGTTTCTCTTTATCCTGTTTTCATGCGGGAGTTGGGTGTCAGATTTTTATTGACAGTTAGATCCAATATGGGGAGGCTCTCTTTCCTAGCAGATGTATTAGAGCTCACTCAAATAACTGATTCCAGCACAAACAAAATCTTACAAAATAACTGCCTTTGACAAAAACCCTGCATGTAGGGAAACCAGAATTCTGGTGATTTTAAAAGAGTGCGTTAAAGACATCTTTTAGGAAAAATGCCCCCCCCCCCAAAAGCTGTATTAGACAACTGTCATTCAAAATCAGACCGCCAACTCCTGCCTGAAGAGAGAATGAAGAGAAACAGATGTGAGATGTGACGAGTAACTTGATTATTTCAGAAACAGGTTCGAATTTTGAATTGATTATATTCCGAAAATTTTATTGTGAAGCTTATATTGTATTAAATTGTCCCCTCTAAGCTTTATAAAATGAATTAAGTCATTCAGTATTAACTGTAAAGTGTGATATATTTAATGCTCAGATTTATATTAATCTAAAAAAGTTGTGTTAGCGGACATTTTTTTTAAAAAAAAACGAGACTTTCTAGTGGAATACAAGGCACTGATTCAAATATAATTGTACGGCATTGTTCCAAGAGATTTAAATGGCCTTTTTCATGGAGTCCTATTGAGATACAATGAATCATTTATAGTGATGAGTGAAAAATTTCATTCTGATGCCCGCATTAAAGTCAACGGGCGTCCGAATAATTTCGTTGCGCGAGAATTTTTATGTGCGAGACACACCCAAATTTTTTTCGAAGCAGCAAATTTTCTATGCAGTTTCGCAAATTTATTCACAGGCGGCAAAACACACAAATTCACCCCGAATTCAAGCCTGCATTTATTCACCCATCACTACTCAGTGGGCTGAGTGCAATTTTAAACCTAAGTTTTCTTTTTTTTATTCCCACAATGCAGTGTTTTCCCCATAATTCCATCATATTTGTGTCTGCCGGAGGGGGGGTTGCTTTTGTGCTTCTATTTTGATATCATCATTTTTGTCAATATAACTCAGGATTCTCAAATGTTTCAGGCCTCGGCAAGAACCCTGAAAATACCCCTGTGCACTCTATGTGCACTCTATGTATACGGCTACTATAATTATGCTCGCGGTTCAGAAAAAAACTTGATGTAATTTGATATCTTTTTCCATGATCCATTTATGGAAATAACTTGAACTTACAATCAGGGCAGCCATCAGGGGGGGACAGGGGGAAGAGTTGTAGGGGGCCCTAGGGTAAGGGGGGCCCGGCCATGCCACACTTACTTGATTAGCCGGGCCCCCATCTTTCTGAGAGCTGCTGACTTTGGGAAGGCATGGACGTTTAAGGGGCCCTGGCCACCAATTTTCTTATAATGTGGGGGGGGGCTGGCCACTAGAGATGTCGCGAACTGTTCGCCGGCGAACTTGTTCGCGCGAACATCGGGTGTTCGCGCTCGCCGGAAGTTCGCGAACGTCGCGCGACGTTCGCCATTTTGGGTTCGCCATTGTTGGAGCTTTTTTTTGCCCTCTCACCCCAGACCAGCAGGTACATGGCAGCCAATCAGGAAGCTCTCCCCTGGACCACTCCCCTTCCCTATAAAAACCGAAGCCCTGCAGCGTTTTTTCACTCTGCCTGTGTGTGCTGAAGAGATAGTGTAGGGAGAGAGCTGCTGCCTGTTAGTGATTTCAGGGACAGTTGAAAGTTTGCTGGCTAGTAATCGTTTTGATACTGCTCTGTTATTGGAGGGACAGAAGTCTGCAGGGGTTTGAGGGACATTTAAGCTTAGGTAGCTTTGCTGGCTAGTAATCTACCTTCTACTGCAGTGCTCTGTATGTAGCTGCAGTGGGCAGCTGTCCTGCTTCTGATCTCATCTGCTGACTGCTGCAATAACAGTAGTCCTTGTAAGGACTGCTTTTATTTATTTTTTTGTTGTTTTACTACTACTACTACTACTACTACTACTATAAGAGCCCAGTGCTATTAGTCTAGCAGTGTTGGGGAGTGGGACTGGTGTGCTAATCTGCTGCTCCTAGTAGTTCAGCAGCACCAACTTTAATTTTTTTTTTTTAATATTCATTTTTTTTTTATTTTACTTTTTTTTATTTTACTACCGCTGTAGTAGTGTATAAGTTGACCTTTTAGGCATTATTTGCCCTGTAGGCATTATTTGCACACTGTTTTCTTCAACCCGCCATCGAGCTGTGTGACCTTGTTCACATTCTGTCTAAATATCCATAATATTACCGTCTCCAGAAAAAACACCGGAGTGACTTTTTTCAAGCAGCCATAATATATTTTACGTAATCCGTATCCACCGCTGTAGTAGTGTATACGTTGACCTTGTAGGCATTGTTTGCCCAGTTTTTTTGGCCGCAGCCACTGAAGCACAGAGGCCAGAAAAAATATGCCATATAAATGCTGAAAATAGTCATTTTTTGCCATACGTTGACTCAACGTATATGGCAAAAAATGACTATTTTCAGCATTTATATGGCATATTTTTTCTGGCAACTGTGCTTCAGTGGCTGCGACCAAAAAAATGCATATTTTCTGCATTTATATGGCATAATTTTTCTGGCCTCTGTGCTTCAGTGGCTGCAACCAAAAAAATTTATATTTTCAGCATTTATATGGCATAATTTTTCTGTCAACTGTGCTTCAGTGGCTGCGACCAAAAAAATGCATATTTTCTGCATTTATATGGCATAATTTTTCTGGCCTCTGTGCTTCAGTGGCTGCAACCAAAAAAATTTATATTTTCAGCATTTATATGGCATAATTTTTCTGGCAACTGTGCTTCAGTGGCTGCGTCCAAAAAAACTGGGCAAACAATGTCTACAAGGTCAACGTATGGCGAAAAATGACTATTTTCAGCATTTATATGGCATATTTTTTCTGGCAACTGTGCTTCAGTGGCTGCGTCCAAAAAAACTGGGCAAACAATGCCTACAAGGTCAACGTATGGCAGTTGTTTAAAGAGAACAGTAGATTACTAGCCAGCAAAGCTACCTAAGCTAAAATGTCCCTCAAATCCCTGCAGACTTCTGTCCCTCCAATACAGAGCAGTATCAAGCAGATTACTAGCCAGCAAGCTTACTATCATCTGTCCCTGAAATCACTAACAGCTCTCCCCCTACACTATCTCTTCCAAGCACACACAGGCAGATTTTTCAGATACATTTTTGCCCTTGATCCCCCTCTGGCATGCCACTGTCCAGGTCGTTGCACCCTTTAAACAACTTTAAAATCATTTTTCTGGCCAGAAATGTCTTTTCTAGATGTTAAAGTTCGCCTTCCCATTGAAGTCTATGGGGTTCGCGAACCGTTCGCGAACCGCTCGCATTTTTGCGCAAGTTCGCGAATATGTTCGCGAACTTTTTTTCCGACGTTCGCTACATCCCTACTGGCCACCAATTTTTTTTCTCATGTGGGGTCCAAGCCACCAATATTTTTTAATGGGGGGGCCCTGGCCACAAATGTTTTTTTATGGGGGGCCCTGACCACCAATATCTTTTATTTTTTATTAACATGTGGGAACCCTAGCCACCAATTTTTTTTGTTTTTTTACTGTGTGGTGGGGGGCAGACCTGTAGGTGGGGCTTGCGGTGGGCGCAGCCCAGGGGGCCCAGGAAATTTTGTCGTACGGGGCCCTGCGATTTCTGATGGCGGTCCTTCTCACAATAGTACAAATGCTACAAGATGTGCATGCTCTTGGTATCGTGTAGTCTATTCCATAGTTCAGCCATATGTCTGATTATACAGTTGAATCATTTGGACTATGTCTAAGACAAAAGCCTAAGAGAAAAGCTCTGGAATCACTGAATGTAAGGGAAGAGTTGAAAGACCTTATTCCCACTGTAGCTGCGGAAATTGCTGTAGTTTCCCAATACACAAATTGTGAAGCAAATGACCTTATTGTTGTCATACGCCAAGATCACATAACGGGAGTGATGTTTCATCAAGTCCAAAGGGACTTCATTTGTATGTCTTACAGGAGAAAAAGAAGATTAATGATACAAAATAGAATTTAAAGTGGGAGTTGAGAGTCCAATTACTTTGGTACAGTTCTAACAGCGAGGTTCTAAGGAGATACGGTGCTACTCTTCCTTCAGTTCAGTGTATAAGGTTTTTAAATTACATAAATTGGGACTAAAATGACACAATTATCTGTCATTGGCTTTAATGTCTTGGTTTTAATGTCAACACCATTCTCATTGGTACATTCTGTAATTACAGTTTTGGTTATCTTCTTTTAGAGGAAAAAATTGGCTTCATCAGAACACTTTCAAAGTGGGTCTAGATTCCCTTTCACATTGTTTTTTTTTTTTTTACATTTTTACTGTATAGAAAAGTGAGCTATCCCTGTTAAGGATGATTTTATAGAAGCAGTTGGCCTTTAAACAAATTATCTTAGGGATCTTCTGAAAAGAGCTGCCCCTTTCAAGAGAAATGGAAAACCTTCTGAAGAAAACAAATGCACACTCACATATGTCTTCAATTAGGTAGGAGGGGACAGAGACATTTGTGAGAGTTTTATGAAACAGTAGGATGGTGGACATTTACATTCTCCCTAGTCTGACCAGCTCTGTATTCATTAGAAAATCGCAAGGACCTGTGTCTGTGGGTGCTGACAGTGCCGCAGGGTGCAAACTGCAAGAAACATGGGGGCAAATTCACTAAAATTCGTAGTTGCGCCAGGCGTAACTTCGCCGCACTTCGCCAGGCGTAGTTTCGCCAGCGCTTCGCAAATTCACTAAAATCCGAAGTTGTGCCCAGGGGTAGCGTAAGGTTGCGAAGTTGCGCTAGCGTTGATTCGCTAAGCGAAGCGAAGTTACGCTAGCAATGGTTAATTTACATACAGCGCCAAATTCAAATTTCAATGGAGGAATACGTACAATCACTACAAATGCCTGGGAAACCTTCAAAACATCAAATAAAATTTTTTTTTGCACTACACATGTGCCCACTGTATAGTTAAGTGGCCATGAGTTAGGAAATGTAGGGGGGAAGGAGGGGAGCCCCAAAATTTTTTTCGATCTTTTTCAGCCTATCACCCATAATATAGAAAAAACGCCAGCGTTTTTTGGGACTTAGAAAAAATGTGAACTTTTTTTGAAGCAATCCCAATCTACTCTATTGCGCTTCGCCTGGTCTGAGGTGGCGAAGGAAGTCTGGCGTAAAAGGTAGCGTTCAGTACACTGCGCGTGTTAATGAATTTGCATAGTTACGTCCGTTGCGCAAATTCGCCAGGCGTAAGGGTGCGAAGAAACACTAGCGAATTTACGCCAACGTTCGTTAGTGAATTTGCGAAGTAACGAAAATGACCAACGCTAGCGAATTGACGATAGCGTTAGGCGCTTCGGCGCTTAGTGAATTTGCCCCATGGTGGCTTGTGTGTTGCATTTGTTAATTGATCTTTTTCACATTCTGGTGAAGGATTTTTCGCATGCACTTCTATGAGGGAATGGTTATTGGCTTCTGAGATTACAGATATTGTTTTGTTTTTTTTAAAATATTTTTCTCTAGAGCCATTAGTATAGTTCTGGATCTTCCACATCTGCCTGCCCCATTATCTAAAACAGGCACAGGGAATGCATTGTGCACCAGGTTCTGTTCTGAGTTAGAGTGAAATTTTCCTCTTCATGAAAGTGTTGAACAAATACACAGTAGAACAGTCTCCCATACATATAAGTGGATTCATTACTTATGCAGAAGCCGTTCTCAGAATCAGAGCAGTGTATCATTAGAAGGTGTTGCGCATAGTTTATAGCAAGTGGCCAGGCTCACTTGTGTTCCAAGCAATTAGAAAAGCTTAACTTAGTAGAACTGACAGAATAAATGGAAGAGGTCAAGTGGCCCTTGTGTTTTTTTCTGCTTTCCCTGTAATTCCATTTGATTGCAGTTACTTTGACATAACTATACCCTTGCGTGGTTCTTTATAGAATCATGACCTTATAGAAAAGACTCAATCTAAATTGAAGACCAGGCTCGTGATGATGATGATGACACAGTGATGCCAGGCCTTCCCTCTCTGACCTTTACTATGGATTTTGTTCTGCTCAGACATAGCAATCATTAGTATTAAGTCAGCAGGAGCAAGCATTAATCAGGCTTAAGGTTACCAGTGAAACAGCTGTGAACACAGAGGCATTCGTGTGTTATCCTGTTAACAGAATGAAGAAAAAGGTTTCAAGTGAAAATTGCGGCACATTACAAAATGCTGCCAATGGTAGTTCATTGTGTGATAATGTGGGATAAAGGTCTCATTTTTGATCACTAGGAACACAAATGGATACAAAATGGTACCTGTTGCCATCCACTAAGGTATTTGTGTGAGTGAATAAGCCTTTAGCAAGGGAATGTAATAAAAGTCGCAAAGCGCAAAACAATTCGCACCAATTAGACTAAAAATCCACATCTCGCAATGTAATA